>NW_024429213.1:11969750-12337357 GCF_017639785.1 Mesocricetus auratus
CTGTGGTGCTTGCATATTTCTAATCTGGAATATTGAACACATGAACATGGAAGAAAGGAGAAGCCAGATTTTGATTCCTTGTTTGGTTCCCTCCTAGCTCTAAGTCTTTAGGGACAGTCACCTAACACACATTGAGTGACTGCTCCGACACAATAAAAGCATGTATTCTTTAAATATAAAAGGCCTAATTCTGGATGCGTATTATCTTTAGCCTGTAGGGCCCATGCCAAATGCATTTGAAATATGATGGTGAAGCAGCTGTCGCTGGTCCTTTCAAAAGGAAAACATTCAGTGGACAGGCTCTTCCTTATTGCTTCCCAAAAGGTGTTTGCCCTCCTCAAGAAAGAACTTCTAGAATATAATGAGGTTTTACCTCAAGCAGTATTTTCACAGATGAGCAATTAAAGCCAATTTTATATGCTGAAATCTGAGGGTGTAAAATGGGACCATAAGTCAACAAGGTACATGTTTTGCAAAAATCATTTTTTCCCAGCTTGTGTTGATGATTGTAAACGTACAAAGAGTCATAAACTACAAAAAGACAGTTCTTTTCTTTGGTAAGATTCTTTGAGAATCTTATGAATTCAAGAGGTCTTCTTTTCCAAAATAGGATAACACGTACAACATTCATACAAACCCACACTAATCCATTTGTTCTTACAGCTCCACAAGCCAGCACACACACAAATGTTTCTAGGCAGCAAAGTATTACCTAACTCCTCCCAAAGTCTGTTTAGAGTTCAAATAGTGCTTCAGTTTATAGGGAATAAATGTAGCATATATATACCTGTACCTATGTATATATACATATCCAAATATCTAATGACTACTGAAATAATTACATCTTATACAGCACAACTGTATGCCTTAATGTGATGTTTGAACTTGTATGGTTAAATATCAGGACCACGGTAAACTCATGTTCTTCATATTGGAGTGACAGTTACTATTAGTGTTCAGCAATCCACTACTGATATGAAACATTTTTATAGCTTGTGATTATAGAAGAAGTAAATTTGATATAACTAGAATCAACTGGTATGATAGCCAAGCTCTAACATGTCCTGTGTTTTGCAAGGTAAGGTGATCAGGCAGGGAATTCTTTCCACTCTTAATCTAATATGATAAAATGGAGCAACATCGTTCCTATAACCATTTCTATTTTTTTCATTCCATGTCTTTCACAGTATACTATGAGATACAGGAATGATTTACCTTTGTGGCAGTTACCCTGATTTTTGAGATGAGTGATTTTCACCAAAAGCATATTTTACAAAAAGCTTCATAGAGATTACAAAGATAAAGGCATTTGAAGAATTACTAACATGTACAATATACAGATCACACTTCAAATTGAGACAAACACATGACAACAACAGGTTTTTTTTGCTAGATATGAAGTTTCCTATCTTCCTTTGTGTTTGTTTGTGGTGCTAGGCATAGAACTAGGACCTTGTACATGCTAAACAAGCCACACCCCTAAGCTAAAAAGCTTAGGATGTCACTAAAACTACATTCCTTCCTGCCTTGAGTCTTACTATTCTCAGCTCTAGGCAAGAAAACAGAATTAGGGAAAGAGATATTCTAAGGCCTAAGGAAGCTTCAGATTTCAGTGATTAAAATGAGTTATGATATGATGTTTTTAAACTGCCCAGGACAGTGATTAAAAAACATACATATGCAAATACCTGTTTTTAACAGGGCAAATTATTTTATATGTTTTAGATTATTTAGATTGTCTTCACTTCTAAATTTAGGGGTGGAGGATATAAACAGATGGTCAAATTTGCTCCTCAATGTTGACAGTGTTAGCATTCTATCCCCACTATTTCCAGTCACTTCTGCCTTTAGTGTCACGAACTAAAAAACATTATTTTGCTTTTGCTTTTCTCTCAGATCTTGGGTTTTACATCTCTCCCCCGAAACGTTCAATCTGTGATTTTTTAGATGAATTGCGGCATCTTTGTTTGGCAGGCTCTCTCTCCAGTCTGGTATCACGCTGTCTTCTTCAGGCTGATCTCATCCTTCTGGCAGCAATGTGAAGGTTCATGGTTGTGATACCATTGGATGTGGATTAGGTGGAAAACTCCCTAGAGGAGGCTCAGGAAATCTCGCGGGACTTCTGCCAGGCTGCAAATGGGAGATGGAGCCTTCTACACAAAGACACTGAAGAGAGGGAATTCAGCCTGATTGGGCTGTAGCAAATCAATGAGAAAGCAAACAGTGCCAGAGAAGCCTTCATACAAGCTGTATATGCTTTCAAGGACTCGGGAACCAGCTTTGAATTCTTCCGTGAATAAGAACTGAGCAAACCTAAGAAAAGAAGAAAACAGTTTTTAATATGAGTGTGTCTATATGGCCAGCCACAGGATGCTCTTCTTTTGTGAAGTTAAAGTTTTAGTGTCATTTTCTTTTCAGAATTATGTAATTAATTTGAGAAACTCCATTCTCTGGACAAAAATAATGAGATCAGTTATATAAGTGTTTATGTTTTGCAACAGATTTTGCTGGCAAACAAATCCAACTATTTTAGGAGTTGCAAATCAAAGCACATTGGTAGTTTTTTATATGTATATTCCTTCCACTAGCCAATAATTAAAAGTGAAAAAGCCACATAAATCATCCTACTTTTATTTATCTTAAACCGAAGCAAACTTATATATCACTGTCCCTTTAAAAATCTAAATATATTGTGTTTCCAGGAGCATATTATTTCTGAACTGGGTTTCATTTATATGTGACAGAGAGCAGAGGCTGAAAAATGTGCAGGAGATTACACAAACTGCTTTGGGCAACAAAGGACTAAGATGAATGGTAGGATGCAAGCAACTTTTCATAATGAATAGTAAATCAAATAGTAAATTCAAGTATGAGGCACTATTGCTAAGACAATCTGCCTTTAAAACAACTTACTGATCTCTAAAATCTCGATGAATCACATTTTTCTTTCACTTTTATTTTTTTATTTACATTGTATAGTAATTTCCAGCCTTTCAAATGTTCTCAGCTGTGTTGTCGTTTTTAATTGATCTTATTCATTTTTCGTCAACAACAAAAATAATCAAGTCTGATGCTGGTGAGGCCTGAGAGTTGACACTGTCATAAATTTAGATTATTGCAGCCACATGGAGGTCCTATAAAAAGTAATTACTTATTTGATCTTTTGTAGAGCCCTTGGAATTATTGCAGGCAGCTTAAAAATAAATAAGGAGGAAATAAATTGAAATTCCATTTGTTACCAATTTTCTATCAACTGTTTTCTTAAATATGCAACCATTTAATTAATATTTCATACTTCTAGAAAAAGAAAACAAGCTATTTTAAGAATCAACTCAGTATGTATAATTATGTGATAATTAGGAATTGTGAGATGCCAAAGGGGTGCCTTCATCTTTTGAGTGCTATGGCATACTTGGCAGTCTGGATACCTCAGAACTGTCTTCAAATGTATAACACGTAGTATGTAGAATTCTAAAAGATCTCAACTATAGAAAAGCACAGTTAGTGTGATTGTTCTTTTCTTTTATCTTTATTAGATGCTGGGCATTGAAGCCAGAAATTTGGGCATGATCCATCATTGAGCTATAAGCCTAGCACCAGTTTAAGGAAGGAAGGAAGGAAGGAAGGGAGGGAGGGAGGGAGGGAGGAAGGGAGGGAGGGAGGGAGGGATGAAAGAATGAAGGAAGGACAACTCAAACTTACGGTATAGTAACATGCATTCTTCATTAGCACAGTAAATAGCACTATTTAGTAGTGCCTTAATATGTACTAACATTTTTAAGTACTTAGGGATATAAAATATATTTTGTACCACCTACAACAAAAGTAGTTGAATATGAGAATATGCCTTCTACCCTCTGACTCTTGCCAGCCTTTGGGATCCTATTCCTCATACTGGGTTGCCTTGTCCAGCCTTAGTATGAAGGGAGGTGTCTAGTCTTACTACAACTTGATATCCCTTGTTTGGTTGATATCCATGGGAATCCTGCCCTTTTCTGAATAGAAACAGAGGAGGAGTGGATTAGGGGATGAGGGGAGGTGTGGAAAAGAGACTGGGGGAAGAGGAGGGAGGGAAAACTGTGGTCAGGGTGTAAAAATAATAAAAATCACTTAAAAATAATTCTAAGGAATGAATAACATCGGTCATTTCTGAGAACCGTTGTCAATATAAAGTGAAAACTATTGTTTCAAAACTATTCCCCCAATTAAATTAACCAATCAATTTTCTCAACAATTCCCAGTTAAAATAGAAGCCTGAATGGTAATTGTAGAACTAAAAGGAATGGACAATATTGACCACAGTACATTAAAAAAAACCCTAATGGATCTCTTAAAAAAACTGAGCTAAGAAAAGTCATCATTTATAAATTATTATTAATTGATAATTACATACACATTTGAAGCTCTAGAGAATACCACAAACGAAGTAAGAGGGGGGCTACCTGGCGGAAGGGAACCAGTCGGCAATGAAGAGTGTGCACAAGGGAAGGCAGTGCAGGGGGACAGTGAATTAGAAACAAGTACAATGACATATGTGAGTAAAGATGTCATAATGAAACCAACTACTTCACATACCAACTTTAATAGAAAAGTTACAATAGAAAAGGAATAGTGGGAAATCCAGGCAGAAATTAATGAAGTAGGAAGCAAAAGAGAAATAAATAAAACTAATAAACAAAGTCAAGGACAAACAAGACAAGGAAAAGTGTAAATGTGTTTTGACAACTACTAAAAGCACTAGGAATACCATCTCATAGACAGGAAATCACAAACATCACAGGAATGTGCTACTGGAGCGTGACCCCCAGAAAGGCAACTAAAGTGACCTACATGTTGGGTTGAGCCATGGAGTGAGTTTGTGATCCATTAACAAATAAACCTACATTTTACAACTTTGTACCTGTGAGTGAGAATGCATTTCATGAAGAACTCTGGAACTCAAACTGTTATAACTACAGCTCTGAACACTCAGAGTGGCATGCCAGGAAGTAGAGAGGTTCACCCAATCTTTTCAAATAGATGTTTTAAGGCATAAGAAACTCTGACTAACTCCATTATCCTAGAGTACGCCCTAATGACTTTCTTTTAATTCATTTGAAAAACAACAAGTCAGATTTCAGTGAGACAGGTTCAAAAGCTGTGTCATGTGTGTGCTAAGCAAGCACTCTACCACTGAGCCACATCACCAGAAGTCAATTTTACTGTTTGGAGGAAGGGGCTCACCCCTTGCCCAGGTTGGCCTTGCCCTCTCTCTTGTAGCCCAGAAAGGTTTTGAATTTGTGATCCTCTTGTAAAAGTCTCTTAAATAGCTACAATTATGGGCCTGCATCACACAAAGCAGGTAGAAGGCTCACAAAGGCTTCAGAGCAATTATGCAAATATCAAAGATAGTTTATGTTTTATTTTAACACTGAATACTGTATTAGTCGAAGACCTTTCTGGGTCATCAGACTTTATAGAGCTAGGAAATACATATACAAAGTGAACATTATAGGTGGAGGGGGCTAGGAGCTAAATGTAAAAAGGCTAGGGAGCCAGGAGACATAGGAAGAAATTAAAAATTATCAGTTGATAGAAACAAAATTTAAGGGCTTGAGGTGTATTATACGTGGCATACTAAAGAAATCACAAGAACCTCAATATGGTAGACAGAACAAGGAGAAAGAGAATAGGAGATGAAATCAAAAGTAACGGGAATCTAGGTGTTGTGAGACCTGTCAGTCAAAGCACAGACTTGGGTCTTTGCCTTTATCCAGTGTAGAAATCTATTGGATTATCTTGAGCATAGGAGTGCCATTACAACATTAAATACATTGCAAAATGTACACATAAAAGCATAAAAGCTTTTCTCTCCTTGTTATTAAAGCTTGTTTATGGGGATGTATTGTTGTAGGGAACTCATGCAGTAGAAAACCAAAAAGAGTATGGCTGCCTAGAAGAAAGGAGGTTACAGTCATAATTATTTGTGTATAATGAGTATATATAAAAAATCCAATGGAAACTAATAGAAAACTGGTAGAACAACAATGGAATCAGTAAGTTCTATGATAGTATTTATGAAAACTTCATAATTACAAGGTACAATGCATATTTACATGAAAAACAGAAACTGATGATAAACTCTACTAATATGTATTTTTAAAATTTAATAAGTACCAATAATAAACAGCCTGAAATGATTCCTTAAGAAAAATTCACTTGTAATAAACTTGGAAATAAACAAAACAAAATAACTTAATGCTAATAAGAATTATAAAGACATACTTCATAAAATCAAGAATTGGGCAAGGAACATTTTTCAACTGAAATAAATGGAAAGGAATAATTTGATCTTGAATGGAAAACCTTGATATTTTAAAGATGTTAATGATTCTTATGGAAATAACCTATAATTCAGTGAAATTCCAGTCAAATTGTATAGCACTGTTTTTAAAGCTGAAAAATTGCTTCTAAATTACAAGATGAAAAATGAGGGAGAGTAGTAAGGAAAAAGCAGAAGTAAACAATTACATATAGAAGTAGCAACAGGGCACATAAGTTCCCAAGCAAAGCTATTTACCTAGTAAACCTCAAATTGTAATAAAGATTAACTTTTAAGTCACAGTGATATGCTAAAAAAAATTTAGTGACCAATGGTAGAAAACAATGTAGTGCCAATGAAAATTAATTCCTAGATGAATATAAAATCACAGAAGTGCAAGTGTCAGTATTCATTACCCCTCTTTTGCCTTAGAATAGTAAATGGAATTTTATAAATAACACAAAATACAGAAATCTTAAAAGGAAAATTAATGACTTTCACAAGAACACTTGGTACTTTCACATGGCAAAAGTTTAGTAATGGGGGAAAAATGGAAAAGAAAGGGGCTGGAGAGATGCCTCGGCAGTTAAGAGCACTGGCTGCTCTTCCAGAGGATCTGAGTTCAATTCCCAGCACCCACATGGCTGTTCACAACTGTCTATCACTCCACAACAAGGAAATCTGCCTTGTTTTCCTGGCTTCCACAGGCTTCGGGATGACAGGTAGTGCACAGACTCACATACAGGCAAAACATCCACACAAATAAAATACAATGTTTATATTAAAAAAGAAATAGCAATAAAGGAAAATATTTATATCACATTTTGAGGAAGAGTTATAATCATTAATATAACCACCACAATAGAAAAAGTGGGGAGGGAACAGGAGGAAGGGAAAGGAAAAAGGTAAGTTCACTTTAGACTAAGAAACACAAATCTGTAGATTTCAGTTCTAAAATTTTAGGTCAGGGATAGAGTACTCAATGATAGACTGCTTTCTTATCTAGCATGTATGAGTCTCTGGGTTCTATTCCCAGCACTGGAAGCAAAAGGGGTATATGGTAATTTTAAAATATTTCAGATATAAATGCTTCTATCACTATAATGTGCATATATTGTATATTTTGATTACAATGGATGTATATGTTGGATATGATATTTGAGGCAATTTTGTCTATATTAGTCAATATTGAGCATATATGAAGTTTCTATTATTTAGAAGTTGATTGAATTAATTACGGTAAGACTTCATTGAATAATTATTTAACATTTTAAAACAATAAAATAAATATAGTCAAATTAAAATTACTCATTCAAAATTGTAAGTTAAAGTAGTACATATTGTACCTTTATATATGTATAATAATAATAATAGGAACCTATTAAAATAGATTGAGAGTTGAGGTATGATTTAATGATAAAGTGTGTCTTTAGCAAATGTGAAGTACTGGGTTTAATTCTTAGAACCAAAATGTGCACAAACACACATATACATGTATAAATACATACATAAATATACATATACATGCATAGATATATAGTATATAGCATAATATACATACATATACATATACATACTTAGGAATAATAAAGCTCACATTTATAGTAACAATGGAAGTTAACCCTTACATTGAAGTTACCATATTCCAGGCATTATTTAAATGATTTTCTTGTGTTTATTTGCAAGTTCTTTTTTATAATAAAGTTTATAAAATTAAAAAAATAAAATAAATTTAATGTGTTAATTTATTTCAACCAACCAGTACTCCTGAGATGTGGACACTATTTCACATAGCCAATATGATTATGTATATATCCCTTTAAAAGGAATTCTCACAACCATGAGGGACTATTATTTGGTCTCTACCAAGTGACAACTCAGTTTCAAGGGAATCAAGTCATATGAGTGGGGGACGGTGAGAAGCCCCTTAGCTTAAAAGGCATAAATACCACACAGAAGATCAAGACCTCTTCTGACATCTTACAGAGACAACTTCCAAGTGCCCTCAAAGGGAATATTGATTTCATGTTGTTCAGTTTTCTACCAGTTTATTTATAGTTCATTCATAGTCTTCCTGGCACAAGTGTATACTGTTAGTTAATCAGTATGGAGTTATTTCTACTCAAAACAATGTTGTCTGTTCTACATCTGGTTTCCATATTTATTAAGGCTTTAGGGAATAAATTACAGAGATTAATTTACCATTATAAAATTAGATAATATAGCCGGGTGTTTGTTGGTGGCACACGCTTTTAATCCCAGCACTCAGGAGACAGAGGCAGGCAGAACTCTCTGAGTTCGATGCCTGCCTGGTTCTAAAGCTACACAGAGAAATCCTGTCTCGAAAAAAACCCCCAAAATATTACATAATACATATTATTAGAAATATATATATATATATATCCTTTAGCTCCTAATTCCATTTCTAGGAACTTACTTGCCAACAAAGGTTGCATCCACTGCAGAAGCAAGGTGCAGAAACAAGAGATATGACAACTATTAATAGAAATTATTTCCCTCAGTTGCAATGTTGGAGGTTCACAGTGAAAGAGATTAGCAATCCAAGATGTGTCTTCCTCCTGCATAGCCTACTTCCCTTATAGGTAGACAGCAGGAAAGGATAATTTATTCTTCCATGTGTAAATGAAAACATTGGAAACAAGTGGAGTAAAACGTTCTTATTTTAGTAAGAATGTTTAACAAAAATGATAGGAGAGACCCTGTGTGTATTGATATAGCATGGTCAGCAAGATAACAAGGCACTATCATTTGTATAAGAAGGACCAAATTTGAGATATATTCCCCTATGCTTGATTTTATAGAGAACATTCTCGGGAAGACACACAAGACAGAATATCCAGGGCTGGTCACTATGCTATTTTCACACATTTGAAACAAAGTGACTATATTACCTACTCAGAAAATTAATTAGATTAGAATTTCAAAAACAAGGCCTGGGAATGTAGCTCAGTAATAGAGTACTTGCCTAGCACACAAGAAGCTCTGGGTTTAATCCCTCGCACCACATAAAATGGTGTGATGTATACCCGGAATTCTAGAACTCACAAGATGGAAGTAGGATGAATCAGGAATTCAAGGTCATTGAATACTGAATTGAAGGCCAGCCTAAAATATGTAAGACCTTGTCTCTAGAAGAAAAAAGGATTTCTAAGCATATGCACATGAAAACAGCTGACCTTTGGGCACGGTAGATGTATTTGGAGTTTCCTGTAAGGCGGTACAGCAGAAGGAAGACATAGGCACTGCCGGCTACACCATGGCAAATCCCTGGTCCCTTCTTCAGCAGACCTTTCTGCCATGTTAGCTCCCCACACCGGATACATGTGTCCAGGTACTGTGGTTTCTTGGAAACAAGGTAAGCTTTGGCAAACAGATAAGCAATTCCTGTGAAAACATTAAAGACAGTAAGAGGTGACTTTTAGCTTCTCAAAGGTGTACACCTTGTGAATCATCACATACACTAACACAGTGTGTCTAAGATGTGGTCTGAGATATTATATTTCCTTTTTGTTTTCGTTTGGTTTTACATTACTAGCTACATTTCCAAAAAATAGACTTCTGGGCACTATGCACTTTGTAGCAAGACTATAGAGTGTTCTACAAAAGAGTGTGCTTTTTCCCGTGTGATTAGTTTAAACTGTTTTAATTCTATCATGAAGTTGGTTTCTGGAGAAAAAGAAAAATTTGAATTGAAGCACATCAATTAATATGATCCATTGCCCCATAGAAGTTCAGAATTTGCAATGTTTGCATATTTATAACAATATCCTTTCCCTTAATAGAAAAACTAGGAGTCTTTCCAAAAATAACACTGCTATCAAGCAAGCTCAGTAAGACATCTACTCCAGCTTTTAAGTGAGTCCTTCCCATGGTCAGTGTTCCATGGAAAGAAACATTCCTTCAAAACTTGCCAACAGAGGTCATACCCACTACAGAAGCAAGAACAGAAACAGGAGATGTGGTAACTACTCATTGAAATTATTTGCCTCACGTTACAAGGTCTGGAGGTCCATAGTGAAAGAGACTAATAATCCAAGATGACTCTGCCTCCTTCATAGCCTACTTTCCTCCTAGACAGAATGCAGAAAAGGACTAAGAAACTAGCATAGGGGTAAAATGCTTGCCTAGCAAGTGTGAGACACTGGGATTTGGGCCCAGCACCCTCCGATTTATATTTTAAAGTGGAAGCAATGGACCTGAATGGAGTAGGTATCTTGATAAGATAATCCACTAAGATTCTGTCTGCCTTTCATTGCTCTTAATAAGGTATTTATATATAACATGTGTGGCCATGGTGCAAGGCACGCTTCAAGGACAAAGCAGCTTGTTCCTCAAAGGGTCCCATACTGGGCTTCATATTGTGCAGTTAGCATCTTGAGATTCTTAGTAGCTTTTCCAAATTAATACTTTCTTATTTTGTACTAGGTCTCAAACTGCATAGCTAGTCCTGTCACCGAGGAATCTAAATAAATAAATCTAAAATAAATGCTAATGGCATATGCCCTTCGGGTAGACACTGTGACTAACACAAAATAAAGTGTGGGTCCATGTTGCTGCAGGGACACACAATGAGTGGTACTATCGGCGATAGTATAGAGATCAGACAAGTGAAATTGTCCTGAGGGAAACAGTCGGGAGAAGCCTTGAATGGAAGCTTGCATTTTCTGGGGTTTGTAGGCTGCATGGAAAACTCCAGGCCCATGATGAGGCAGAGAAAGCATATTAGGCACCAAGATCACAGAGGCTAAGAGGTTCAGAGATATCTAAGACTAAACCACAAGATCAGTCTGGCAGCATCCTAACCAAGGGGCCAGGAGGGTAGAAGAATAAGAATGAGTTCACATTATGGATGTATGAGGGCTTCTGTTGGGCATTTTAAGAAGACTGTATACTGTGGGTAATCAGGAACTACTACAGGTCTTTTTTATTATGAATTGGTTGGTTTTGATTTTTGCATAACAGTATGATTGCTGTCACAGAGTATTTTGAGGAAAGAACTAAAAGAGGAAGGGTAGCTCTGAGCTACTTTTGTTGGCAGAAAAACTGAAATGAAAGTTACCAAAGAGTAATTTCATAGGACGTGGTGGCTGTTTAGATACCAACTGAGCATGAACTGTAGGGCAAATGCTGACTTTTAAAAGGCCACTCTCTTTAATGGCTTTTAGAGCTTAATCTGGAGGTACAAACTAGGCTACGTGTATACAAATATAGTTGTAGGAACACACAGGAGGGTCCCTGCCCTGCAGCTGCTGGTAAGAAAGGCGTACTAGACTGCCATCAATCTAACTGAGTACTGGCAAATGAGCAGGAATCAATGAGATGCCTGAATCAGCTCCCCTTTATCTTACCAGCAAGTATGCCATGCCTGAGTTCTTTTAACAGCTGGCTGTTAATGTACATCCTGGATTCCCATGTCTGGAGATTTCCCCACAGGCAAACAGAAAGTCGTACAATGTACTCAGACAGAAAATTATTTTCATTGCTACTTCACAACTGCAATTTTGCTACTGTTAGGAATAGTACCATAAATATCTGATATTCAAGATATCTGACATGCAACCTTCAAAGGGGTTGTGAACCACAGTTTGAGAACCACTGTGTTAGGGTGATAAATGAGGCATCGCAGGTTCAACAGACATTTGTAGGAACTATTTGGTGACAAAACACCACACCACAGATGAGGAGAAGTTGACTATCATGGATGGATACAAACAGCCTGCTCCCTTTCCTCAAGAACTAGAACTAAATTTAGTATATCTTGTGCCTATTAGCATCCCTCAGAATCAGAGGACAGCTAGTCTCAATGAAAGCCACACTTCTCCGGCTTTTCTTAATTTTGCTGGCCTACAACCTCTGGTCTAGTAAGTTCCCTGAGAGTATGCTCTGCTTCCAGACACACAAAACAGACTGTGTTATGTGGTAAGTGTTTTAGCCAAGGAAAAGCTAAAGGGCTCGCTATTATATGGGTACTTTAGCATGCTAAGAAAGTGCTTTATGTTCAACATCCTGCCTGTTTGCTCGTCTCTTCCATTATCTGACCAAACTTTTCACTTCCACAAAAACAAAATACCTGTGGTGCTTCTGTGTTTCTGAGTGCCTATGTTATTCTTGGAAGAGGTCTTCTGTTTTTCTTGGCACAACTCAATTTAGGAATCGCTTTCTTTAGAAAGCCTTCATTGAATCTGGAGGCAACAGGAGAAATCTCTTTTCTTAGATCCTACCTCACACTACATATAACACTTATACATAATCAAATTAAAACTATCTGTTTCTGTGTTTGCCTCCCCTACTACAAGGCAAACCACCAAAGGGCAGGACTTTTATCATATCCTTTTATTTTCTCCTCGTCTGTGGTGTGGTGTTTTGTCACCAAATAGTTCCCCAAATGTCTCTTGTCCCTGTCCTCATTTATAACCCTAACACAGTGGTTCTCAAACTGTGGGTCACAAACCCTTTGGAGGCCGCATGTCAGAAATCCTACATATCAGATACTTACATTACTATTTCTAACAGTAGCAAAATTGCAGTTATGAATTAAAAACAGAAATAATTTTATGGTTGGGGTCACCACAATGCAAGGAACTGTATTAAAGGGTCACGGCATAAGGAAGGTTGAGAACCACTGCTGTAGCAGAAGCTGGCACTAGAAACAGAGTAGAGATGTAGAAAAGAAGATAGAGATGCTTTAATTGCTTTATCAAGACATTAGCTCCAGGCACTTACAAACTATGGATCCCATGGCTCTAGCCAGAGCAAAAACTCCTCTTCTGGAAGCCTTGATCACAGACTGATGTTTGTGTAGGGGGCTTTAAAAATATTCTAAATTTGTTAACACATAGCCTAATGGAAACCATCCTAATGCTTCTTCTGACTCTTAAAGGAAAGGATGTCATGTTTCTTTGACTGTGATGGGAACTAGCACAACGTTTTCCTGGAATCACTAATTTATATTCAACAATATGAAACACAAGTCAGTGACAGTGTATGACTTTGCCAAAAACAACAAGGACCTTAAGTTACAATTTAATAGAGATGGTTTGGGGAGACTAAATCTTTGAAATGTGGGCTCTCCAGAGACTTTTGACAAGTAGAATACACAATTTCAACATACTGGAGTGTCACCAATCAGGTTCATGCTAGGATGTGTAATTTTGCTGAGTCATTACAAACCTTAGTTACCATCCTGTGCTTCAGAAGCTGTCTGAAGTCACCTACCCAAGAGCCTTGTGAGATAAATTTTCAAAACTGCTCAGAGTTTCACAGAGTAAAGGAAGTGCACTGTCAGTGTTACCAAAGTAATGATGTAACCTGATGCAGTCAGCGAGGTTATTTTAACCACAGCATTTGTTTTAATGATTCTGCAAATGACTTCCATCCTGTATTTCAGAGTGATCAAGGTTATGAAGGGATCATATGACTCTTCCTGCAACACATTATTGTATTTAGGGAGAAAAACCTATATGTCACCATAGGTATTTATAAATGTGCGTTTATAAAAGCATCTGAGATATATCCCTTAGGGATGGCAAAGGTCAAGATATAAAAATGTGTCAATGGTGACACAAACACTGAGATTCACTATTCCACTTCAAAATGCTCATCTCAGAGTCTTTAAAATGTGACTTTTCTCAAGGTCACTTAGCTGGTTACGGCTAGAGTTACAATTAGACCCCAGAATTGTTACTCTGTAGTCAAGAACTAGTTATACATTTCATACATACTAACTTGGGCAGTCACTTGTAGAGGTGGGCTAAAAGCAAGTCAAAAGGAAACTGAGGTGTGGATAAGGTAGCAGTAATGCAGTTCCACTTTGTAGATTATCTCTGGCAAGTTTTTAATCACCAGAATGGTCTGTCATCCCAAACCATCTGTGCTATTCATAAATCTATTCTCAAATTTTTTTCTCAAACAAATGAATTTCCAGGCCATTTCCTGTTGGGGAGAAATTTATTATAGTCAACTTCAGCGAGGTCATGACTGTGTTTGACCTGCAATTACCAGTTTTATAATTACTCTTAGAAGAGGGTTGGGATTAGTAGAAATAATGGACCATATTTCATCAGTGAATCAGTTTCTTTTTGATGCTCCAGTGACTACATGGACTTAATGATAATTAGTTTTGTAGCAATATATTTATGTTACTCTTCTCAAAACGCTTAGAATGAATGCTAAAGGGGATGAATAAAGTCCCTAAATGTCATAAATCCTATGCTACAGTGTCATAGTAAATGACCTGCTGAAACAGATGGCATTTGGTATACAGAAAGGGTAGAATAATAGCCATTTAAACACCTACTTCAAAAACAGGCTCATCCACTCATTTTAGTAGATTATCTTTCTACTCTATGAAGGGTTTTTACTAGCATATTGAATTCTTCTAAAATATTCTATATTTAATTTGGGACATCTCCAAAATTGAAGAATCCTGCAATGCCTGGAGAATATGCAGAGACCATCGCTGAGAATGATTAAGTAAAGGAGAAATAGGTATTGGGCATAACAAGAAACATAATTTGCGGGATGGTAAATAACTAACTGTTGTGTTTTCCCCCAAAAGGTCAAAGCAAGAAGTAATGGGCACAAATTAAACCTGGCAGCAGTTAGCCTGAACATAATGTACTATGTCCTGGTACTTTTTAAATACTTTTTTATTATATATTTAAATTAGAAACAAGTTTGCTTCCCATGTTAGTCCTGGTACTTTTTTTTTTTTTTTTTGGTTTTTCGAGACAGGGTTTCTCTGTGGCTTTGGAGGCTGTCCTGGAGCTCGCTTGGTAGTCCAGGCTGGTCTCGAACTCACAGAGATCCGCCTGCCTCTGCCTCCCGAGTGCTGGGATTAAAGGCGTGCGCCACCAACGCCCGGCCCTGGTACTTTTTTAAATACACAGTTTGCCATTCCTTCCATAGTTGAATGTGGCAGGCAGAGAAAATACGACAGTAGGCAGTGACTTATATTTTTCATCATCCTCAAACTGTATCAAGGAAAAAACAGAACTCTAGTTTGATTAAAGAACATTAATTAAAGGGAGAAGGGAGGCAATAAAAATCAGGTAACATGACAAAGATAAATCACATGCAATCTAAAGTTGTACTCTTCTATTTGAAGCAGAGCCTTGCAAATCCATTCATAATCAAAAAAATTTTGGAAGGTGAAAGTAATTATAAAGCATTATAGACACATGCAATTGTCAAGGAACAAATTTAATAATTGTGTTATTTGATATTTTGTTCTCTTTGCCAATTAACTGAACTTTTTTTTAATTCAACTTCTTTTAAATTATTCCTTCTCTGGAAGACTAGTTAGCAGTGTAATGGGATTTGAAAAGTGTGGGATAGAGAGAGGTAGGTAATGAAGTCTGTCTAGTTTCAAGGTTCAATTTCAGAATTCATTGGGGGTGGATTTTCATTTCCTTAGACATTTTATTAATTATTACTGGAAATACTCACTTGAACAGTAATTCTAAAACCACGTATTTCAAACTTAAAGATTAACACAAGTTTCATAAGGATACTGATCAAATACACATTGTGATTCGCTGGCTTGTGATGGAGCCTGAGATTAGAAATTTACAACAAGTTGTCCCACTACTAGATCAGAGGCCACCATATAAATAATCAGGCTATGGCTGTGCACCTTCCAATGTAGCTAAAAAGATTTTGAAATGTAGCATTTGATTAGAATGTTATATAAGTATAAAAATCAATACTGAATTTTAAAGATTTCAATATTTTAAAGAATGTATGCTATCATTTTTTTAGTGTTCTGGATTGAACCCAGGCCCTCTGTGTTCCAGAAAAGTGCTTTTGTCCCTAGCCAAGCCATCTCTATTTTTAAATTAGTAGCCTACTGAAATAATAATATTTGGGTTATATATTATAAAATGAATTCTACCCATTTATTTTTGCATTTTAATATGGGGCCACTGATTCTTATTATGCATATATTCTGGGACTCAAACCCAGAACTCTGAGTATACTAATCATTCACTCTACCACTCAGATACCCTAAAAGTTTAGACTACACATGTGATTCACATCATTTTGAGGGAATGCTTGGTTAGCACTAAGGATAGAGAAATGTACTTTTAAACTTATGGAATAACTTTCAGAAGTCCTTTAAAGATCAGGATATTTTTTAGTTTTCAAAAATTTCAACTTGATAGCTATGATCCAGGATGAGAAATACCCTCAAATATCAGAAAAACGAAGCTCCCTTTGTGTAAGCTAGGTGAAAGACTCTGCTTTCAGAAAATAGAATGTGGGAGACCTGGAGCACCGTGGCACCAATGGACCAGTTCATTCTCTCTCTCAATGGTCTCTCCAAGCTCAGGTGGCCAGTTGCAATTCTGTTCCTGCTCCATGAGGAAGTCCACACTCTGCCACACCAGCTCCCGATCTGAAGGCTTGAGATGCTCATGGTAGGAAAGAAGCATCTGGAGAATGGATGACAGGCCATGAGCTGCCCCTGTGTGGACAAAGCAAACATCATTTATCCACCAAGAGAGGAGAGGTAGTTTGATCTAGTGAAAAGAAAATCGTGAGATTTGTTTTATGGTAAAATATTACTTGAAAGCACATATATTTCTATAACGATTGAGTTGCTAAGAAACTAAACCAGCTATAGACATCAGTTCATTATCAGGAATGGCCATTTAAGGTGGTCTCTCCACTATTGTTTAGCTTGCCAGTTCATCCAGTGACTGATGGAAGCAGAGGCAAACACCCACAGTTAAACACTGAACTGAACCCATGGAACCCAGTGACAGAGAGAGAGGAGCGATGAGCAAATTGTCAAAGAACAGGTTGGCAAAATCAGCAGACACAGCTGATCTGAACAACGGGAGCTCTTGGACCCCAGACCGACAGCTGGGAGGCCAGCATGGGACTGATCCAGACTCCCTGAGAGTGAGAGTCAGTGAGAAGGCCTGGGCAACCTAAGGGCCCTGGGCAGTAGATCAGTGTTTATCCCTGGCATACAAACGGACTTCGTGTGTCCATAACACAAAGAGGGATGCTCTCTCAGCCTGGACTCTTAGGGGAGTGCCTGGACCCTACCCAGAGTGAAATGACAGACTCTAGATATCCCCTATGTGGAAGGAAGTGGGGATAGGATGGGAGGCTGGGGGAGATGGCAGGGGGTGCAGGAGGAGGGGAGGGAGAGGGAATTGGGATTGACATGTGAAGCAAGCTATTTAAAACTAAAGTAATAAAAAAGAAACTAAACCAGCAGCAAAGTATAGCTTGCAGCCCAAATCTGCCTCACTGACAAAGTTTTATTGGAACATAGCTATACTCATCCACTTGCACGTTGTTCTCTGTTTCCTTACATACAGCAGACTTGAATATATGGCTGAAACTATATGAACCATAAACCCTAAATAAAACTGTTAAGCTCTTCATGGAAAATTTGATTTTTATGAAAATGGTCTCAAAGTACTTGCAATCAATTTGGTCTAGATATCTTAACAATCCATCAATCCATTCAAAATATAAGTATTAAGCACCCACTATGCACCAGATGCTTTAGGTGCTAAAGGTAGATGAGTAAACAAAACAGAAAAAAGGCCTTTCTCTTGGTATCAATTCATTCAATTGTTTACAATGAATACTTACGTTTTGGACATTATCTCACAATTGATACAACAATGAAGATGAATTTGCCCATACTCTTGAAGAGACATCTCTATTCAGTTCAGAAAGTGAGCCATATTTGAAAAAATGTTAGAATGTAAGTGACATACACTATAATAGATGTGCAGCAGGAGTATGATGAGTGAGTCTACGTGGAAACTTAGCTGGGCAAAATGTTACCCAGAGATTTTGTTTGAACATTATTTCTATGTATGTCTTTTTGAGTGCTTGTGGGGACAGCAAAAGTTGAACCTGTAGAGTGATTAAAGAAGATTGCCCTTGTCAATTGTAGGTAGTCCTCATCCACGCATCAAGGCCTGAATGTACAAAAACACTAAGAAATAATTGTCCAGCTTAGACATTTGTCTTATCCCTGTAGACTTGGACTCAACCTGAAACTTACAACACTGACTTTTGTAGGTCTGGATTTTTTCAGCCTTATAATCTTTTAAGCCTATTCCTTTATTAGTGCTCCATTATTTATACAAATAAACAATATACATGTGAATATCTATATATTATGCAACATATACAACTTAGAATATATGAGGCATACTATGTAGTCTTATATTAAAACATATTGCATTTTCCTGGATAAAATATCAGGAAAGTACTTACATATTTACCAGAAATTTGGTTTGTAATATGTGTATCATTGGCCAGAATGTCAATTTCTCCTTTAAAAAACTATTAATGAAGGAACTTTAGACACTGCTAGTACCCTGACAAACTATGCTGTCTAGACTTCCCTATCTTAAATGGCTTATTTTGCCTGAATTTATCTCTGGCCACAAGAATATGCTCAACACACAGGGATAATGCAGAATTAACACCCCTGAAGCAGCCAACAAATAAAGTAGAAAATGCATAGAAAAATCCGTGAACTTCCTCAGTCATTGGGTAAGACAATTCTGAGGCATGTCCCATATGGCTTCTGTCAGTCTCCAGTGGGACTAAGCCTAATCCAGTTTGAAAATGAAATATTATACAGTGAATGCTTGCTCTCCAGTGAGTGGTGCTATTTTGGGAGATTGTAGAAATGTTAGAATGTGGGTCGCTTGGTGTATATCTTTGCGAGTCTCCAGGCCCTTCCCTTTCCCTCATTTTCATCTACCATGAGAGGAGTACCCTCTGCTATATGCTTCTGCTATCATATGTTCTTTCCTGTTATGGGCCCAGAATGAATTCAGTCATGTGACAACAGAATGGACCTTCTGAAACCACGAGCCAAAATTTTTCTTTCCTCCTTTAAGTCATTACAGCAGGCATTTTGTCAAAGTGACTCAAAAGTCTAACATAGCCTCTATCCAGGACTGCTCATTATTTCACAAATTAAAGTCTTCCTCTTTCTTGTCTAACGTTTCTATTCCCTAGCAGTGCTTTCTAGGATCACACTTCAAAGAGATTTTTATACTCAAATCCTACTTCAAGATCTGATCTCTCATTTAGAAAGGAATGCAAAACTTCTTTGAGAAAATGCTCACTAATGCTGCTCATTAGCCATTCATCCATTCATTTGGGTACTCTCATTAAATGCAGGCTCTGTGGCAAAGGTCCCAGAATCACAAGCCAAGTGAATGAATCCCCATTCTGAATGTGTACAAAAGCTGACAGAGCAGTTGAACAAGTGACTCACAAATTATAATAAGACACGGTGAGGACTCCATTAACAGTGTGGGCATGTGGGCATGATGCCATGATGTCACCCTATTTGCTTCAGGGGAAAATACCTGAAATATGTTAATGATTCTCAAGATTGGCTTCAACAACCCTTTCCCCTAAAACTCAGAATGTACCTCAGTATATCCCATAAGGTTTATACCGAGTTTTAAGTCTGTGCATTACAAGTGGACGAAGGGCTTGTGGGAAGTGAAGCCTTCTGGTAAAAAGAACCATAAATAGCAGTTTAAAGGTAAGAGGTCACTATGTGTGTGGAAACCTACAGTAGACAGAACCTCGAGGAAAGGAGAGACAGTTTAAGTGTGGCTTACAAAAGGACTTACAAATTTTGCTCAGGAGTGTAAGGACACAAACTGGGGGGAACTCACGTTTTCCTTACATGAATCAGAGCTCAAAATTAGTCATTGTAGTTCTGTTGCTGTTACGATTCTGCTATCACTAAAAACTTACTGAATTGATCTTATTCCCCTGTTCAAAAGCATTACTTTGAATCAGTGTGATCACTGTTCACCATGTCTTAACAAAGTTAAGCCATGTATGATATATGCCCATTTGTCCCAGTTCCTCGGAAAGTTGATGCAGGATATTTGTTTGAGCCCAGTAGTTCAAGGAAAGCCTAGGCAATGTATTGAGAGTTTTATCCCAAATAAATAAATGAGTAATAATAAAGGTTAGTCTTTAGTGAACATGAATGGTAAAATACTTATATTACTGTCACTTATGCTTTGAAAGAATACTAAATAATCTCAACTTTTATTTTAAAATGCTTTAAAGTATTTCTTATTCATAAATAATGATAGTCTAGAACAGTGGTTCTCAACCTTCCTAATGCTGCAACACTTTAATACAGTTCCTCATGTTGTGGTAATCCCCAACCACAAAATTATTTTCATTGCTATACCATAACTGTAATGTTGTTACTGTTATGAATCATATTGTAAACATTTGCTATACAGGATATCTGATATGCAATTGCTGTGTAAGGGTGAGTTGACCCCCAAAGGGGTCATGACCCACAGGTTGAGAATCACTGGTCTATAGTAAAACTAAAAGCACTTGTTCTTCAGTCAGTGTTACCATTAGAGACTCTGCAGCTTACAGGCATGTGCCACTCACCCAAGTATTCAGTTCCATAGTAAGAATACATCAGTGGGAATGGTTTCCTCTTCTTTAGGGCATACTGCTTCCCAGAGTCCAGAATCGCCTGGCATATTGATTTAATTTGTGCTGGGGTCAGTACCTGAATAAAGAAATATCAAAAAGCAAAAGTCAAAGCGGGACCTCCATTTCTGTCCCCTCAGACATTAAATAACATACCTTTAAAGGACTATCATATATGTAACCATGCTTCATTCATGTTCTGCCACTGGTTCTCCTTCTTTTGATTCATCTACCCTCTTCCGAACATTTAAAATAGACACTTTTGCTCTGATAGGTCATTATAAAATGAAAAGACCACCATATACATGTTCTATCATTAATCCTTGTCATGGGGACAGGAATTTGCTCAGGAAAGAACAAATGGTGATGCTAATGGATCGTGCTTACCAAAGCTACTAGTCCTGACACAATACATGCTAGAGGTCTGGTTCCCAACATCAGGCCTCTAGGCTGTGCTTAGAAAGCCATGTCTCTACATCTCTACAGCAAGCTACTGCATGACAAATTTAGAGCAGCCACTTGCATTCCCACAATGAAAGCAAAGTCCAGTTGTGCCAAGACAAAATCACTTAAAAACCTCAAGGACACTTTCACACTTTGTTCAATCTTCGCATAATCAGTTTTAGGATTATGAAAGGAGATTAAAATGTTCCCAAGCCTCCAAAGCAAGAGGGAATTTGTTAATTATCTCCTCTGGTTTCCACCATGCTCTGTGTCCTGTCTTCCCTCAGGGGTCAACTGGATGCTTCCTTTGGTTTGTTTCCTCTGTCACCAGGCTTCCTGTTATGATGAAACACTTACCCTCTTGCTGTCTTAGTTCTGTATCTTACTAGACTATCAGTTCCTTGAGAGCAAAGACTGTGACATCTCATCATTCTGAATCTCTGGTGCCTAACACAAAAACTGAGGTTGGGGAAGAGGGTAACAGAGTCCTCCTTCCTTTACTCCTATCTTCCATTCCTTCCCTCTTCCCCTTCTTTTCACAATCATTTCTTAAGTGTGTATTCCATTTCATGTAAGCTTATTGTAGGTGCTGGCACTAAGACAATAAATATGATAGACATGACATTTGCTTTGAGGACACCAAGCTTATCAAAAGGCAAATATTAATAGAAAACTACTGGTTAGGTTGACCTGGAGCAAGTTACCTACAGTCAAGTTTGATTCAATAAATCTAGGGCCAAGAAAAAAAGAAAGAGAGAGAGAGAGAGAGAGAGAGAGAGAGAGAGAGAGAGAGAGAGAGAGAGAGAGAAAGAAATTTACAGTCCAGTCTGATTCAATAAATCTAGGACCAAGGAAGAAAGAAAGAAAGAAAGGAAGGAAGGAAGGAAGAAAGAAAGAAAGAAAGAAAGAAAGAAAGAAAGAAAGAAAGAAAGAAAGAAGAAAGACTCACTGAATTTTGAATTTTGGCCTCTCTCCTAAAGACCCATACATCTCATTTATCTGTATCTGTCATTAGATCGACCAATTATTTTTTTAAATAAAAACAATAATGATCTAAGCCATAAATTCCCTCTGCTTACCCAATATTAGGAAAATAAAGTACAATCCAGTTTCCGGGTTCCTCAAATCTAGAACTTACTTAGCAAAATAATTACTTAAAGAGGAAACCCTTGCTGAGTGTGGCACACATCCTGTAATACAAGCACTTGGGAGGCTAAGTCAGAAGAATCTCAAGTTCTAGGTTTACTTATATATTGGTGCCCCATTTCAAAATATATTTAAGAATAAAAGGGAAACTGTCTATTCATTAATTCACCAGTTAACACTTATTGGGTTACTATTCTAGCAAGGCCCCCACTAGGTATCATGGGGAGAGTCTTGAAAGCATGGGGCACATTTCTCCCTGTAAGGAATTTACTATCTGTTGATGGAGATGAGAGGTGGGCAACAGTTTATTAGATTCATGAACCTAGAGAGATGGAGAGAAACATGGATGACGAAGTGCTGCTCAGCTTCTCTAAGATTTTACTCTATCCCAGTTCCACTGGCTCAGAAATAATTACATCATGGCTTTGCATCTCAATGTTCCTTTACTAGCTACCTGTCTTTGTCTCTCTCTTTTCTTCCTACCCATGAAAACCCCATCTTCCTGTGTATCATCACTGTCCCATCCAGCTAGACATGGGTCTTTCCGAAGGCTAACAGCATATTTCTCCTAAATGATTTTCTGACTCAAAGTTGTAGGCCCCCAAATTCATGTGCCATATGAAAACACTTTCTTTAGTAAGAGCAACTGATTTGACACTGAATCTTAACATTTAATGTCTTACAGCACTAATCTCAAATCCTGTTTTTTTTTTCAGAAACTTGCTAAGATCCTTGAAGGGTTTGAACCTAATACAATTTTATCCTGGTTCTATACTCCTTCTAATTTCCTAGGAATGTCTTGCTCCTTGGCTATCCGCAGGTCTTATCTGTCCTGTGTGGATTCTGTCTGAGTCCACATGACAGACAATTTTTTGTGGTAGAAAATGGCCACCGAATTATTAAATTACAACAATTGTCCTATTTGCTTTTCATATTCAGAACTGAAAACTGTCTGAATCATTCCTCAGTTGAACATGTAACCTTATTGTCCTGTTTGTTTGGAAGTCAGAAAAAAATCAGCTTGTCCTGTGTGCGGTGCCCTCCCCCATTCTTTTCATCCTACCGTTCAAAATAGGGAACGAATTTATGAACTACTCTCTCAAAACCTCGCCTGGTCATGCATCGTGTCTGGGCGGTTTCTTCTTATCTCATAGAAACACCGTGAAAAACAAAGAGAACACTGGGGCTGCTTGTTCAGCTGGATAGAGGGTAGTTATGTGTGCAGTTCTTTATCTCTGGGAACAGACAAGACCTACCCTTGAGTTTATTGATTGGCAAATACAAACTGAAAAGAGTTCTCCCTAAAAGTCTGTGCTCAAGAAGGAATATCGAGAAAGAACATACCTTCTTTCCCCTCCCCCCAGCAAACAGTACAGAACAAAAGTGTGGGGGTGAGTTTTAGGGGTAAGGGCTGGGTTTTGTTCTCTCTCTCTCTCTCTCTCTCTCTCTCTCTCTCTCTCTCTCTGTCATATGTCAGCTTTCTCAAACAGGCCTTTATTTCCTGTTGTAAGCACTCAGGAAGGTGAATGAGCATGTGCAATCCCTCCGAGGAGATGCCCTCAGGGTACACTCAGATATCCTGGACCGAGAAAGCAGCTTTTCCAATGTGGAAAGGGACAGGAAGCTGCTACAGAGGAGCTCCCTGTCCATCAGACCCTTACTAAAACAAATCTGATACCTTCTCCTGTGTTCTTAACACCAAAGGATTAATGCTGTGTTGATACTTCAGATTAATTAGTTTTTTTTAACCTCCTCTGCCTACGCTGAATTAAAATAAAGATATCTCAAAAATGCAGAAGCAGGTCTGTGGTGGATTGCTTTAAACAGTTTCTTTAGTTAGCTGGTTCCCTTCACTGACCCTGTAACATATTCTTATTAGGCTGGCCTCTGAGTATGAAGAGATGAAAGAGCAATAAAATAAATGGTATGTTTCTTTGTCCTGACTGAAGGCTATGACTGAACCACATCCGTACAGAGATGACCTTCATTAAGGAAATGAATAAAATGAACTAGGCAGCAAGATGCTTGCCCCACACTACAGACTCAGTCCTGGCACACAGCGCTCATGAAAGAGCAATCTTTGCTAGCTATATGTCTTTGTCTGGGCATCAGACACCATTGGCAATAACTAGGTTTTCAGATGGTAGCAATGAAATCCTAGGTCTATCAGCATGCTAAGACATTCTGTGCCATTAAATTTCTCTTTGTCACAATTCAAAATGCATATTCTAAAAGAAATGAAACTATCGGCAATCACAGTTGATGCTAAGAGCAGGTCAGGTGGTAGGGATAGACCTATGCATGGCTAAAACTTAGGAGAGAACATGCAGGAGCTATGGGGAAGAAAGGTTGAGTAGCCACCCCAAACCTACAGTGAAAGGAAGCTAGGGCAGATATACCAGAAGAACAATTGTGTGGAAAGGAACTTAGAGAAAGGTAGCTGGTCCCCATAGCTCTTAATTAGTGACAGTTTAGGGAAATCCCCTTTAGGGCTTCCTGCCAAGTTTTTATATAACACAGGCTCTCATCCATCCTCCCAACTTGAGTTATTTTAGAGATCCCCAGGCTCTCTTCCCCCCAGCAACCCTAACTGGATTAGCATAGATATAAAGCCAAAGCTTTCTCTATTTACATCTCCATTCTCCACATAAACATATCAACTAGGCTACTTGCCAGTCTAAATCTTCTCAGGCAACAGTAATAAGGATGCTTGAATCTAAGTCACACCATAGAGATTTCAGTCTTGGCCACTGTCAAAGCTCAATGTAAACATCTGAGATCTCGGATGCATCTGTTCCTCAAACTGTGGTCTGTGGACCAGAAGTCTTGCCACCATCTAAGAACCTTTAGAAAGGTTCCACAGAATTAGAAACTGAATTTTCAATTTTTTTTTCTTTTTTGTTTTTTTGAGATAGGGTTTCTCTGTGTAACGCCCCTGGTTGTCCTGGCACTCGCTCTGTAGACCAGCCTGGCCTGGAACTCACAGAGATTCTCCTGATTCTACCTCCGAAGTGCTGGGATTAAAGGTTTCCATCACTGGCCAGCCCAGAAACTGAATTTTAACAAGATCACCAGGTGGCATGAACTCATATTAAGGCTTGAGAAGCACTGACTTCTCAAGACATCTGTGAATGCTTCAAAGTCCCTGATATTAGATGAAGGCCTGATGATGCTGCATATTTACATTACATAAATCGGACTTACCATATTTTAAAAACACTTTTACATTTTTATTTATTTTTAATTTTATGTATATGAATGTGTACCTGAATATATATCTATGATTCACCACGTGCATGCAGAGCCCAAGCTGGCCAGAATAGAGATGGCATCACCCTAGAACTGGAGTCACAGACTCCAGCTGTGAGTTGCCATATGGGTGCTGGGAATTAAAGCCTGGTTCTTTGGAAGAGTAGCCAGTTCTCTTAAGCACTAAGCCATCTCACCAGCCCCTAGGACACCCCTCCAGTCCCTGCAACTGTAACTGCCACATCCTTGGTTTCTGTAATAACAAAAGGAAACTGGAAAGTTTTTGCAAACAGGTATTAAAGATAGTGCTTTAAAGTTCTTTTATCAACTCTCTATAAAGATCCTGTCATAGTCCACTTAGAAAACCAATCAAATTGGTAAGTTCTGATTTTATTATAGAGGAACAGCAAGAACTTTGTCTTAAACTTTAAGGCCAGGAAACAGAAAATTAAAAGTCAGCATGGAATTCCTTCATTTCCTGCTTAAACATTTTTGGTTCTGAGACACATTCTCACTGTGTAGTCTTGACTGGCACAAACTCACTATGTAGACCAGGCTGGTCTCAAACTCATAGAGGTCCATCTACTTCTTCCTCTGAAGTGCTAGCATTAAAGGTTTATGCCCCTATGCTAGACTCCTACCTATACCTTTTTGTGTCAACCCTTAGAAAGGATACTATAGTCTCCTTTCACTCAATAAAAGAACACAGTTATTTACAAGTAGTTATGATGTATACTCCCTCTCTACTGGTATTCAGGAACCTGGCACTTTCAAAGATATGGCTCTTGTTTCAAGGTATGGTATCAGTAACAAAGATACTAACACATGGCATGTTTACATGACAGAAAACAAGACAATTGTTAGTTTACAGGGGGTACCAGGGCAAGGTAGACTAATATCTTATTCTCCATTGTAAACTTAGCTTTTAAAATTACCAGTCTAAATAATGTCAATTTAAAATGCTATGGAGGTTTTGTATAAATATAATATTCACAGGTGGTTAGATTTGCACTTTTGCTGTCTCGGATTGTATTCCACTTGGGGTTCTCTGGGTTACTTAGAAAAGCCAGGCCTTTCATGAAATCTCTCTAGTGGGTGGATATTTACATGTCAGTGAGAAGACAGAAACTTGGAACAACAATATATATACAAGTCAACTTGGAGCTCTTGATTAAAAAAAATGAAGATTCTAAATTTGTTAGGTTTAGGGTGAGGCTGGGGTTCCCTATGTCTAACAATTGTAAGATGATACTGAGGCTGATGCTGTTGCCTGTGGACCACACCTGAAATGAAGGGTGATGGGAGGACAGAGGCTGGTTACTGCAGAGGATTTCTCGTAGGAAAAACTGAGAAAACTAAAATAGAGGAACTATAGGAGGTTTGAAAAACAGTCAGGGAAGCAAGAGGGAGTGTCAAGCTTCATGTTATACAATCATTAGATTACTCAGAAAGAGGAAGTAACAATGGGACATTGTCTATCAATATGCTGCACGCAGGAAAAACATGCCCAAATTTACAAACCCCTGTGGGGAGCTCTCTCAGCCAATGTGGCCAGGTTTGTTATTTTCTTAATTAGTCTCCAAATGGGGCATGTGTGCTGGTGCAGAATGAGCAAGTTCCATCTGGTTTTCCTGATGCTCCCTGACTATTATTATGCTGGGCAATGAGGGATAGGAGGCAGGTTGCTGGAGTGATGATTATTTCTCCAGTCATTAAAGGGATTCAGCAGGGAATTTCAGTTGTAAACATTTGGTCCAATACCATTTCACTGTTGTTTCCATTCCTTTCTCATGTCAAGAAACAAGAACCAACAAAACACAGAAAGTCAGAAAAGAAAAAAAAAACAAAACAAGTTTTGCCTCATTTTTGTGGATGCTGACTTTCAAAACTCATGAGAGATACTGGTTACCCAGTGTCACTAGATGATGACTCAGACCTGAATCAAAAAGGGGATCAAGAGACTTGACACACCTATGTCCTCAGGCAATGGTGAGACTCCTACAAAAACGTAGTTCTTAGTATATGGTTGTACACTGCAGTCACTGGGGAAACTGAAAATTCTTAATGCCTAAGGACCTAAGGACTTAAGGCCAAATTTATGGCATCATAGTCCCTAGGTAGGGCACTCTAGCGTATGCATATTTTAAGCTCTCCAAATGATTATAAAAGGTCAGTGTTGAAAAATATTGCCACGAAACTGTAAATTGCTGCAAAAATGTTTAAAGATATTATAAAAAAGAAGAGGGAGGAGAAAGGTAAGCCAAAGGTCACCTAGGTACTGAGAAACAGCCTTTAGTGTAAGAAAAACGTGGATGTGCTGAGTCAGGCTAGAAGTCCTGCAAACACTACCAGGTGTTTCCAAGCCAGCTAGCAGTGTACCACTTGGTGGAGGTTACACAAGAAGAAACCACAAACAGACAGTGAGCTGGTCTAGGAATTAGGAGATTTGGGCTTGAGATCAAATGTTGGTACCATAATCAGAATTCAGCTCCCTATTTTGTAAAATCAAGGAGTGAAGCTAAAATCTGCCCCTATATAAGTGTTTCTCAATTTTTCTGTGACTACTGGGCTTACTGTCAGGATCCCATCCCAACACCAACAGGAGATGGGCTCCGGAGGCCTTAATATTTATTGATGAACTATTGGAAAATGGCAGATTGTAGGAAAGAAGGAGCTATAATATCCAGTTGTGTGCTTACTCATGAGGCTCTAAGGAATCATTCCAAATACATAGTCATACAGACAACCCTAGTTAAACTCTGCAGAACACAAAACAAACACAAAGTGAATGTTGGAAAGAGATTTGCAAGGAAGGAGGACTGATGGGGTGAGATGAGAGAAGGCATGAAGAGATTGATCAGAATGCATTATAAATTTTCAATGAGGCCGGGCGGTGGTGGCATACGCCTTTAATCCCAGCACTCGGGAGGCAGAGGCAGGCAGATCTCTGTGAGTTTGAGGCCAGGCTGGACCAACAGCCTCCAAAACAATACAGAGAAACCCTGTCTCGTAAAAGCCAAAATTTTTTTTCAATGAATAAAGTTATTAATAAAAAGCACCTAAATGTATATAAGTACAACCTGTTGAGTCCATTTGGCTGGTGTGTATATGGTTTTAAGGATGACTACTCTGCAATGGACAACCAATAAGGTGGACAATCCTTGGGAGGCTAATTCTCCTCTCCTCTCTGCAGTATGTACCTCTAGTTCTTTGTCTACTGATGGGAACCTTGTGAAAAATTTCCCCTTACATGTCTGCTAATATATCTGTGGCAATATCATATATACATGCAATATCATATATACATATATTAAAATATATACTTTATCTATAGCAATATATTCAAAGAAAACAATTTGAGAGTAGGTAGCATGGGAGGAGTTCAACAGAGCATAGCTGGGAGAAGGTGGAAAGGAAGCGGTAGTGATGTAATTCTACTTTAATTAAAAGCATTTAGTAATTTTGCTAAAACACAGCTTCCTGGGCCAGAGACTGACTCAGTAACTGTGGAATGATATCTGAGATAATGTGTGTGTAACAATCTTTTGGACAGGGATTATTGCTGTTGGTTATGGAAACACTCACTGAGTAATTTTGTAATAGATGACCACCTAAGGTCACTTAGGGCTCCAAATTTTTTTTTCATTCTGTAAGGTATCAGAGGAGTCTGGCTTTTGAATATAAGGAATTCAGCATAGTGATGTGAACAAATAGGGTGTTGAAGCCTGTTGACACACACACTTGTAACCTCAACATTTCATAAATGGTGACAAAAAGATCAGGAGTTCAAGGCCAGCCTTGATTATATAGTAATTTGAGGTGAGCCTTTGCTATATGATAGCCTCTCTTAAAAAAATCAACAAAACCCAAATGAAAATAAAGATGAAACCATGGACTTCAGAGTCACATCAAGACCTGGATCCCAAACACAGATTTACTACTTTCTAGTAGTGTGTACTTTTGGCAGGTTACACGTTTTTTTTTCTGCTATTGTTTACATATGATGCATACTTTAGAGAAGGTATTATATTTTATATCAAAGTACTAGAATTGCTATTTTGGAAGTCCTGGAAGTGAGGTTTACTTAGAAGAAGTAGGTCATGGTGGGGGTTGTCTTTAGGGACTGTATCTTTTCCTCAGAACCTCTCTATCTCTCTCTATGCTTTCTGTATGTTTCTCCCAGGCATGATGCTCTGCCCCTCTTTGGCAGTTAGGAGAGCTGCCCAACCATAATTTTCTCCTTAGAAGATGTTCTGTCAGATATTTTGACACATCAGTGAGAGATGATAGCACTGGTACCAGAGGACTGGATTCTCCCAGTGTGCAAACATGAGCAGGATGTTCAGAAGCCTTTGGAACTGGTGGAGCTCAGAAGCTTAGAATGAAGACTATGCTCATGGTCAAATGGGTTCATGAGGTTTCAGAAAGAAGCAAGCGCTTTGTTGGAATTTTGACAGGAGGACATTCTTCATGTATTCTCTGACTGTGTGTGTGTGTGTGTGTGTGTGTGTGTGTGCATGTCTGTGTGTGTGTGTATGCAGAGATTGACATTGGGTCCAGTTGTCCACTTTTTCTTGTGATAGGGTCTCTCACTGAACCTGGAGCTCATCCATTTGGCTTCATTGGCTGGCTAGCAAACCCCTATGATCTGCTTGTGTCTGCCTACCTAATTCTGGATTACAGGTGTGCACTGTCTGTTCAGCTTTTACATAGGTTCTGGACATGAACCTGGGTCCACGTGCTTGTGCAGTAATCACTGCACAGACTGAGCCATCTATCTAGCCCGTGTGTTATATTCTGACAAGGAACTTGCATCCCTTTTGTCCCTATCTCAAGACACTTTAGGAATTGAGTCTAAAGACGATGAGATAATCTGGCACAGGAAGTCTCAAGGTGGCATTTCAGTTGTGTCACAATTATTGCTAGTTGCTTTTGGACAGGTTCACAGTGAGATTTCGTAGTGAAAAGCAGAGCAGAAAGTATTAAGATACTTGGAGCTTCTTTCAGAAAATTCTGTGTGAGGTTAGAATTAAGGAAGAGTGTTTCTGAAGACATTAGCATTGGGAAGAAGTCAAACCAGTGAAATTGCTCAGAAGGTAAAGGCACTTGTCATCCAACCTGGCAACCTGAGTTTGATCCCCAATTTGTCCTCTGACCTCCACGTGCTCTAGCAAGTACACACCCTACCTGGACCCTCCCAAAATAAATGAAGAAAATGTAATAAAATGTTTGAAGTAAGTCACACACTTTGCATCAGAGAAACAACAAAGATAGCCCAACGGCATCTCATGAATCGGCCTAACTCCACCCCTTGCAGACTCAAGGGTCTGAAAGAATAAAGTCACTTGAAAGACTGCTTCCAAGAGAAACAGTGTCTGATATTCAACCATGTAGTCACTAAGAAACTACTCCGGAGAGTCATGGTCAAATGCGGCCAAGCTAAACTCAAGCTGGTGGCATACCTTTCAGTAACCTACTTTGCCCAATTCAGCCCAAACTTCTAAAATTCTGAGCATTGGTGTCACTAGCTGGAGGCCAAAATTTCAATCTATAACCCTGGAGGACCTTTTCATTCAAACCATAACAGCATCATTAAGCATGAATGCTCAGTTGACCATTTGCACACTAGTCCCTCCCCTGTAGGCCACTGTTAAATGAATATGTCATTGCAGTATTCTTAAACCATGACACATCTTTTCGAGTATCTGCTGAGTACATGATACAGTGCTAGAGAGATTAGAAATATAATACAGTTTCCCCCTCTCTCCCCACCTGCCTCTGCTCCTGGCTACCACCAAGAGAGCAATTTTGCTCTGTCATGCTCTTCTGCTCTAACACAGTCCCAGAAACAATGAAGCCAGAAACTATGGACTGAAACCCCTGAAGCCAAGAGCCAAAAATGAGTATTTTCTTATTTTAGGCTGTTTTGGTCCATATCTTGCAATTGCAGCAAGAATTCTAATTAAGACGTTTAAGCCTGCTTTCTCACTTGCCAAAAGGGAAATATAATAAAAATCTATCTCACTGAATTGTTGTTAAGATTCCACCAAAGGCATGCAGTAAAGTTCCTCACATGAAACACTTGTAAAATATACAGAAACACTACCGAAATGTGGAATGTGAGGGCCAATAACGACTCAACTCCCATTGTCCAGCAACATAAAAATTTCTCACAAAGTAACCCTGCTACTGTCCTTTGCCCACGCCTTATCTTCAGTCCAAGCCACACTTATGGGATGCCAGCATCCCTAACTTATTGCAACATGAAAGTCATACACTAGCAATTCATGGCTTTTCATATGTATTTACTGTATTTCCTCATCATCACACTTGCAGCCTTCACTGTCACTCTTCCCAAAACCTCATTCCTTTGCTCTTTCACAACGCCTCTCATGCCCAACTGATTTCTAGAAAAGATTTTGTCATTAGCTAACTAACTTCAAACAAACCAAACAATCTCTTTGAACCTCAGTTTACTCATCTGAAAAAAAACAATTATAGAAAGGATATTTTTAATATGACTTCAGCCATAGTATTTTGCATTTTTTGTGATTCAACACTTTATGACAAGTATTTACAACCCTGTATGTACAGGTTTAATTTTAAAATGTGGATGTGATGGTATCTTGCAGTTATTTAATTTCTTAGAGTAGGCATAATTTCTTAGAGTAGACATTTTATTTCAACAAGAAGCCTATGTTGTTATGTAACTTCCATTCTAGTAGAAAATTTAACGGACTAGAATACTTTCTAAACATAATTGTCTATCTACTTTGCATGTAATAAGAAAGCAGCTTATGGGAATCAGTTCTCTCCTACCATGTGGGCTCCTAGGATCAAATTCATTAGGCATGGTTGGCATTCGGTGCCTTGCCCTGCTGAGCCATCTTATAGTCACTACAATTCTTTTTACGTCACTTGTTTGAATTTACCAGTCACCCAAGTTGCCTAAAATAACTGACTACAATTGGGTAAGATGAACTTTGTGTCACTGTGACAAAATACTTGGCAAAACAACGTACATTTTGGAAACATTTATTTTGGACCATGAATTCAGAGCTTTCAGTCCATAGTCCTCAACTCCATTGATTTTGGACTCATAGTAAGGCAGAACTTGGTTATGGGAGCTTGTGTCAGAAGGTGTGTTGGTTAGGTTTTTGTCAACCAATGTGAGACAATCTCGAGTTGTCTGAGAAGGAACCACATTTGAGAAAATTCGCCCATAAGATTGGCCTGTAAGCAAGCCTGTCAGGCATATTTTTAGTTGATGATAGATGTAGATGGGTCCAGTCCACTGTGGTCAGTGTCATCCCTGGGCAGGTGGCCCTGGGGTGTATAAGAAAGAAAATTTATGAGCTATAAAGATGGCTCAGCAGTTAAGAAAGCATTTACTATTCGTCTAGAGTAACCAAGTTCAATAACTCCCAACACCTACAGGGCAGTTTCAAAACTGTCTGTAACTCCACTCCCAGAGAATTTGATACCTTCTTCTGGTCTCCTTGAGCACCAGGCACACACATGGTGTACATCACCCCAAGCATACACGTGGTACATAGACATACATGTAGGCAAAATACTCACACACCTAAAAATAACATTTAAAAACAAGAAATCAAACTGAGTGAGGCAGGAGGAGTAAATCAAGAAGCAGCAGTTCTCCATGGCCTCTGCTTTATTTCTCACCTCCAGGTTGCTGCTCTGACTTCCCTCAGTGATGAACTGTGATGATGATATACATGTAAGCCAATAAACCCTTTCCTCCCCAAGTTGGATTTGGTCATGGTGTACTATCACATCAACAGAGTGCAAATTATACAGTAGGTTATTCATCCAATAGTGAACAGGAAGCAGAGAGGGAGGAAGGAAATGACTGGGGCCAGTATAACCTTCAAAATCATACCTCCCAGGAGCCTACTTTCTCCAGTTAAGCCAAACTCCTAAAGTCTCCAGCATCCCTTTAAACAGTGTTAGTAGCTAAGGGCCAAGATTTCAGTACATAAGCCTGGGGTGCATTTTATATTTAAACCATAATAACATCATTAAACCTGACACTTAATGCACATTGCACACTAGGCACTCCCCTGTAAAGCACTGTTAAATGAGAATACCGTTGCAGTATTCTCAAGCTATGGCCCAACTTTTCAAGTAAAGGCATGGAAAGGCCCCTGCTGGCAACCAAGCCTAATGAGTTTGATCCTGGGAGCCCACATAGAGGAAGGAAAGAATGGACCCCTGCAAATTGTGGAAGGTAAAGCTATTAGACCGAAGAGGGTGAAGAGGGTGACTGTGGCTGAAAACTTAAAACTTTAGGTGATTTAGAACATCATCAGATGATGAGCACATGCTACTGTCCTAGAGAGATTAGAAATGCAGAAATATGTGACTGCTTATAATCACACAAACAGAAGAAGCCTTTCCTGTCTGGAAAGGCCAATTCTGGTTTCCATTTGTGACTTCCTCTATCGGTTCACTGCTCAGCATTCATTCACACATTATCCCTTGATGAACAAATTTTAGTTTTGTTAAGATGACAGTTGTGTTCAGCCCCAAGTGATAGTGAATAGCCTTAGCCAAACATGACGATCTCATTGTTCCTTGACAGAAACACAGTATTCTGTATGTCTACGGTTGGCAACACATTTTGATCAATGTGGAAATTTGCAAGAATTTCTTCTACACTTTTTTCTTCATAATAGATAAACACAAAATGGATGGAGTTGGCTGTTACAACTTTCATTTTGGCCTTATTGTTGTTTTGAATGATACATGAGGTTTCGTGCAGAGTCATGTATTTTGTGTTATGTGGCAAGCAGCATGTGGGTGAAAAGCCAATACTAAAGCAAATTATGAGGGAATAAAGGAAAATCTAGAGGGCTTGTTGTACATCATTAGAGCTTGGGTAGCACCCATCTCTAGACTCTTGTTATGAGAGAGATTTAATCTATTTTGAAAAGTTACCCTTCATATTTACAAACTCATCAACTGGGTAGTCAATAGCCAATCAAACAACACTGCCAGTATTCATCTCTGTGTAAAGCAATTCTGTCCATGTGCATCTGCTTCACTGCTGGAGCTCTTTAATGTGGGGACAATGGCCTGAGTAGGCAAATTCAAATGCTAGATCCAGTTCTGTCTGTACTTGTGATGACCCTTTTTCATCAAGTGCTACCCTAGAGTTCAGGGACAAGGAATGGAAAATAAACTGTCACATTTGCTGCCGCTGTCCTAGATGATCCCTGCAATGTGTCATCATGACAGCTGCTCTTCAAATCCCCAAGGCTGCCTTGGAAAGACAGTGGAAGCCCACAGAGGCCTCAGCAACAAGTGTTCTGCAGCAAATGACCTCCTTTTTGAGGACTTGCTGAGCTCTCAACTGAAGTGACTGTGTTATTTATTACATACTCTTGTAGCCTTCAAGAACTATTCATGAAAATGATTCTTGATGAAAAAAAATAATTGAACAATTTGCAGCATTTAAAAGTTATTCTCTCACCTAGAGGCTTTCCACAGAAGTAGCTAAAAGAGTTGTTTTTCTCGTAAGTTTGGAAATTGGGAAGGAAATTGGAGAGTCTTTTAAACTGCTCAGATCATTATTCCTTTCCCCTATTACAGTGATTGGATTGTGACTCCGTTGGGGTCCACATATCAGATATTTACATCACAATTCATAACATTAGAAAAATTACAGTATGAAGTAGCAATGAAGTAAATTTATGGCTGGAGGTCACCACAACATGAAAAATGGTACTAAAGGGTTGCAGTATTAGGAAAGTTGAGAATCAGTGCCCTATTAATTTAAAATACATTTTAATGAGTTTGCTTTTTGGGAATAAAGTAAGATCGAGATACAGAGCTACCTTGGTCATGAATGGTACTTTTTGCATGTGCAAATATAAAGTTATTGGACAGAAGCAGAGGATGCAAGAGGGTAGCTATGGTTGGAAAATTAGAACTCCGGACTTAGTCATTATATTACCCTCAACAATTTAATCTTCCTGACTTCATTGTCATTATCTGTAAAATGATGTGGCCGTTCTATCAAATTCTCTTTGGTATTTTATTAATTATAACAATACCTAAGTAAAATAAGGTACTAAAGAGAAAATACCCTCTTTGTCCACAGCTAAAGCAATTTTGTTGTATTGACATACTTTGCAATAGTTTAAAAAAAGAGGAATTATCTAATGCAACAGATTTCTTTTTTATTTTATTTTATTTTCCAGTTTAAATTTAGATAAGAAACAAGGTTGCTTCACAAGTCAGTTCCAGGTCCCTCTCCCTTTCCCTCCCCTCCTCCCGTGGCCTCCTTCCAACCCCCCCCCCCCGTTATCCCCTCATTCCCCCAGGGAGGGTGAGGCCCTCCATGGGGGTGTCCATAGTCTGTCATTTCATATAGGGCAGGGCCTAGACCCTTCCCCAAGAGTTCAGGGTGAGAGTGCACCTCACATTGTTCTATGGGAGTCCAAAGTCTGTGTGTATACTTGGGATGGGTACTGATCTGCTGCCCAAGGCTCAATAGATTCCCTAGGCCTCCTCACTGACACCCAGATTCAGGGGGGTCTTGATCAGTCCCATGCTGGATTTCCAGGCTGATGCCTGGGATTAAAGAGTTAACCTTTGTCTGGTCAGCTGTTTCTGGGGGTTAAACCAGCCCAGACTTAATCCCTTTGATCATCAGTCCTCCCTCTCTGTTACTGGTTTTCTTGAGTTCAGCTCAGTACTTAACCAAGGGAGTCTGCCTCTTCTTCGATTAGCCACTAAATGAAGTTTCTGTTTCCCAGACTCTCTGGCCATAGGATTGTAGGCTGGCACTCCCCAGATTTATGTCTAAAATCCATATATGAGAGAGTACATGCCATGTTTCTCTTTTTGTGACTGGGTTACCTCACTCAGGATGGTTTCTTCTAGTGTCATCCATTTGCCTGCAAATCTCATGATTCCATTACTTTTTTCTGCTGAATAGTACTCCATTGTGTAGATGTACCACATTTTCTCTATCCACTCTTCGGTTGAGGGACATCTAGGTTGCTTCCAAGTTCTGGCTATTACAAATAAAGCTGCTATGAACATAGTGGAACAGACATCTTTTTTGTATGAATGGGCATCTTTTGGATATACTAATGCAACAGATTTCTATCTCTGTAAATGCAAAGCCAAAGTAATAACAGCAAAGAACATTTTGAAGGATGAAAAATGATTTATTAGCTACAGCATATACAGAGGGTTGTTTCTAAAGCAATACCTTTGGACCAAAGGAACTATACGGATTTTATTTAGGGAGGCTGTAATTATTCATATAGGAAAGTACTTCAGGGCAGGCACCCTTCTGAGCATATTCAGTTAAAAAATTGTATTTTCAGCATACTTAGCTTAAGGTCATAGTTGAAGAAGGAAAAATGGCAGTCATATTTAGTGTGTATTTATTTCAAGGTCATAGATGATGTTTGACAGGTTTAATGGTGGATAAGAACACTACACTTGTAAATCTTAGTTTACATCGTAAAAATGGTGGACAGGAACCCATCTGAGCATGCACAGAACTTTCATCATTAAGTTTTAGTGAACAAATAGACAGGATACTTTGAAAGGGACTTAATGTAGCAGTTTTTCCTTGAAGGTGTCGTTCTGGCTTAGCAGCTAATAAAATGATTCTGGTTCCTTTATTTTCTGATTTCTTTGAAGAAAAAAGTTTTATAAGGGGATCTTTAAGAAAGCCAGATTGTAAAATTTAGATATAATTTTTTCTATATAAATGACATATTGATAAAGGTAATTTGAGGTGACCTGAGAATGTGATAAAGGGACCTGCTATCACCACTGTCTGATAGAAGTGGAGGGTTGGTCAGGTGGCCCTTGGTCATAGTGCACAGAAACATTTCTTAGGCTGGTTTCAGTTTTCATTTTGTATCTATTAGGAGGAAAGGGAAATAGAAAACTTCAGGAGGAGCCTGAAGAGTAAAACTTCTGAAGAGGACAGAAGAGTAAATAAATACTTTTTCTCTTTTAAGACTGAGAAAATTCTCCAAGAGGAATCCTTAGATTGGGCTTTGAAAAACTCCAAATGGTTAACATTGAATAAAGGACACAAAGCAGGCATCTGGTCCTCAGGTGAGAACAAGCAGTTAGGAAGTCTAACTAGTACTAAGCAAAGCAGGCTGTACAACCTTGTAAGATGGTAACTAAAAGTCCTTGTCTTAGACAGAAGGCCTATTGGGTAAATATTTATGGAGCCCTAATATGCCTCACTAAGAGAACAATGTGCAAAAAGACAGAGAAATCTTACTAATATGGAGATCTGGTGGCCAGCCTGAATAAACTCATATCCTGCTCCATATTCTATTCCCCTAACATGTCTTTTTTGCCAGTCTTCATAAAGAATTATTGTTTCAGCAGAGCTATTTTTACCGAAAAAAGCAGCAGTAAGTGTACAAAGTGTCTCATCTTAACATTGTTCAAGGAAAGTGTAACAGAAAAAGAAATCCATTAAGCCACCATGGTCACCTCTTAGAACTGTAAATATGCACAGAGGGAAGAATTGGCCAACTGCTACAATGCATTATCACAGGGGAACTTTTGAAAAACGGAGGCCACAAGGCTAAAACCAAGTTCCTTAAAATGTATTCTGTTAGGTAATGGTAGAATCAAACACCTTTCAAAAATACACTTGTGGTGCTGGAGCCACACACACTCCTTCTCAGGGCTCTGCATTGCAAATATAGTGCTATTTATTATTGCAAATAACACAGGTGGCTGCAACAAGGAACACAGTTTAGTATTATGTGGTTCACACGCTTGATGGGATATACACTTGGTCACAGACTAGACTCTTAGTTATAGGCTTAATGTTAGGTACCCTTTGGATAAATTTGCTTCATTAGCTATCCTGCAGAAATATTACTGACCCTGATCATTTTACTACGTTATATAAATAAACAAAAGCATGCCACTCTATGATAATGCAGAGGGGAGCCTTAATTTGTAAAATGTACAGGTACATACACTAAAAGTGAAAACAGTTAAAGAAAGGAACTTACAAATTAAGTCTCCCAATTTATTCCAAGAAGGAATAACTGAGACAGAATTTACCTAGGTATGTGATTGTGCTTAAGTGCATTTGCAGGTATATAATTCAGATTTCTACTACAGTACATTGGTGTGCAAAAGAAATAAGTACTTAAGTTTACTCATACAAGATTGTGAATAGTAGCTGAGCACTTACCTACCATGGATAAGGCCCTTAATTCAATCCAAAATATAGACAGTTCAAAGAAGCTTTATTTATAATAATTAAAACCCAGAAACCTCACTATCCATCAGTAGAATAAATGATGAATAAATTATGGTCTAACCATATATAAGCAGGTCCTACCTATAAACATGTTGAGCAAAAGAAGTCACACTCAGTGTTTGCTCTATTATTCCATTAATAGAAAGTTCAAGAATAAGAAAAACTGAAATATGGTGATAGAGGTCAGAAAACTGCTTTTCTTTTTATAACTGTTTGTGTATTGTGAGTCAGAGGGTGTATTAATTACAGTTATTGGGATAAAGGCCTTTTCTCAATTACTAGAAATGCTCTGTGTTCTTTTGTCTGTTGGTTTGTTTTGATTTTTTTGAAATAAGGTTTCTTTGTGTAGCTATGGCTGTCCTGGAACTTGCTTTGTAGAGCAGACTGGCCTCGAACTCAGAGGTCCTCCTAAGTAAATGTTCTGTATTTTTTACATACATCACCTATATATGAATTATGTGCTTAAGTCACTGGGTTACATCTTTAAGAATTTTTAATGTATTTTGTTATATGTAAATTGTTTCCCAACTTTAAATAAGTAAAAATGGGTCACTGTTTGACAGTATATCCATCAAATGGTACACCAAACACTTTTTGATTGTGTATTAATGCATTTTATCTGACAAATACATTTTTATTTAATATATAAAATCCTTTGTCTATCTAGCAGTAGGGGGCACCTTAGCCACCTAATCTGAAGAAGAAGTCTTCCTACATCTTTGTGTGAATAGCAAAAGCCATGTTCTCTTCTAGGTAGATGGATTACATAAAGAAAATCACCTATGAGCTACTATAGCATGGGACAAGGCTTGGTGACCAAAACATAGAGGTAGGATTTCACTTCCTTTGTCCTACTGGTTCTCATAGGGTATAACCTTGTAACCACTCAAGGCCTGCCAGCCTAACTGGAAGAAAACTGGGAAAGCTCATGAAACTTGAAGGCAGTCCGGTCTAAGAAGGACTCTTAGATCTGGTGAATTGCCAAGCTGAAGGCAGAGCTCTCTTGGTGACACTGGTCTCAGTCTCTCCTGTTCACCTTATACAAGCCTGTTTTATCTACTTATTTGAAGCTGACCTCCCATCGTGCCATGGTACACATTTGCACATTACACACACACAACTGGACAAAGAGGAGCAAAGAAAAAAATATAACATTTAATGGTTCAGTCACATAACAGATCATTTTTACACTAGTCTAAAGCGGCCAATTGCCAATATTATTTAGTGACATGTGGTGTCAGAGCCAGGATGACTGAACTCCCTCTTTATTCCTTCATTTGGACCCATAGGCACAAAATGACTGCTACAATTCTAGGCACTGTGTGTCTATCCAAGGCAGAAAGAAACAGAGAAGGTCAGCACAAACCATATACATGTTCACTGGCATGACACTAGGAGTTGTGCTTAAAATGGTGAAGGTTAAAGATTAGAAAAATCAAGTAATTATCAGAGAGAAAATCAAGTAATTATCAGAGAGTATTACCATGTCATTTAAGACTTGTGTTCCTTCAGTAAAGCAATGGAAAATGGGGTCTGGTAGGTAACAATGTGCCTGTGATCACACTGAAATCTAGGAATCCATATTATCTGGAAATCTGTAAGCTATTCATGATCACAAGTGATTAAAGGCACATTTAATTCTTTGAAAGTTTGTATTGATTCCCAGGACACACTAAACAACTACCTACTGAATTTAGGGTACTTCCATTATAATTTGCATTGCATCCACCTATTATTTTAGGATGCTTCAACTATGATTTGCATTGTGTTTCCAAATCTGTGGTACAGGTTATTAGTTAAGGCCAGCAGTATACAAATACCTTTCCCATCAAAGTTACTTAGTATTATAGGAAGCATACATAAAAGATGTGTAGCTTTCTCTAAATACACTGTCATCTCAGAAGTACATAATGGTAATTATTTCATCATATGAAGATAAATCGTATCTCTATTACATTTGGATCTGTTTGAAACGGAGAATGTTTTAATTCACCAACTAACGAACTACAGTCTGTCTTTACCTTTAAAAAGAGTGGGCGGTAGGAAGCAGAGAGATGGCTCAGTGGATAAAGATGACGGCTGCCAACCTGATGACCTCATCTCAGTACCCAGGATACACATGACTGAGGAAAGAACTGACTCTAGCAAATGGTCCTCTGACCTCCACAACGCACTGTGGCACCCCTGTGCATACATGCTTATGAACATGCCCATGGCCCCTTCCTCTCCCCTCCATCCTTGCCTCCGCCTTCCGCCCCCGCCCCCACGATAAATAAATATTTGATAAAAATTTTATAATAAAAATCTTCACAGATGAACCCTTGGAACTGAAGGGTTTCCCAGAATCCTTGTATGTCTGATGTGACAGTTTCTAAATCAACTACAATCAAAAGCACTCCAAATCATGAGTGGTATTTCCAGAAATTAGTCCAGATTAATGTTAGTTTTCAACTAAGAGTCACAGCACTCTGCTAGGTGAGAAAATGCCATGGAAAGGGATAGAATGTACCCACTCAAAACATAAAAAGGAAAATTCTAGTTGACATTTGTATATAAAAAGAAAAATTCAAATCTAGTTGACATTTGTATATAAATAACATTGCAGCAATTTTTCTTCTTCTTTTGAGACAAGCTAGTCTTAAACTTACTATGTAGCCCAGGATGACCTTGAACTTCTTATCCTTCTGCCTCTACCTTCTGAGTACTAGTATTACAGGGGTCTACCACTCTTCCTGGCTTATTATTGCTGGTACTGAGGATCAAACGCAAGGCTTCATGCAGAAAATTACAAATATCTTTGTATGTTTAAACTTTTTTTGTGGATTGTTGAATTGAACTTTTTTTAAAATTTAAAATAAAATAATCTTATTTTACATAATCCCAGTTCCCTCTCCTCCTGCCCTCCCATTCCCCCCACAAACTCCCCAACCTACCCCCACCCATTCTCCAGGGAGAGTGAGGATCATCAAAGTGTGACACATCATTTGGGGCAGGACCTAGGTGCTCCCCCATGTATCTAGGCTGAGTCAGTATCCCTCCATAGAAAATGGGCTCTCAAAGTCTGTGCACTATGGATAAATACTGGTTTCACTGCCAGATAGTCGCTTAGTGTGCCCTGAGAAGCAACACAATAAAGGTATAATCTGTACACCATAAGTATTAAAAATGGTGGAATGATAATGGAGGAGAGGTGTTTATATACTTGTTCACTGGGCATATAGCAATGTTTCACTTTAATACTCATGTTGTTTTGTTCTTACTTTAACTTTAACTTACATTCCTAAAACATGTAAGGAGAAGAACAAACATCACGCATCTACTGAACAGTCATGCATTGCCAACTGGCTATTCCAGTGGACTTTGTGGGGAGCCACTGAAAAGCTAAGATAAAATGAAGTCTTAATACCTGCTGTTGGAAACTGTGTTCATTAGCTATGTACAAATAATTTTGCCATCTGGATTATACTCAAGAACCTTAAAGCACATTTAGTTGTTCTAAGGCTCTAGGTTTCCGTGACTCTCAAAGAGGTTGATCTGGATAACAGTTTGTTCTGGTGGCATAAAGCCTTCACCTGCAGTCCCAGCATGCCCATACATTGTCCTGAGCCTCACATCTCTTCCCTTAGTTCTGTGAGGCTTCCTGTTATTCTGCTGTTTATTCTCCTTTCCGTTTTAATTTTATACATTTTAATACATTATTCCAATACAGCAAAATTCCCATGTATCATTTACCTATCTGTATTTATCTCTTATTAATATTTTGACAAATTTGCTTTTACATTCTATTTAGGGTGAGGAGTCATTATAGAGTATAAATTGTGTATATAATACTCCTTTGCCATATAATCACAGAAATTTCCCCATCTAACTACAATGTAATTACCAAAGTTGGGAATTTTAACACTGATATAACATCAATACAGCTTATCTTTAAAATTTTCTGATAATCCCAGTAATATCTCCTAAAGCTATTTTGTTTACTGATATATAGGGATCAATCTATAATTGTCCATATACATTGTATTTAATTATCACATCCCTTTACACTTCATTAATGTAGAAGAAATTTCAATCCCTTTTCTTTATTCTCCTTGATTTTAATTTCTTAAAAAGAGTATGGGCAATTTATTTAATAAGATATCCCCTACTTTGAATGTTCCTCATGACAAAATTTAGCTCATGTATGTATGGCAGGAAGACCTTAGACATGATGTGCTGCTCTTGTAGAATATAATATTGAGAGGGATACAGTATTTAAGCCATAATGGTGCTTCCACTTTTAAAAGTAAGTTACTTTTTGATGACTTTCTATTGTAAGAGTTTAAAAATCACAATGCCTCTACAATTTTCATTGCTAATAACTCAGGCTTTTCTCACACTGGTTCAACAGTAAGGTGTGTCATTGCTCAAGCCTGGCAACTTCCCAACTGGGAAGATTCAGAATTGCAGTCTCTGGGCCAATAAGTTCAACGTACTATGGAAGTCAGATAAATCAGTCAAGCCAATGGGGGGTTAGACAGGTAGGTGCAGGAAGTCAGAGTCCACAAAGTCAAAGTCAGTGTGCACCAGTCAACAAGGATCATAACCTCTGATTTCAGGGCAGGGGTTGTGGGCACAATTCCCAGTGTTATAAAGCTAATGGGCAAACTGGCTCTGAGCCAGTGGATGTTAGTCATAGGCTTTAGTGGAATGCAAAGTAAGGTGTTCCTGACTACAGTGGAGTCTGGTAAGCCAACACTATCTCATACACATCACTGTTGGCAGCCACATTTTCCTTCCTCCAAATCAGGGTTGTGCAAATTGTAAAGTGTATGCCAGTTCCCTAACAGTCAGACCAGCAGAACCAGAGTGTAGCACAAGATTGTATGTCTCTTACAAATCCACAGGTGATGTCAATGGGGCATGTTCAGGCCATCTTTTGACTTTCAAATCTGCAACTGGGCTATTATAGAAAGTCGGGTGCTATAAATATCCACATAACACAAAAGTCAATATTACAATGAAATTACTGTCTTTGTCACTGTATAGAAGCTTCTTTGAATCAGTTAATTCAGAGCTCACTGAGTGCCCCTACAAAGTCATTTAAATGCAAAAAGTAATTCCAACAGAGTATAGTAGTAAGAAAAGAATACAGTACATACATGACATGTTGCCAAGGCAGAAAAGAAGTGAAACACCATAAAAGATAGACAATGAAAAACTTCGTTAAAAAATCATAAGACATTTCCTTTTGATATCCTTAAGATTGTGTGTCAGCCAACCCAACTGGCAGAGGTGAGGCTAAGCCAGCCTTAAAGTTGTGAGCGTGGGAGAGCTGTCACCGGTTAACAAGGGAGGGATGCCCTCTCCCATCCCACCCCTGCTCATCAACGCCTGACACAGGTATGAGAGCTGGCCCTGAGGTCAGAAGAGTGGGAAATCTATCCCTGCTCCTCATCAGCTGCAGCACTCGGGAGAGTAGCCCTTCACCATGCCTACACAACACAATAGAGCTGGCCCTGAAGGGTGTAGGTGTGGGAGAACTTATCTTGAGGATGGGAATGCCAGAGAAGCGGCCCAGCCTCTAGCTCATCACTGCAAGGGATGAACCAGCCAAGGCAATGCTGGAGAGCTCGCCCTGGTGATGAGGACAAGGGAGAGCTGGCAAGCTGATGAACCCTGCAACTACCCAGGCACAGAACCAGGGTTATGAGGTGGCCCATCCCAACATCCACCCCATCTGTGGTCTGCTGGAGCACGTAAAGGGATCAGTCCTTCAGACCCAAAGCAGCAGGATCTCCATGACACAGAGCAACAGGATATCCAAGAGGAGTTCCCAAAAGGGCCCAGAATGGACAGTGTGGCAAAAAAACAGAAGTCTGAAACCAGACCAATGACTCTCTGCAATGAACACTTACAAGTATGCATGACTCACTGTGCCACACCATGACTTCCATGTTGAGGTTGATTTTTTCTTTTTTTTTTCTTAAATTTTATTGTATTTTATTTGGGTATAGAGGGTGTAAGAGCAGGGGGTGAATAAGGAGGCACAGGGAAATGGGTGATGAACTGAAGACAAAGAATAAATAAACAAGTACGTTTTTCAAAAAATGTGTGTGTCCCCCAAAAGTTGTAGCTCCTCCTAGCAGGAGAAAGGTTAGCTTTACATCCATACTCACTTTTTCTATGGAAAATTATAGTCTACCTACAAAACACAACAAACGTGGTGACTCATGATAATTTCCTCTTAGCAAGCATCTCTAAATAGGTCTGTCACAGGCTTCCCATAATACTCCCAGGTGTTCTAAAACCGCAAATGTTAGAACTGAAGTAACGAGGTCATTCATTACTCACAGGAAACAGGAACTTGCTTATTATTAACAATTCGCATTTCAAAAATCAGCTTCTTTTGTAAGGCTCTATTTTGAAAAAGGAACCAGTACCAATTTGTACATACCTCTGTGACAGATAAATCCAGGACACACTACCAGAAACACTGTATGAAATGGTAGCCTAGAGATGTAACAAATTGTTGATTACCATTTGTTTTCTGTTAAAGGAAGGTATAGCACGAATTCTCTTTAGTCTCAATAATAAAAACTCAGAATCAGTAATCAGTGAAAGCTGAAAGATCAGAGAAGCAAAACGGCCAGCTAATAGAGAGTTCTTACCTCTACCAGTGCTCAGACCAAAAGGTGATCCTGTCCTCAGGCTGCATCCTCAGACTTCATCCTCAGACTGACTGCATCTGTATCTACAAATACTCAGACTGCATCCATCAAAGACCTCAACATAAATCCAGCCACACTGAACCTCTTAGAAGAGAAAGTGGGAGGCACCCTTGAACAAATTGGTATAGGATACCGCTTCCTGAACATAACACCAGTAGCACAAACACTGAGATAGACAATTAATAAATGGGACCTCCTGGAACTGAGAAGCTTCTGTAAAGCAAAGGACACAGTCAACAAGACAAAAAGGCAGCCAACAGAATGGGAAAAGATATTCATCAACCCCACATCTGACAGAGGGATTATCTCCAAAATTTACAAAGAACTCAAGAAGCTAATCACCAAAATACCAAAGGATCCAATTAAAAAGTAGGGTACAGAACCAAATAGAGAATTCTCAATAGGAGTCTAAAATGACTGAGAGACACTTAAGAAAGTGCTCAACATCCCTAGCCATCAGGGAAATGCAAATCAAAACAACTCTGAGATACTATCTTACTCCTGTCAGAATGGCTAAAATCAAAAACACCAATGACAGTTTATGCTGGAGAGGATGTGGAGAAAGGGGAACACTCCTCCACTGCTGGTGGGAGTGCCAACTTGTACAGCCACTTTGGAGATTGCTCAGGAAAATGGGACTCAGTCTATCACAAGACCCAGCAACTCCACTCTTAGACATATACCCAAAACAGGCACATTCATACAACAAGGATGTCTGTTCCACTATGTTCATAGCAGCATTATTTGCAATAGTCAGAACCTGGAAGCAACCTAGATGCCCCTCAAGTGAAGAGTTGATAGAGAAAATGTGTAACTACTCAGCAGAAAAAAAATGGAATCTTGAAATATGCAGGCAAATGGATGGCACTAGAAGAAACCTTAGTGAGGTAACCCAGTCACAAAAAGACAAACATGGTATGTACTCACTCATATATGGATTTTAGACATGGATCAGGGGAGTGCCAGCCTACAATCCCACTGCCAAACCTTCATCCAGCGACTGATGGAAGCAGAGGCAGACACCCACAGCTCAACACTGAACTGAACTCCTGGAATTCAGTGACAGAGAGGGAGGAGTGATGAGCAAAGGGGTCAAGACCGTGCTGGTGAAACCCACAGAGACAGGTGACCCCAGACTGATGACTAAGAGGCCAGCATGGGACTGATCCAGACCCCCTGAATGTGGGTGTCAGTGAGGAGGCCTGGGCAATCTCTGGGATCTTGGGTAGTAGATCAATACTTAACATGGCGTACGAATGAACTTTGGGATCCCATTTCACATGGAGGGATGCTCTCTCAGTCTGGACACATGGGGAAGGGCCTAGGCCCTGCCCTGAATAAAATGAGAGACTCTGGAAATCCCCCATGGAGGACCTCACTCTTCCTGGGGAACAGTGTGGGGATTTGGTGGGGGGCTGGGAGGCTGGTGGAGGGACAAGGGAGGAGGGGAGGGAGAAGGGGCTGGGATTGACATATGAAGCAAGCTTGTTTCTAATTTAAATAAAAAATTATATTATTAAAAAAAATCATCACAGGAAGGTATCTTTAGCTCTTGAGAACAAAATGTTGTTTTACTCCAGCAGAGGGAGCCTCTAAAACAGTCCAAATCAACCCTAAACCACAGTCTTCCTGTGATCTTCTCAGAAAGAATTAAGGGTCATTTGCCAAAGACAAAAGAAAACCACAGGAAAAGGGTTATAGATTATTGATATGTAAAACATAATGATTTCAGGTACTCACTTATTAACTGCTTAGTAAACAAACAAACTGTCTCTTTTCTTAGGGAGCTACTTTCTGGGTTACTTTCATACACTTATTAAACTCATGAAATTAAAGCTCAGAATTAAATCACATTCCTGTCTTCTTGGAAGAACTTATTTAGTAAACAACCAGGCTTTAGTGGGGGTGAAGGGCTACTTTTTGTTAAGGGTTTCTGAAAGCAAATGGTCGCATGATCAATGTTCACAACAATCCAAGAAAATAAGGCTCAATCTTGATATTATAAAAGTTCTGAGAAGTCAGAGACCTTTTATGTTCACACAGCTACAAAGGGCACAACTTTGGATAATTATTTGGTTTCCATTCTAGCTTGACAGGACAGCATGTCCTCATCTTTGTCATAATGGCAGTGGCCCATTGCAGCTGCAATGTATCTGTCTGATACTGATTGCCTTGAACACACAGATTGCTTAAAGGTATGTGTGTTAGTGCCATGAGCAGAAATTTGAAAATGGCCTGTCTAGCTTCTGTTCTATGAAACCCATGAGGTTCAGCTGAACCCTACTCACAGTCCCCATACCTGAAGAAGAGCTATATACCAGATAATCCATAAGCCTACTAAAAAAAGTCAGTCTTTTATTATAAATCATTGCTATGATGTAAAATGTTATTAATGAAATAGCATTGTACACTGCTCCAAAATGAGGATCAGAGTACTGAAGAACTGAGAAACTGTACATGGACTTTCCCAGGAACATCCAGCATAACTATCCTGCTGCTTCATTGTGCAGAACTGTATGACATGACTAGTAGTAAACAGGGAAGCTAGAAAAGAATTTGGTATTGTAAGCTTCTACTGGAGAGTTATCACCATGGAAGGAAATGGAGCAAAACTGTTGTTTAGTATCTAATAAAACCTGCTTTTCCAGCATTGTCAGGTTATGGGGTGCATAAGCTTTATGAGTGCCCTGTATTGATGCCATGTTTGGAAGTTCCTTCAACCTGGCCTTGGTGAGTTCAATATGGAGCTGTGATGTTGTTTGTCCTCTGGAGTTTCTATATTTACCATAAGAAGACCAAAATACATGTAATAGTGGTGTAAGGGAAACCCAGAAACACATGGAATCAATGTACATCCACACAGAGTCGCCTAGTCAGGTAGAAAAATAAATGCTTATAAGTCACTGAGATTTCGGGATGTTTGTTAAATATTTAAAAATAATCAATCATAGTGTTTTGATGTTTTCCCACCTGATTATCAATTCCATGTCCCCCAAAATGGTGTAGGCTAATGCCCATAGTCAGAGTTCTCCAAAGAGGTTTATAAGACATTCTCCTCTTCCCAGTGCTCTCAATATTTCAGGTAGATACTGTGTGGGGTTTTCTCCATCTAACAGCAGTTGAAAGAAGGCCAAATCTCACACAGGGAAGGGTTTCACAGGAAGGTGGAGAATGTGAACTGATACACCCTGTCAGGCGGGGGATCCCCAATGCACTTAAGTGTGATAGGGAGGAGTCAGGGGAGATTAGGGTGCAGACAGACGCACTGCAAACATAGGGGCTACAGTCCTCTACTACTGACCGCTGCCTGACAGCTGTTCTGAAAAGGTACAATAGGATTGGTTAGTTCTCACAAAAGCCAGGCCAAAATATATTTAGAAGGAAGCCAGGAAAAGGAAGAACAATGCCAGAAATGTGCTACTCAGTGTATTTTGGGCTACAGCTGGTACTAAATAAATGTATCAGACACTGTGTGTACAATAACTGATAAAAGATACTTTGACCTCGTTGTTTTGGAACTCTAAGCAAGTTTAATGGTATTATTTTTTTCAATAATTTAGTAAAATAAAACAATTCCCAGACATATAAAATATTTAAACCAGAAAAAGAGTAATTATAGATGTTGTATAGAACAAGAAGCCCTAGATGAATGACTTCATCTGTTTTGGAAACTATATAACAAATATTTAAATTTTATAAACTAATAAAAGAACAAAAATTCTATGAAATAAGTGGGAAATGAACGTGCAATATCACATATAATGATGTGCAAAAGACTTAAAACATATGCAAAGCTTATCTTCATAATTAGAAATATGCAAATTAAAATGAGATACCATTTTCAATCTAGCAGAGTAGCATAAATTATGAAGGTTAAACTGATAGCACAGGAAACTTGTGGGAAAACAGGTACTTTCATATTCTGTTGAGAAAGGAGGCTAATATTCACTGCCTCTTTGGAAGATCAATTTGGCAACACTGATAAAAAATTACCTTGATAATTCCAATGAATAATTTTTTGCAGATGTACAAATAAGTGTCTCTTATTTTCTGCACTGTTGTGTTCTATGGTATAAACAGAAACAATTCAGCAGTAGTTAAATAACGTGTACTGCATTGTTGTACAATGAAGTACTGTTTATCCACAGAATGAATAAAGTAAAACTATATACATAGATACGGAAATTTTCCTAATACATTGGATCAACTAAATAAACGTGCCACATGGAATGTGCATTGTATGTATGCTCATGAGTACTTTTAGAATGATTCTGGTCAGACTCAGAAGAATCAGGTAAAATTAGTTATCTTTAGAGATGTAGGGCTGAAAACTGGAAAGTGGGAGTCTAAAGTGAGAGGAAGACCCATTTTATAATGTTCAATACATTTGGGTTTGGTGTTTTGGTTGTTTGTTTTGTTTTACCAAGGGCATGGAATGCTTTCAAAAAGAAATCCAGTTAATAAAAAGTAAACAACAGGTTGGGCATGGTGGTGCAGAGTTTGAGGCCAGTTTTTTCTAGGCTAGCTAGGGCTACACATTAAGACATTGCCTCAAAAAATCATATAATAAACAAATGACATAAGTGCCCCAAAAGTGAGTAATAAACAGAAACAAAAACATAATATAGCCTTCCTATTACTGCTGAAATTAATGCTTTTGGAAGAATAGCCATTTTTTTCAAACAACAATCCACTGATCAGACTGTGGAAAGTGGAATTTTTAAAGACTATTGATATTTTCTACCTAGTAGACAGAGACTGACTTGCAAACTAATGATAGTTTTTCAGTTAGCAAAGAAAGTGGGGTTAGTTACATAATTTTGAGGACATGGAAAAGGTAATGTCAGCTTTATCTTCAAGGCTCATCTTTCAATGGAGAGAGGCTGAAAGCTTAATACCCCCATTTACACCTATGGTATGGATGCTTTGGGGCAATTAATGTGTTTCTCAAGCACCAAGACATGATGAAACATAAAAACAGTTATCTCCTACCGAATTAGAAAAAAATTAATAAAACCACAGCATTCATGCTATCCGTAAGGCACGCGTTGGGGATGGATGCAGAGGACACGTTTCAGAGAAGAACTGAACTGCACTTGGAAAAGAAGCTGCATTTAGTGCAAAGGGCCATTTGGCAAAAAGCTACTGTTTCGGGCCTGAAGAGATGGCTCAAACATGGGGACTCGAGTTCAATTCCCAGTACCCCAGTGAAAAGCAAATCTGAGTGTGATGTTGTCCACTTGGAATCCCCGTGCAAGGGTGACAAAAACAGGTGAATTCATGGGGCTTGCTGACTAGCTACATACCTGTAAGAGACCATTTCAAAGTGCACAGCAGCATCTGGGGAATGACATCATAAGTTTTCCTCTCTGCCACATACTTACATACACACGTGTGCCTACCCAATGCTGGCAGCAGGCTCATATGGCAGGAGGAAGTACACAACTTGTGTGCTGTTTTATCAAATCTGCTTACCAGATTTGATACAAGTAACCAGTAGTGGGGAAAGGGTATGGAGCCTCTTATGCATAGATATTTAGGAAATGATAGATGAACAAAAAATATTGGACTTCTCCGAGCAGTATGAGTCTTCAGTGGTGAGCAACACTTGGATGGAGAGATGGTTTTGTGGTTTGGGATTTCCAGAACCCACTTGATGGCTACCATCTGTAACTAGTTCCAGGGGACCAGGTGCCCTCTTCTGGCATCTGTGGGTACTGCAGGCATGTAGCACACATAGGCAGACAAAACATCACATACATAAATCATATCCTGGAGTAACTGCGTAAAGCAGGAAATTAAAAGGGGATCACTGTTGTTGTAGAAGATCAATAAATGGGGGAATAATAGGGTATAAGGAATCTGATGAAGGAACTGGGACAAATGGAGGGATCTCTAATTAGGCAGGGGTAGGGAAATAAATACAGAAGCAGAAAGGGTAAAATAACTAAAAGGATGCCTAAAAGCAACTCCCAACAGATACAAGGAAGTTGAAATAATATCCTACATCCTATCTGAGCACAAAAGATGAAAGCTGGAATTAAAAACCAACAAAAAAAACTACGAACTCACAGAACTTGAACAACTAACTTTGGGTGAAAAATGGGTCAACATTGAAATTAAAGACTCTCCAGAACTGAATCGAAAAAAAACCCACAACATCCTTAAACTTGTAGGACACAATATGAGGGCAGTTCTCTAAGAAGCAAGTTCATAGCTCTAAGTGCCTACAGAAAAAAATGGAGAAACTTCATAATAGGAACTTAAGAGCACACCTGAAAGCAATAGAACAAAAAGAAGGCACATCCAAAAGGAGTAGATAACAATAAATAATCAATCTCAGTGACTAAATCAATAAATAGAAGCAAACAAAAAGAAAAGAATGAATGAAACAGAGTTCTTTTAGAAAATCAGTAATATTGACAAAACCAGGGGTGAATAGGGAGACATAACAACAGACATCAAGGAAATCCAGAGAATCATAAGGACACACTTTAAAAACCTATTCTCCACCAAACTGGTAAATCTTAAAGAAATAGATAATTTTTTCAAACTTAAAACTAGCTTAAATAAGCAATTTGAACAGACCTATAACCCGTAGTGAAATAGTAGCAGCAATTAAAAGCACCCTAAGCAAACACAAAAAATTCCTGGGTCAGATGTATTTAGTGCAGACTTCTACCAGATTTTCAAAGAAGAGTTTATGCCAATATTGCTGAAATTATTTCACAAAACATAAACAGAAAGAAGGAACATTATTGCCCAATTTGTTTTACAAGGCCACGGTTACTCTGATACCCAAACCACATAAAGACCCAACAAAGAAAATTGCAGACCCATGTTCCTTATGAACATAGATGAATTTTTCAGTAAAAAACTTGCAAACCAAATCCAAGAACACTTCAATAAAATTATATACCACAATCAAGTAGGTTTCATCCCAGAGATGCAGGGATGTTTCAATATACATCCGTCGATAAATCTAATTCACCATATAAATAATCTGAAAGACAAAAACCCAATGATCATTTCATTAGATGCAGAAAAGGACTTTGATAAAATCCAACACCCCTGGAGATATAGGAATACAAGGAAAATACCTAAACATAATAAAGGCAGTTTACAGCAAGTCCATAGCCAACATCCACTTAAATGGAGAGAAACTTAAAGCAATTCCACTAAAATCAGGAACAAGTCAAGGTTGTTCACTCTCTCCATACCTATTCAATATAAAACTTGAAGTCTTAGCTAGAGCACAACTAAGGTGATCAAGGAATACAAAAAGAAAGTAATAAAGAGAGAGAGGGAGGGAGGGCTAAACATAAAGAAAGAAAGGAAGGATGGAAGAGGGAAGAAAGGAGGGAGGGAGGGAGGGAGGGAGGAAAGTCAAAGTATCTTTTCTTGCATATGATATGGTATTATACATAAGTGACCCAAAAAGTTTCAACAGGAAACTCCTACAGGTGATAAACACTTTAAGTAAAGTTGCTGGATACAAAATTAACCCACAGAATTAAATAATTTTTGAATATACAAACAACAGTCTAAGAAAGAAATCAGAGAAATAGCAGCATTCATAATATCCTCAAATAATATAAAGTATCTTGGAGTAACTCTAACTAAGCAAGTGAACAGACTTGTATGATCAAAACTTTAAGACACTGAAGAAAGAAATTGTTCTTTCTTTTAAAAAAGAAGAAGAATATATCAGAAGACGGAAGGATCCTCCATGCTCACAGATCTATAGGATTAATGTAGCAAAACTGGAGATCTTATGAAAAGCAATCTACAGAGTCAATGTAATCCCCATCAAAATTCCAACACAGTTCTTTGCAGATCTTGAAAGGATAATTTTCAGCATCATATTGACACAGAAAAGCAAAAAACAAGATAGCTAAAACAATCATGAGTTATTAATTTATTAAAGAACTTCTGGAAGTATCACCATCCCTAACCTCAAATTTTACTACAGAACTCTAATAAAACCAACACTGTATTGACACAAAACACACATTTTGATCAGTGGAAGAAGATTCCAAAATAAGTCCACACACCTATGGAACCTGTTTTTTTATACAGTGGCCAGAATTTTCACACTGGAAAAGAAGACAGCATCTTCAACAAATGGTGCAGGCCAAGCTGGATGGCTACATATAGGCAGATGAAAATAGACGTTATTACCCTATACAAAACTCAAGTTCAAATGGATCAAAGATCTCAACATAAAACCAGATACACTGAACCTGAAAGAAGAGAAAGTGGGGAATAGCCTTGGACTTATTGGCATAGGAAAATACTTCCTGAACAGAGAACACTGTTAGCACAGGCACTAAGATCAACAATAAATGGTTCTAATGAAACTGAATAGCTTCTATATAAGGCAAAGTACACTGCCAATAGGACATAGGAAAAAATTTTTACCAACTACACATCTGATAGAGGTCTAATATCCAAAGTATATAAAGAACTCAAGAAATTAGGTGTTAAAAACCCAAATAACTCAATTTATAAAATGTGACACAGATCACACAGAGAATTCACAAAAGAGAAAATTCCAATAGATGAGAATCACTTAAAAAATGTTCAACTTCCCTGCCATAAGGAAAATGCAAATCAAAACTACTTTGAGATTTCATCTTACACCTGTCACAATGGCTAAGATCAACAAAACAAGTGACAGTTCATGCTGAGGAGGATGCAGAGCAAGGGGAACACTCATCCATTGTTGATGGCAGTGCAAACATTTACAGTTACTATCAAAAGCAGTGTGACGGTTCCTCAGGAAGATGGGAATTGCTCTACCTTAAGATCCACCAATACCACTCTTGAGCATGTACTCAAAGGATACCTCATCTCAGCACAGAGACACATGCTCAACCATGTTCATTGCTGCTCTATTTATGATAGTTAGAAAGTTGAAACAGACTAGATGCTCATCAACAGATGAATGAATAAAGAAAACATGGTACAAATATACAATAGAGTATTATTCAACTGTTAAAATAATAAAATCATGAAATCCACAGGTAAATGGATGGAACTAGAAAAAAATCATCCTGAGAGAAGTAGCTCAGACCTAGAAAGACAAATACGTTTTGTATTCATTTATATGTGGATATTAGCTACGAAATCAATGATAACCAAGCTACAATACATAGAACCTCAATGGCTAGGTGTAAAGAACTGGGGGTGGGTCATATAGATGGTCCTTTGAGAGGAAATGGAATAGACAGTTGTAGATGGAGTTGGAGAGGACCAGTGTAGAGTGAGAGTAGATGGAATGTGGGGGAGTGAAAATAGGGAGAGACATGTATTTGAGGGGTAGCATGGAAATCCAACACAGTAGAGTACTAAAATATATACATATAGGAAGGATATCAAAATGAAATCACAAAATAATATGGAGATGGCCCCAAACAGATATCTCTTGTCATTAAATGAAACTTCTAATACTTGGAATGGGTTACATCTAATTGAGTTATTAGCCAAAGGAGTCACATAGGAACCTCTAAACAACCCAGGCTGTTGCCAAGACTGACTATAGTTTGCTCTCTGCAAACTGAAATCAAGGCCACATTGCTGAAGACAACACTTACAAAACTCATTGAACACGGAGAAGTTAAACTAGTACCTAAAAAGAGCCTCCCACTCCCACCTTACAGTGTCTTTGGTATATGAGGATACCTTGCATGTTACCAAAGTAGAAATGTAAACACAATCCCAGATACAAACTCTTTGATCTACAACTCCTGGCTTCAAGATACAGTAGTGTAACCATGGAACAAAGCATGTGACAGTAACCAATCAATATCTGATTTGACTTAAGGCCCAATCCACAAGATGGAACCCTTACCTGACACTTCTTGGGTGACAAAGAACCCAAGACTGCATAGCCCAGGTATTTAGGGTAAAACCAAATACCATTGTTCTACTAACAGAACATAGCAATAAAATTACTCAGAAAACACTCTGCTATACCCATAGATCAGTGCCTTGCTCAGCCATCATCAGAGAAGCTTCCTCCTGCAGCAGATGGGAGCAGATGCACAGACCCACAGCCAGACAATATACAGAGAGTGGGACCTTAGAACACTCAGGAATCCCATAAAAACAGCTAACTGGAAGCCATAATATATACCTAAAGTATCTATAGGATAAACAGAGAAAATAGATAAATAAAATGAAAATAGAAATTAAAAATAGATAAAATTAAAAAAAGAAAAAAGCCTGGATACAACATTATGAGACAAGGAACCTCCAATGGTGTCATTGAGTTCATTTTCTGTTGGCCACCCACTTCTAGGCATGCAGCCTACCCTTAAGAGTAGTTTGTTTCCATGGTAGGACTCCATTGGTGGAAACTAAATTTTCACTTGTTAATGGATACAAAGAGGAAATAGCTTCTACATTAGGGATAGGGCATGTGTCCACATCTCTTTCAGCTCTAGGAACTCATCTGGTACAAACCCATGCAAGTCCTGTGCATGCTGCTCAGTCTCTGTGAGTTCATATGTATGCTGATCCTGTTGATTTAGAGGACCTTGTTTCTTTGGTGTCCTCCATCCTCTCTGACTCTTATAATCTTTCCACCTCCTCTTCTGCAGTGTTTCCTGGGTTCTGAGAAGAGGGATCTGATGGAGACATCCTGTTTAAGTCTGAGCGTTTCAAAGTCTCTCTTTGCATAATGTCTGAAAGAATGGGTCTCTTTGCCTATATCTGTTTCTTTTGCCATTCCTTTCACTGGGCTCTTCTCCTTCTGTTTGTAATAGGGACTTACCTTCCACCACTGAGGAACAACCAAAGCCAAGAACAATAGCCTTTAATATTTGGAGAGTCTCTTGGGCAACCTATTGCTGAAGATAACATATACCTCAGATACAGGGTCCAACGACCTCTAAGCTGGAACTGACCTTATTGCCTCCTTCCTGAAGACTAAGTTTCATAGTACCACTTGGCAACAGATGGAGACCATAGAGAAACCCACAGCCAACCAACATGCAGTTGTGGAGCCCAGTCCCAGTGGGTTTATCTACAACATAACCCCTGCACCTAAGACTCAGTAATCATTGCAGAAGAAGAGGTGGAAATACTGTATGAGCCTGAGGAACAAGAAATTTTCTGTGAGATTGTGTCTCCAAGGAATGGCAGGAAATATACCCCTAAACCCTCATCAACATGACTACCTAGACATGATCTGAAATAACACTAAGAGTGGGAGAAATAGTCTTTCCTAGGGAAGAGCACATCAAATGGCTGTTGAAAATCAAATGTTCAGTCCTGAAAACACAAGTAATATTATACAGGCTGAGAAGGTACGTGTGTGTGTGTGTGTGTGTGTGTGTGTGTGTGTTTGTGTGTGTGTGTGTGTGTGTGTATAAAACAAAAATTAATGAAAAAAGAAACCATGGATTTAAAAAAGAGCAAGAAAGTGTAGGGGGAAGTGATGTAATTATAATCTCAAAAACTAAAATAAAAAACTCACATACATAAAATAAATCTTTTTTAAAAATGTGTAGGCTAGAACTATAAAGAAAACTTACAACAGAAAGTCCCTCATTTTTGAAAATCTCCACTAACAGTATATTCTTATTTGGAAAATGCCAAGGAAGAAACAATCTCTACAGATTCTAGAAAAGAAACGAACTTGCCTAAGGCCAATGATCTGTGGCTGTGAAACGAACTAAAGTGTTAGCATGAAAGCATCACAAACTCTCCATTATGAGTCTCTGAGTCGCCTGTCAACTAGAGTTACTCTCATGTTTACACACTGGAAACCTTGTCTTCTTAAGAATTGGGATTCCAGAGAATGCCAAGCTGGGATGGCAATTTTGTGCTTTGGGAACTCTTAGGGGGAAAAAAGGAAGCTGAGAATTAGGGGATAAAATAGATGAGAACTAAATTAAATAAAGGAAGAAAGGTGCAATAAATGGTGTCTTGACTTGAAGGATGAAAAAAGAGTATGCTCGGAGGACTTCTGAGACACACGTGAGAGGAACTGAAAGTGGGTGGTTTGGCCCAAGCTGCAGAAGCAGGGTCAAGAGTGTACTGCTGTTACGTGCAAAGAAGCACGGACCAAGATGAGTCAAAGTCAGAAAAGTCTTTTTAAACCTCAAGCTTACGCATGCCTTCATGTCCTTGGGGTACAGAGATTCATGAAGGTGAACCACTTGGAATCAGGGTCAACTATTTTATGTTATAAAATCTAAAGGCATTTGGATATAGGGTCAGACATAGACCATGGTTATCATTTAATACATTAACATTTGCCACAACAAAACAATTCATTTAACTGAAATAGCAGGGAGGAAAGACATAATTCTCCAGTGTGCTGAGGGAAACTGAAAAAAAACTTATTAATTTAAGGTGACAAAATGTTATCATTACTCTATTTAATGCTGCTTTTAATGTTCTAATTCGGTAAACATTAAAGTATTTGTAATGTGTTGCCATTGATCCACCAACACTCATTTCTACCATAAAGGTGACCTTTAACTTGAATTTTCTTTAGTAAGTAGGTTCCTGGAACATAATACTTGTAGGCACAGAATGCTTACAGAATCAGTGTCCTTCAGAAGCAACAAAAACATCGAGAATTTCCATAGCAAGCAATAGTATCTATGTGTCCTGCGGGTGCTGTGTCAAGTTCTGTGCTGTCCAAAAAGATAATCAGAGATGCAGCATGATGTCAAGACATGAATAATGGGACAATGACAGTAGGGCCACTCAAATAGCACAGGGTTCCCAAAGAGTAAAATAACAGCAGGAAGACTTGGGGGCTTGTTTTTCAGAGATCCAAAACCAGCTTGGCACAATGTGGAAATAATGAAATTCTGCATTGAGGGTTTATTAATTGGATGTTAATTAGATAAAAAAAAAGTTATCCAGATCTAGACTGTGATTTGTAGAGATCTGTGTAGAAAAGTTGTAAGCTGTGAGCGTACAGACATATCCTCAGCACTTTGTGCTATTTCAAGAGTGTGTTATTAATTCAGGAGAAACTGGAAAATTATTCTGTATACAGTGTCTTTAATATTTTAATTTTATTCTATACTTATGTGCATGGATGTTTTGTCTGCATGTAAGCCTATACATAGCATGTGTGTCTGATGCCCACAAAGACCAGACGAGGGTTTCAGATCTCCTGGAACTGGTTGTAAGTCACCTTGTGGGTGCTGAGAATTGAACCCAAGTCCTCTAGAAGAGCAGCTAGCACTCTTAACTCCTAATACATCTATCCATCTCCTGGAGACAATGTCTTATTACTTAGCACAAAGCATCTCTTATCTCCAGACTGAAATGATTGAAGAAAGTAGCTGAAACCTCACTCTAGGTCATTATCGCATGGTTAATACCATAGTTGACCATATTTTTAAGTTCTCCACAGCTTTGGGAAGTAAGGAAGCCATAAGAGTGCAGGAATTCCCAAATCTAGAAGTGGGACATATATTATTAAGAAGTGTATGGTATGGGGAGAGTTTTGTATTGAAGGGGTGTGCAAATCCAGGCTCCATTTAATTTAAATCTTTGGAACTTCTCAGCAACTTGCCCCAGAATGTAGAACCGCATGGACAAAGGAATTGGTCCTTATTTCCCAAAACCTGATAAGAAGTCAATATTTGGAATTCACTGATTTGGGAAGGTTCCCTCAGATATTAGCCAAGAACTGCCAACGGTCTTTCCAGGTCCAAGACCCAGGTCCTGAAAACTACCTTTTCCCTGCCTTGCACATTCTTTTACTAGAGACTGCTATGCTTGGCTTGCCAGTTCATACTACTGCTCAAAAAGTCCAGAATGCTGAGCACTCTGAACATGGCAGACACATCTGAAAAATCCATGCCATGCCACATGAGGCTGCTTATCTGCCTTCCTGGGGGTTTCCTCATTTTATTTCTTTAAATGTGTGCTCTAGAACTCTCTCTGGGGAGGCGTCAAAGGAAGAATACATTTGGGCAGAACATTAGGAGGGAAAATCATTTTAGTCAGGAGTGATCAATTGTTGTCATGCTTCTAAGAGGATAGGGGTTCTGAAAAAAAGGGGGAAGATTCTCTAAAGAGAAGAAATGAGTGGAGCTTGTTGGTAGATGGGGATAAAGGAAGGAAAGGGAGATGATGCAGTCAAGAGTCTGGACACACAGAGAGTTGAAGGGGGCTTCTGTGCAGCTGGTTTCCATTTCCAGAGAAAATGGGATCAGAAGCAATTTCACTGAGAGCAGTCCTCCTGCCTGACAACAGAAGTGCATATGAGAAAGTGAAGATTGCAGACTCCCTTCCACGCCCAAGACCAAATTGTGTCACTAAGAAATAATGTACAATTATCAGGTTTCAAGTTTTCCACTAAGGTACATTATGAACATACAACTGCAAAATAAAGTGGTGCAGTTGAATTTGAGCCATGTTTGTAAGTGTCCTAATGTCCACCCCAACGATGACTTCTAAATCTCATTGTTCTCCTTCAGTTCACATTCACGGTTCCCGTCTTCCCTTGCTCAGGCCTACGGGGCCAGCCAGAGGCATCCCACTCTACTTCTGACTCAAGCGTGCTTTCAACTCCTTTGTAAACTGAGCTTCAACATGAGATTCCAAACGAATAAAGATTGCAGTTTATTTTTGCAGTTATAGGAAGCAAACCCAAGGACTTGTACACGTGAGAGTATTCCTAGACCTATGTACTTAAATGGCTCAGAATTCTTTTGCAAGTGCCCTGAGTCTCACTGAAACCTGATGAGTAAGCATTTTATCCCTATACTTAACCTTCCATGCCTTTCTTTGTTCAGTCCCTTTCTGGGACTGCCCTTACCCTGATTTCACCTGTAATATTAGTGTCTTTCCCTGTTACCGTGACAGCATAGCCTGACAACAGAAACTGAGAGAGGAACAGTTTACACAGCTCACAACTCAAGGGGATAGTTCACCAATGTGGGGAAGACAGTACTAGAGCTTGAGACAGTCACATGGCAATCACAGTCAAGGAGCAGAAAATAATGCATTCTCCTTCTCAGCTCCCCCTCTCCACTTAAACAGTCCAAGATCACCTGTACAGAGGATAGCCCTGCCTACACAGAGGCCCATCTCCCAGGTGACTCAAGATGGTGGCAAATTGACATCAGTAACTGTTACATCTACTAAAGTAAGCTTGAATCGCAAACCATGGAGGACTTACCCTAAAACTCTGTCACTTAAGAAAAACATGTTTCCTACTAACAGTGAAATTCTCTTTTAAATATGGGGCGGCATACCTAGTAGGAATGGAGAGTAGACCAGATCTCAAAATGCTGGAAATTATGTGTATTGGTTCTAGTCGGTGAGACACTAGGGAGATTTGCTCAGAGGTTTCTAGAAAGCAGTTCTCTCTTTGATAAGCAAGCAGAGTTTGTGCCATGCCTCTCTGACTTCTTGCATTTGAATGTAATTGAACAAAGATAGGATTCTTAGAGAACCAGAAGCTTGCAGGACTCTGATCAGTGGAAAAGAAGAGGACCACACAAGACCTGAGTGAGAACCTAGCTCATAAATACCTAGGTCAGTACTCTGTGAATTGATAGCAGGTTATCTACATAATCTACCTCCAGACTACTTGTGACAAGGAACAACCCTTCGTATGTTATTCTTGGTCCTTTTCTGTTATAGTCAAACGCACTCTGTCTGAGCGGATAACTTTTCCCCATCCTTGAAGGGCCCCTAGGAAATATTTCATAGACCTTCCAGCCATAAGTTTATGCCACAGCAGCAGCCTGCCTCTGCCACCAAAGCAGTTACATCATCACCTGTAGCCATGTGCCCTTCCACCATCTGTTATGTGATGTGTGTACCCTTTAAAAGTACTCGCAGGCACAGCTCGCCCTCTTTCCTGCTTCTCTTGACTCTTCTTTCCTCTTTGCCGCCTCTTCTCTCTTGCTCCTCTACCCTGATCTCTCCCTGCCGTCTGCCTGTTTCTGTTGTGTCCCCACTACCACTCTCTCCCTCCCCTCTGGCCCAATAAACCTCTTGCATTAACTCTGTTGTAGAGGTTTGTTTAGTGTCATTCATACCTTGGCAGGGTCCTACAAAAGGTACCCACTTTGCCTTTTCATTTATCCTTTCACAATGAGCAACACATTTTCTCTCTCCTTTGTTCTTGCAGTCACATCTGTGAATGTTCCCTATTTATGTGTGGTGATTTCTCTTTCATGTTCCCTCCCCCGCCCTTAGAATTATAAGCTTTTGTGGTTATGATGAAAATCTTTTCATCCTCTGAAAAACAGATCTTTCAAAAGCATGTTTATAAAAACTCAAGAGGCATTATATCACCCGAGGAGCCTGTCAAAATGCCAAGTCCTGGACCCCACGTCACAGAATCTCTGATTCGGTAGGTCTAATGTAGGGAGCCTCAGTATGTGACTTTAAAAATAAGTCCCTATATGTTGTCAGACTGTCTTCTAAATGCGCATGTTTGCACCCATAAGGTAGCATTGCCCTCCACCTCTGTCAGAGAAGGTACTTTTTGAAGTGGTTAATGCAAAGAGAAACTCTTGCATGGCTAATCAAGGTGCTCAAAATGAGTAACTATCCAGTGCTCAGCATTAAAAAGGACAAGCATATCATTCCTTTCGTGACTCACAGGTGGTGAGGAGCTTACAGGGAATATTGACAGTTGGTGGCTGCTGGAGGAGAGGGAAGGATTGTCTTCAGTGCTAGAGCCATTAGTGAGTTGCCCATACCCCCATTGGATAGCTCCACACCCATGCCCGCATGGGTAATAATAATAAAAAAATAGAAAAGTATGAAAGTTGAGTGGAGCTTTTTGGAAGCAGGAGGAAGGGTAGGAGCTAGCGAAAGGGGAAAGGACTAATGGTACAGACAGAATGTGATATATATGAATTGAATGCAAACAAAAGAATTTAACTCATTAATGACAATTTTAAAACAAAATAAAAAATAATTCCCCAGATTACAATGATATGTTTGGTCCAGGGGCCATTCTCTCTGAGGAAACCCTGATAGAAGACAGTGTATAGCATTTGTATTATTTTTATTATTAGTCATCTTTTGCTGGTGCTCTTCTTGTTTCTACTGTGTCCCCAGTAATCCTGTGACCTTTAAAAGTATAGACTATATTATATGCCCTTTATTTTTCCCAAGATTGTCTAGCCCAGTAATACACACACACAGACACACACACACAGACACACACACACACACACACACACACACACACACACACACACACCCTTCTTGTTATTTCAGTGGCAGAACTTGTGATTAGTATATATGAGGTCATAAGTTAAGTTCCATCTTCAGTACCACACAGTCAAAGAAAACTTACACTGAGTGAGTGAGTGAGTTGAATAAGATACTAATATGCAGATCATGGTTTTTATTTTTATCATTAGTAAGTGAAATAGACCAGTATTTCACTGACATTTACAGAGGCCTGAGGATTTCATCCTCCATTTCTGTTTAATGGAGTCACATAATTTTATGGGTCACATAGTTTATATTACACATTTCACTCCTTCCACCTTTCTGAGTCAAGAAGAGCTTCTTAAAACAAATAAGTAAATAAAATTCCTTCCAGGCAAAGGCTCTTAGTCACATATTTGTGTTACGTGGTTGCAAAACATTCAGAATGGTGGGAGTGAGTACATACAGCAGTTTTCCTGGAGCATGAATGCTTGCACTGTTGTAGGGAACATGAAATTTGCTTCTTATTTTGATGGGTCTTGTTCTTGGAAGACCGTCATGGGGGAAATTTGTGATCTGAGGACACAATGTGTGGGTGCAGTCCTAAACCACACACATAGCACAAATGTAGTGAGTGTGAGGAATACATGTTTTAACCCTGTAATTGCAAATAATCTCTTTGCCAGTGACAAAACCTTAAGTAGTGGCATTATTTGTGAATGAATATTATATCTGCTGGTGTTGCTGTCTGGAAAATTTAGCAAGAAACATTTTATTATCAGGATGCTCAAAAAGTTCTCCTGTTTCAAAAGTAAATGCAGTGGCAGAATGTTCATGGATTAATACCCTCAATAAATACTTGCTGAGCTGTTTCCTTTTCATTCCTTGCTAAAAGCCTGGGTCAAACACTTGTTTAAATTATGAGAAGAAACTGTGGCAAAGGTAATGGCTGATACTAATTCCACTGTTAAAAAAACTCAAGATGAAAGGGTACATATTACTTGGATTCCATTAATTTCATTTCAACATTTGACTATATAGTGGTAGACTATCGGCTCCAATTCTGAATTACATTTGAATTATTCATTTGATAGTCATTTACAAGGACCCTAATCATAGTCATTTAGTAATCACTTCTGAGCTCCAATTGCAGGAATCTTAAGTACAGCTTCACTGTATGTTTGCTACAGGAAGGTAGAGAAAACACTATCCTCATTGAGCCCTATAGTATCCACCTGAAAATGTGATAACATAAATTACCTCAAAGGGCTGAACCTCATTTCTCAAAATGTGGTCCATTAATCAGCAGCAGCAGCAGCATCTAGGTACTAATTTAGGAATGCAGTATGTTGAATACTACCCCACACCTACTAAGCCAGATTCTGCACCATTACAAGATCTCTAGGTAGCTTTTATACACATAAGGAAGCAGGCTCTGAGGCCAATCTGTGTGAATCCCAGTCCTCACACTTATCTTATGGGAGGTCCAGGCATGGTTGGAACTTGCCTTAATTTTTATCCTACAAAATGGGCATGATAAAACTCAATGCAAACATTATTGAAAGAAGTAAATGAATATACATACATACATACATACATACATATATATAGCCTAGAGCAGTACATAACACTCTATCAGAATGCAGCTGTTATAGTGAGGATTGACTTCAGTTGTAAATGCAGAGAATAAATATCAAAAGTCAAAAGTATTGAGTGAAATCTGGGTGTGCTGTCTTAAGCCTGTAATTCAGTAATTGGGAGAGAAAAGGATTAGAAGTTAAAGGCTAGCATCCAAATACACAATACCATGTCTTCAGAACAGAGGAAAAATGCTGGGTTGCAGTGGACAGTATATAGTTGAGTGCTGTCAGGAAGATTTTTTAAGGGTACACAAAGTTGAGTGGGAGAAGGAAAGAATGGATCTAGTAGGAGTTAGGGGAAGGGAGTGAGTTGAATGTGTTCAAATTACATTGTACAAAATTCTCAAAGAAGTAACAAAATGAGTAAAAAAAAGAAACAAAAGAAGGAAAAGAAAGCCGGACATAACAGTACATTACTGTAATGTAAGTATTCTTGAGATGAGACTTATGCCAGGGGGCCAGCCTGGACTCGAGATCCTATGTCAAAAAAATGGATTCTTACCTTACAGCATTTGCAACTTAGATCTAATTCTGCTTACACATGGTCCCCATTGGAAAAAAGAAAAAGTCACATCAATTCTCCTAAGTACCCATTGAGACAGACAAGGCTGTCCTGCCAACAGCCTGGAGTTTAAATGAAGACTCTAAATTGTAATTCATCAGTCACACTTTAACTAATGCTGCTCTAGACATCATAAAATGACTAATACGTTGGAATAAAACGCCACATTCTGTAACTTCTCCATTTTAACGCAGATCTCATATAAATTACTCTCCGAGATTTATAAAGCTGGCAGCATTGAAAGAGTCCCATCTGGCAAGCTGTGTGGAAACAAATTGGTTCTGTCTGATAGTTTGAGAGGTGAATAGAATCCTACATGTCTGTACTGTTTCCTAGGATAATCTGTGTCATGCAATGGCTCTCAAATTTGGCTAGCCTTTAGAATTCCTGGAGAGCTTTGCAAAAATACTGATAACATGTTCTCACTTCAAGAGACGCTAATTTAACTGTTTCAGAGTGGGGCCTAGGAATGAGATTTTTTAATGTTCCCCAAGTGATTATAATGTGCAGCCGTAGTTGAGAAATATGGCTATATAACACAGAGATATGCCCAGTAAGTCTTAGTGGGTAAGTGACTAAGTGACTTACTTTTCACTTGGTGACTAAATGAAAGAAGCAAGAATAAAACAAATGAGAACCAAGGACAAAATAGAGGTTGGAGAAAAGGTCTTTGGATGGGAAAGCAAATGAGAATGCTCCTTTTATGTCCTGAGATGACTCAGCAGGAATGGGGGTTTCCCTACCATCAGTACACTACTAGTTTTGTAAATTTGATTTAGTTTTAGACAGACATCACATGGCCAAGTATAAACAAAATTGCTATAAGAAAGGGGACAGTTGTAGAAATGTAAAACTGACAAAATGAAGTATGGAGAAACACCACCCAATACAGTTGCCATGGAATCTATCTAAGAATACATTTTCCACAATGGCAAAATCTGAATACAGCCTATATATTAGTAGGACGGACTAAATAAATGCATATCATTTACCCAGTAAAAATCACGGGGAGTAAAAAGGCATGAACTGCTGCAGTACAAAGCATGATGAACTTCCCTGACATAATGCTGAAAAGCTTAGCACACAAAAGCATGAGAAACACACATGAATTTATATGGAATTCAGAAGTCACAAGAATGAATCCGTGAAGATATTGTGCTTTATTACATGTAAGGTATACAGCAATAAAAAGGAAACTTACTTTCTATTTTGACACACTTTTTATTAAATATTTAAATTAGAAACAAGCTTGCTTCCCATGTCAGTCTCAACTCCCTCTCCCTCCCCTCCACGCCCGCTCCCTCCCAACAGCCCCCCCAAGCCCCCCACCCAATCCCCACTCCATTTACCAGGGATGGTGAGGCCCTCCATTGGGGATATCTAGAGTCTGTCATTTCATTCTGGGGAGGACCAAGGCCCTCCCTCAAGTGTCCAGGCTGAGAGAGCATCCCTCATTGTGGGATGGGCACTTAAAGTCCATTTGTGTGCCAGGAATAAACACTGATCTACTACCCAAGGCCCCATAGATTGCCTAGGTTTCTTCACTGACACCCACATTAAGGGGGGGTCTTGATCAGTCCCATGCTGGATTACCAGTCATTAGTCTGGGATTCAAGAGCTAACCCTTGTCAGGTCAGCTGTTTCTGCAGGTTAAACCAGCCCAGTCTTAACCCCTTTGTCCATCACTTCTCCCTCAGTCACTGGGTTCTAGGAGTTCAGTTCAGTGTTTAGCTGTGGGTATTACTTTCTATTTTTTTAAAGATTTCTTTATTTGTATATATAGGAGTGTTTTGCCTGCATGTACACCTGTGTACCACATGGATGTTGGGCACCTTCAGAGTCCAGAAAAGGGCTCTAGATTCCCTGGGAATAGAGTTACAGACAGTTGCAAGCTGCTATTTGGTGTTAGGAATGAACTCACTGAGTCTCTCAAGCCTCTTATTATCACTCATTCCATAAATCTTAAGATCCTAGCCTGAGACATGTGGTATTCTGATTGTAGGACAGAGAGGCTACATAAATCAACAGAACCCCTGCCCTCATGCTTCTTGCACTGTACTGTAGGAAATAGACTACAGAATACTGAACTTTAGAAAATAGGCTATAGAACAGAAACAAATCCATGTACCATGATGTCAGATAAATAAGTGCCATAAAGGAAAGTAGTGTGAGGAGCACCGAATTTGTGTATGCTATTTTAGATGGAATGTTCACAGAAGGCCATTTTAAGAGAACAACCGTTCATAAAGGCAGGATATCTGATTTCCAACCTCTAGTGGATTAGAAGCATCACATGAGATGAAAATGGGAAGGTCATTCATCTGAAGTAAAAAAGAAAACATTGAGGAATAGCAACTGACAAGTGTAGACAGCCACAGGAGCTGCAGCCTAGTAGACCCCAACACTCAGGGACCAAGCATTTAATACTATCTAGAACAATTGAAAACCTGCTCTACTAGTTTTTCTTCTATCTTATCACCATTTCTTGGACTCTGGTGACCTTGACACTGAACCTCACAAATACAGGGATGTGGTCATCTTAATCTTCTCATATACTCAGCACCACCGGGAAGAGACCCGGTGAAGCAATTAATAAACCTTTACTGTCTACCTGGCTATCTGATGATGCCACACATTATTACATGATCATTTTCATAACTGTCTGCTGAACAATGCAGTAGCATTCAGAGTTATGAATGAATAACATACCAATTTTTAACTTTTGACATTGGGTATTTAAAACAAGAAGTTAGCCCCAACTATCTAGAAAACTCTTAGAGTAAACTACTCACAAACATGCCAAAGAAATGAGATACAACTATACCAACTGATCTTGCCTTGACACCGTCTGGGCTATTTTCCTGTCATCCAGAGTTGATTAAATTTAATTATTGTCTTCGTTAGTCCTTGTCAACTTGACACAATCCAGAGTCACCTTTGAAAGGGGAACCTCAATTGAAGAATAACCCATCAAACTGGCCTGCAGGTAGGTCTATATGGCATTTCCTTGATCATTTATTGATGTAGGAGAGCATTCTACATTACCTATTTATAACACAAATAATAAATTACCCAGAGACAGATATTGGGGTTCAAGCTTCAAGCTGAAGACCAGAAAAGCAAAGCAGCCAAGTTACTAGCTCTTACCTCTATCTTAGGCTAAAAGGGATGGTCCTGTATCCACAAGTTCTCACCAAGCCTCAGATTACTGCCTCTCCTCAGTGTGACAGGAGAGTCAATTTCCACATGAGACCCATTGCTTCTCATACCTCCCTAGTGCTGGGATTAAAGGCCTGTGATCCCAAGTGCTGAGACCATCTTTATGTGAGCTGTTTCTCTTTAGGCCTGGATTGATTTTGTGTAGCTCAGTGTGGCCTTGAACTAACAGATCCGTGTACCTCTCTCTACCTCCCAGTGGTGGGATTAAAGTTGTGTACCACTACCGCCTGGCTTCTATAGCTAACTAGTATGGCCAGATTTGCTTTCTGTACCCTCAGGAAAGCTTTAATAAATCATAAATAATATATCACCATATCTATTGAACATTTCCATGGGGTTAAGTCCAAGTTTTACACAGTAATACCTTGATTGTGATCACATACTCCTTCAGTGTTCTTGCTGGAATCACATTTCAAATAAACTGTCATCAAATCCTTATTTCAGAGTGTACTTTCTGGTAAGAAAAATTAAGATAAGGAATGTGAAGGTGATGTGTGAGTGTATACATTCATACATATATACATAGACACAGACACATAGCTACTACATATAGAAAAAGTTCTAAACTTTGTGAATGTCTTAATATGCTGAAGGAAGCCATGGTTGGTTGGAAAGGTAACAGACTAATGCTAGCAACTTCTTTTATTTCATCTAGTTCAAAGCCGAAAAAGGAGAAGCTAGCCATCCTGCTGAATCCTACCCACATTGCAAACTTCTGAGCAAATTAAATGATTGTTGTTATTTTGTGGTCATTTAAAAATATCTGTAGATAACAAATATACTTGGCTCCCAAGGAACAGAAAACAGACTCAAAGGTTTTATCAAACCCTTAAGACACAGTGCATTTTCTTATTTTATGAAGGTTGTAATGTTAACTTCTTTCCTGTATCTCCATCATTTTACTTTTCTCCCTAATTCTACTGTAACAATGGGGAGAATTTCCTAAGTCACCAATAGCATAAGCTTTCAGCTAACTGGTAATGTTGCTCTTATCCTATCCACCCTGGTTTCCTTGGAAACTTAATTTTCTATGAATTCCCATGCTTCTCTATGAAAAACAAATTTTATTACATTGGAGATGGAACTCTAGGTACTTTAGGTAAACTTAATAATTCTAAGAACCCACATGGTCCAATCTTGGAGTAATGTCTCCTTAACAGTCACAGATAATCAAAAAGAAAACTCCCTGTTTTACTTATCTTTCAATGTGCAATAAGGGAAATCCATTAACACTTCACAATAACATTTCTGCAAACCCCTTCCCCATTTTGCAATTTCTTTGTTCTTTGCAGCTGTTAAAACAATCTTTCACACTTCAGTGTTTTTTCAGGTCCCAGAATCCATCTCTGTTGTTTTTGTCCCTTTCTCTATTTCCTCTTCTTTCTTCCCATAATTATGAATTAGTATCTATATCAGAAAGGAAGAGGTATTTAAGCAAGCAAATATGGGTCTAACCAATGAACATGCCAAACTGGATGGACAGAAGCCCCAGAGGCCTCAAGCCCACACAAATAACTATAGGCAACTGAAGAAAGGTGGGGGCAGGAGAGGGGACCTTCCCCAGGGAAGAGCACACCAGTTGCTTGTATAATGCCAAAAAGTCAGTCCTGAAGATGTACATACAAGTAGCATTAGATGGACTGAAAAGGTTATATTTTAGGAATATACATACATATCTATGTGCATATAACAACTGATTAAAAAAGAAGGCCATGAATTTTAAGGGGAGGAGGTGCGTGTTGGGGTATATGGATTTTGAGGGAAGGAAGAAATGCTGTAATTAAATTACAATATCAATAATTAAATAATTAAAATTTGAAAAACCAGCAAATAAAATATGGGTCTATTTTCAGAATACAGGAGTCTGGATAGAGGTAGAGGGGATGGATACTGATATAGTTTAGACATGAAGTGTCCATCACACCCCAATGTTTTACGCATAAAATATTTGATTGCCAGCCCACTGACTTTTGGGAAGTGACTGAATCATAATTTCTTTGATCTAATCAATGAAGTCATTCACTAAGAGACTTCTAATGGGAATATCTTCTCTCACCACTTCTCTACTGAGAGGTGGTGGAAACTAAAGAAAGTTGGATCTATTAGAAGAATGAACTTCTGGGGCCTTTGAAGGTTGTATTTTTATCTTAGGCTTGTGTGTGTGTGTGTGTGTGTGTGTGTGTGTGTGTGTGTGTTTGTGTGTGCGCGCGCGCGAGCAGATGCACTCACCTCTCTGCTTCAAGGCTGCCATGAGCTGAGCTACTTTATTCCAGCATGCACATACTCCTGTTGCCATAATCCTCCATGCACAGGCTCTGAAGTAATACACTTAAGTAACTATGAACAGAAACTTCTGAAAGTGTGAGCTAAATGATGCCCTTTTTGCACTGAACTGCTTTCTCAGGTATTTTGCTACAGGGACAAAGAAGTCTGACTAACACAGTTGTTGCCATTTTAACTACAGATCCTATTTCATCTGTGCTGGCTAGTTTTGGGTCAACTTGACACAAGCTAGTATCATTTGGCAAGAGAAAACTACAATTGAGAAAGTGACCTCACGAGACTTGCCCCTGAACAAACATGTGGAGTGTTTTCTTGATTGATATTTGATATGGGAGGGGTGGGCACTATAAGAAAGCAAGCTGAGCAAGAAAAAACATGGAGAAGTCAGTGAACAGTCCACGGCCTTGCATCAGTTTCTGCCTCCAAGTTCTGCCTTAAGCTTCTGTGCTGACTTTCCTAGATGATGAACTACAAATAGTAAGATGAAACAAACCATTTCCTTCCCAAGTTGATTTTGGTTACAGTGTTTCATCACACCAATATGTAACACATTACTTACACTTTACTGGAAGAAGTTGGCTTTCAAATTTAATCTTATCAGGAAAATTTCCCACTCTGCAGCATCCAAAAAAAAGTAGTAGCATGTTTCTGGCAACTAATTTGTTAAGTATCACTGACAAGCACAATTTGGGATAATTAGATTCTTGTTTTAAGTGCAATTTTCTCTGTAAGTTCAACTGCCCACTTGTTTGTTTTCAGTCATCATTTTTGGTTCTCTTTCTATCATAAAGAATTTCTTAGTTATGGATTTGCTTCTTGTTGACATTAATTTGTCAAAATCATCTTTACTCAAGGATTTCTTTGATGGAGCATGATTTAGAAACATCTAAGTAGCTTTGTGGGGACTCGAAAGATAGCTCAGTGGCTTAGAGCACCTGCTTCCAGAGGACCTGCACTTGATTTTCAACACCCACATGGTGACACACAACTGCCCATAAGTCCAGTTCTAGGGGATCTGGTGCAATCTTCTGACCCCTATGAGCACCATGCATACATGTGGTACATATACATGCATGCATATATACATACATACATACATATATACTACATTCAGACACAACATTTGCACATGTAAAATAAAAGGTATAACAGTGAAATTTGAGAGGCACAACTACAGTAGTAGAGTTAAGCAAACTAAATATACCAATAGATTCCTCCATTCCTGAATACTAAGGTGTACTGGACTTACTCCACTCAGTCCACCCACCCACCCACCCACCTATCCACCCACCCACCTATCCATCCATCCACCCACCCACCCACCATTTTCTCTTACCCTACAGAAAATTCTACAGCCAATTCTGCTTCCTTTCTGTCCTCTTTGCATTCTTCTAGACAATGGTTCCTGGTATATTCTCTGACCAAACTCCATCAGCCTATCACTCAGGGGAATTTACAGAAGCACAAATTCTCCGGCTCTATCCTAGACATTTGGAAACAGAAACTCTAATATATCTTAGCAGTCTGTATTTAGAAGCACTTTGGATGACTTGGATGCCTGCTGGACTGTGGAAACTATTGTCATATAATGTAAAATTGAACCAGAGTGGTACAGTGATTTACAATACAAAAGACCTTGAGTTTACTTCTATGTTCTATTAGTTTACTGTCCCAATTTCAAACAGCTCTTTGAACCTGTTTTTTTCAACTATGGAATGAAGGACTTGGAACTAAAATTTATCAACACTTCAGAAAATAGCAAAATCACTAGTCAAGAGATCTAGCTGATAATATTTTGATATGTGGTTCCATTTGGTGGGTGTATTTTTAAGTAAGGTCTCTTGTAGCTCAAGCTGGCTTTCACTATGTACCTGAGGCTGGCCTGGAACTCCTGTATCTCCTGAACCACTTCCCAAAAGCTGGTATTACAACTATGAATCACTATAACTAACTCATCTGTGATCTTTTTCCATGTAAGCTTTTTTTTAATGTTTTAAGAAAGATTAACCCAACCCTATCAAAATGACTATGTACCTGAAATACCCAAAAGCTGTTTTTAAAACATTTCTCTCAAAGCCAAGTAATTTGTATAAGTTGCTGGTGAATGCTCTTTGAGAGTTTATCTCTTCTAGAATTTACTGTGTCATAGCCAGAAACATTTAATTCATCTGACCTATTGTGGACTCTTGTAGTGAAATCATTTTTCTATAACCCCTAAAAGATTCATAGTTACCCTTCAACTCATAAAAAATATTCTCCCTGTACAAAAATAACTCAACACTAGCTAGAGTTGTTATTAAGATTCAAACGTAACACATTATATTTCAATATATTACCGCAATGATATTAAATTTTAATTTTAATGACAAGTATAAGATTTATATTCTAGCACAATGGTGTGATACTCATTTTGGAAGTCATTCATTTTTTTTTTTGCTGATGAATTCAATTGAGTAGTTTTTGAGCTGTGACCAATTGTAAGCAGAAACACAAAGCATGGATTGGGTGCTCTTTGTTGAATTTAAACAAATGACTCATCCCATCCATGACAACTTCAAAATGTGATAAGCAAATTCATGGTGAAACAGACTTTCCAGATGGGCTAAAATCTTGACACAAGCAGCTTTGAAATCAGCTCACTCTTTCTATTACTGAGCGAGTTCAGGAAATGAAAAATGAGCTTTCTACCTAAAAAGTCACGTACGTTAGGTAAACTGAAGAGCTTACATTGTCACAATGAAAAATGGTCCAGGATCAGTACACAGAGTAAAAAGAAGGAAATATACTTTATATATGGAAGGGAAATCCTTGGCACGGCACTTTTGCCTTTAAGAACAAACATTAAAAGTAGACATTGCTGACATGAATGCCACAACCAGCCCCAGGAAACACAGGCACACCACCTAGGCCACTCTTTAGTTCCAATTAGTTAAGGGATGTTTAAGGTAATATAACACTTTACTCTCTTCCAGGCATTAATAAGGTAAAACAAAAATATGGTAATGAGAGGCCAAAACATACCAAGAACAGTAGAGCCTCACTAAAGAGATATCTAACTAGGTTGCTCTAGTCATATTGTTCCTGAGCAAATGAACTCTTGCAGAACTTTTTCCAACTCATCTGCTGAACAGCTCCATCATAAGCATTTGAAAATTTGTTGAAAAGATACACTTCCATGTGAAACCATCAGAAAATCAGATTACAGTCCAGAAACTGGCTGGCTTTAGGATCCCTGAAAGGAGAATTGCTTGGGTGGGTGATGAGTCTTCTGACAATTTCAATTCCCTGTGGGAATAAGTTAGGGAATCTTTCATCCTTTTCATGATGTCTTACTAAAGGCTGTGTATCATTCATGTACTCAACCAGCACTTATCCATCACCCACTACATGCTAGGCACAGTTCTCAGGGACACACCACAGAAGAATAAAATATAGAACTCTATGCTCAAAAAGTTTATGCCCTGCATGGTGCAGATAAAATGGTTAATGCAGTAACCCTGGGACTGTTTTTCTTAGAAAGGTCTGATTAGAAAGTTAGCCTTTGGTTGGAATTTGAAAACCTACATGTGGGGGACAACCATTCCCAGGACTGGTAAGAATATCTCACTGTACCTCAGCTGTTTGCATAAATAATGTGACATATGTTCAACACTTATTTTCATTTTGAGATTCTGGCATTTTGGTATATGGTGGGAAGAGGGTTCTTATTTGAGCAGCCTCCAACAAGATGTTCAGGAACTGAATGCTCAATGAGCTTCCATAGTAAACAATACTTCACATGCATTGCCACTACTCATTCCTGGGGCAGAAGATTAAGTACATGTTTTACTTCACTGGCAGAAGACTCTAGGAAGCCTGTATTTAGTTTCCCTTAGGCTTCACACCCTGTACTGTTTTGCCTTTGTCTGCTTTGTATCTCCTCAACATAAGAGAATCATGGCAGAAGTTATGACTATATGCTGGTTTTTCTGAGCTCTTCCAGTGAGTCATCAATCTAAAAATGGTATTAAAGACTTTCCTCATGACGGAGGAGGATCAGAAAAAATGTAGCTCATATAACTGAGTAAATCATGTAACTTGCCAGATTGCATTAGTGTTAAGAAAATAGACACTCTGCAGCACAAGAGAAAGCGTTGGGGAACTGGAGGGAAAGGGCTGTAGTGTGCTATAAGAAATAAGGAAGTTAAGTATGGATCTTGTTAACTGATCAAAGAAATAAAGAAGGAAGAGGAAGCAGATTGTGTAATAGCTCTAAGGTAGGGTGTACTTACCTGTGTCTCAAGATTCACTAAGAAGGTTGACGTGTCTGGAGCCATTTGAAGCAGATGGGAGCTGGGGGAAGGACGGATAGGAGTTGATGATATACAAGTAGAACCAGTAAGTATTGATCATCATTTAGACCCTTGGAAGTTAACAAAAGGCTAATCTGAACTAAAAACAAGAGTAAGATGACTAAGAGAATGTGACGTATGAGGTGAATATACAAAAGACATGTGCTACTGATCATCACAGTCATTAAATGGATTGTATTTGTATTGGCAGGAAGGGTTACTCACAGTATTTCTATCTTAAGACTAGGACAATGGTAAAAACAACATAATAGCTTAACAACTGAACTAAATAAGCACCATTAGTTTTCAGATTTGAATAGATAACTAGTGAGTATTAGTGAGCACTAAACCACATCCATTCTGGTCTCACTCTGGGGCAACAAACATTTAATACCTGGTACTGGCTCAGAGAAAGCAGTGGTAAACAGTTTATTATACCTGTGAAGTGAAGAAAGCAGGTTGACATTCTTTATGACAGCCCCAACAAGATGTGATAGTTACAAAGGGACTATATGAACATGGAATACTACTCAGGACCTACCTTATACACCTTTTCCATCAGACATGTCTTTCTTTTTTCTAATTTTTTTCTTTTTGTTATTTATTTTTAAATTTAAATTTAAGTTAGAAACAAGGTTGCTTCACAAGTCAGTCCCAGGTCCCTCTCCGTTTTCCTCCCCTCCTCCCATGCCCTCCTCCCAACCCCCTCAATATCCCCTCATTTCCCTAGGGAGGGTGAGGCCCTCTTTAGGGGTGTCCATAGTCTGTCATTTCATCCATGGCAGGGCCTAGACCCTCCCCCAAGAGTTCAGGAATGAGAGTGCATCTCACATTGTTGGATGGGAGTCCAAAGTCCATTTGTATACTCTGGATAAATACTGATCTACTGCCCAAGGCTCAATAGATTACCTAGGCCTCCTCACTGACACCCACACTCAGGGGGTCTTGATCAGTCCCATGCTGGATTCCCAGGCATCAGCCTGGGATTCAAGAGTTAACCCTTGTCAGGTCAGCTGTTTCTTTCTATACTCTACAACTCTGAGAATGCACATACATGCAGACCATTCCCAATAAACTATAGCCTGCTCCATAACCTAGTTTTTCATACTGGAAAACTTATCTAATATCTTACCCTCTCTAAATGAATTGCCTTGTAATTTTACTTTGTAGTTTCTTCCACACAGAGTCCAGTTGCCACCTTTTGAAATCAGACTGGTCATGACTTAAGTGGTTCAATGAAATGCTCACATGATCCTATTCCTATTCCTAGAATTACATCATCCCTAATCTATCAGTCTACCCCCAAACTGGCTAACTGAAAATTGGAAGGGAGGCCATTCATTCCAGATCTGTAAGCATTAGCTAACCTTGAAGCTAACTACAGAGACATGAGGAAATTCAGCCAAGGTCAGCCAAGCATGTCACAGATCAGAACCACCACCAGATGACCTGCAGACTTGTGAGCAACAGTAACAATACCACAAATCCCACCAAGTCTTGAGGTAGATTGCTATGTGGCATTGAATAAATGACCAAAGCAAGCCAGGTTCGAGTGTCTTGAAAAAGTTCTCTAGTTTACTCACGACAGTCTTGCAAATTGAAAATGGCTGTGGAATATCCCACAGCACCGCTAAAGAGAACAACGTCAAAGACAGAAGGACCTAGAGGGAGGCCACTGACTTCAAAGATACAGTGCCTTAGAAGAGTCCTTATATTTTGGCTGAAGAGTCCAACAGTTGTCATACTGCTTTACAGCCCCTGTCCATCCAGCTCACCAGGAAAAGAGCAATTGAAATGTTGAAATCAATCTCCACTCAAGTACAACAAAGGGCATATTCTCACGCAGCTGAGGGAAAGTAAGCCTTTGGCAAAGTGGGAACAGCAGGAAGGTCACAGACGGAGTAACAGAAAACTCGGTGCCTAGGTGAAATGTGGGCAGGCTGCCCAGCAGGGGAGCTGGCATCATTTCAACACTGCAACCACATTTTATAGAGCTGAAATAATATTTTCATCTCCCAAGAATAGCAGAGTTACCCATTTTATTGTCTATTTCTTGGACAGCAATTGTAAAATTAATTTAAAGCCTTAATGGGTCTGTGATGATCAAATTCAACATTTTCTTTTGTTCATATCCAACTCACTTCCACCCTTCTTTACTGACATATGAGGCACCCACTTTAATTTTTGTGCCCTAAAAAGAAAAGTTGAAAATACTTTTAATACTTTTCAAAGTCACAGCAAAAAGTCTTCTGATACAAGTTAAGAGCAGAAGAAAGCAGGCACAATGCAACTTTCTTTTTTTTCTATTTTTTATTTAAATTAGAAACATGCATGTTTCAAATGTCAATCCCAGCTCCCTCCACAAGCCCCGCCCCCCCAGCCCAATCCCCACATCATTAACCAGGGAGGGTGAGGCCCTCCTTGGGGGGGATCTCCAGAGTCTGTCATTTCATCCAGGGCAGGACCTAGGCCCTTCCCCATGTGTCCAGGCTGAGAGAGCATCCCTCCATATGGAATGGGCTCCTAAAGTTCATTTGTATGCCACGGTGAACACTAATCTACTACCTAAGGCCCCAAAGATTTCTGAGGCCTCCTCACTAACACCACATTCATGGAGTCTGGATCAATCCCCTTTTGACCTCTCAGCCATCAGTCTGGGGTTCCAGAGCTCCCTCTTGTCGGGTCAGCTGTCTTTGTGGGTTTGACCAGCACGGTCTTGACCCCATTGCTCATCACTCCTCCATCTCTGTCACTGGGTTTCAGGGTGTCACTTCAGTGTTAAGCTGTTAGTATCTGTCTCTGCTTCCATCAGTCACTGGTTGAAGGTTCTAGGATGGCATATAAGGTAGTCAGGGAGGAGCTATTAATGTAATCTCTCCACTATTGCTTAGTTTTCCAGTTGATGTTATCCTTGTAGATCTCTGGAAATATCACTGGTGTCAGCTCTCTCCTCAAAGATATAATGACTACAACTATTATGGTATCTCTCATCCTGGTCTCCTCTATTCTTACCCCGACTCAACCTTCCTGCTCTCCCATGTCTTCTTATACCCTCCTCTTATCTCCCTCTCTTTTTCCTGGTTCCCTCTCCCCTCCCCCCATGTTTCCAATCTGCTCAGAAGATCTTGCCTCTTTCCACTTCTCTGGGGTATAATGCATATCTCTTGTGAACCTCCCTGTTTCCCAGACTCACTGGCCCTGGGATTGTAGGCTGACACTCCCCTGATTTCAATTCTAAGAATTGTAGTACTTTTTTGTCATTCATTCATCAATTTAATGGGCATCAAATATAGTGGTGAATGTGATAAAATACAGTCTTTGGCCCCCTGAAGCTGGAGATCTTTGGTCTCTACTCAAAGAGCTCTTGACCCAAAATATCAACCCAAACAAGTTTCAAGTCTTGTGTAGGTACAAAAAGAGGGTAAAGCTTAAGACTTTTTACGTCAACCAGAAAAGTGGAAGCAATATGCAGTTAAAAAATAGTATTGCATTTCCATGTTCACAATACCCACAAGCTGCAACTTCTAGTCATGCACTCTGAAATCCACAAGAAATTCCCTGAAATTCTAGTTCTGATATCTCTGCTACACTGTCCCACCAGAACCATGCCCATCATTTAGGTCCCAAGGACAAGATAATACTTTATAATCCCATTTGAAAGCATGAAAGCAAACTCTCCAGGAAGAACCAATCTGAGTCTAAATGTTATCCAAAAAAGGCTGCTCTGTCATCTCATTATTCCCTGTAAAACTTGTGAAACACGTGCATTTTCTTTTGTTTGTTTGTTTGTTTGTTTTCTGACACAGGGTGTAATAACTTGGGCTGTAGATAAGGCTGGCCTCAAACTCACAAAGATCTGCTTGCCTCTGCCTCCCAAGCGTGGAAGCTATTTTCTTTAGACAAGTGTAACAAAATTAATTTGCTGTTCATCTCACTTTTCTCCAGAAATTGTAGAATATGTACAATATAGAAATCATTCCTTGTCATTCATTGACTATACTACAGATAAAAATGTATGAGCTAATTCTGAGCCAAAAAGTACAGAGAGGATTAAACCAATCTTCAAAGTATTACAAAGCCACAGGGGGAAAATGTGACTTTAACTGTAAAATTTATGTTTTTAATTGAAGAGAGGAAAAAGTCACAACACTACAAAAAATGAAAATTTCAATTTCTAAAGAAGAGTTAAATCACAGTAATAACTAAATTATTTTACTAAGGTTAAACAAAGGGACACAAGTAGTTAGACTCAACAGTTGGCAAAGTAAAATAGAAATCTAATTAGCATTAATTGAAAAAGAAGGTTACCTAAACTTAAGGTGAAAATACACCAAAAGTACTAGAATAAAAGAGATCAATACCCAAAGAACATTTTAAAAAAGAAAACATACATCTCAAGATTGTTATGTTCCATGTAGCTTCATTATAAAAACAAAATTTATTGATTGCTCTTTATCAACAGCTGAATCTTGAAGCATCCCAAGAGGCATTCTAATTATAATTAATAATGCAAGGTTTTCCTTAAGAATCATTAGGGATTCATTAAGCTGACAACACAAGCTGTTAAATACTTGACTTTCTAAAAAGATGGCAGGATAAGGGGACCACCATGATTGTGACTGTGGAAATTCTGCTGTTGATTTTGAAAACAGATTTGTCTGTTCCCCTTCAGGGAAATCCATGTATCCCTCTTTGGTTCCTCTTTGTTATCTAGCTTCTCTGGGGCTGTGGATTGATTGTAGGTTGGTTATCCTGTATTTTACTCCTAATATTCACTTATAGCTGAGTACATACCATCTTTATCTTTCTGGGTTTGGGTTACCTCACTCAGTTAGGGGGCCTGCATGGGACTGACCTAGGCCCTCTGCATGTATGTGACAGTTGTGTAGCATGGTCTGTAAGGCTCCTAGCAGTGATATCAGGATCTATCCCTGGCACTTAGCTAGCTTTTGGGAACCCGTTCTCCGTGCTGGATTGATTACCTTGGCCTGCCTTGATGCAGGGGGAGAACCTCTATCATGTGGTGTTTCGACATGTGGTGCTTTGTTTAAGCCCATGGGAGGCCTACCTCTTTCTGAACTGAGAGGGAGACATGGATGGGGAGGACGGTAGAGGGAGGGAGTCTGGGGAAGGAACGAGAGGAGAGGAGGGAGGGGAAACTTGGTCGGTAGGTAAAATAAATGGGAAAATGTTAATAAAATAAAATTAAAAAACAGATTTGTGTGCAGGATGTAAGGACCATTTATGTTTTTCTTTAGATCCAGGTAGAATTTGTGCCTTCAGAACACTGTATACATATGTATACTACTTATGCAAAAAGGAATTTGGATACTGAAAGCCTGTTTGACCTTTGTTTGTCTCTGCTATCAAACCTCTCTACTATACCCTCTATTTTCAGTAGTGAAAAGTGCATTTTGCAAAGAAAAGAACAAAGTTGGATCACAGCAGGAAGGGAAATTCTACTTCTAGTTATTCTGGGTGTGACACACAGTTGCATACTCAAATGTCATTTCAGGGGCTAGGGAGATAGCTCAATGATTTGAGGCAACTGCCATCAAGTTTTACAACCTGAGTTCAATACCCAGATCCTGCATACTAGAAGGACAGAAATAACTCTTGCATGTCGTTCTCTGACCCCCATACCCACTCAATGGCATGACGCCCCCTCCTCAAGCACACACTCAGAATAAATAAGTATATGTAGTCTTAAATTTTAAAGAAAGTTATTTTCTTTCTTGTTTGCTAATGTGTTGCAAGGCAATCCAGATCGATGCAAGCTCTTCCTGATATCTTTGTGTGGCCATGTGACAGCTGTGGTCTCAGGTTGGAGGAGAAACTGGCTAGAGGTTTATTGGACAGCTTTTGCTCTTCAAGTAAGTTGAGAGCCTTTTCCTTTTTACTTTCTTTGAACACAGGCATGGCATCTGCAGCTTCAGCATATATTCTGAAACCATAATGCAGGAGGGGCAAAGAAGTGTCCAAAGGCATTGATACTACTCATTCATTGAACAATGGCCAACAGTTACTTACTTCCAGACTTCTTTATGCATTAGAAAAGTCACCATATTTCAAGCCACTAAAGCTCAGGTCTTTTACCACCTTTAGCTAAAAACCTTGATAAATGATACCTTTGTCCAGGAAAAGAAGCCAGCATTCATTCTCAGATCTGATAGATTTCATTGTGTAAAACAATCCATGTTACTTAACAATAACATATACTTTGGGAAGAGATGTGTGTATGGTGGCCATATATAAGTGCATTAACATTTCTTATTATTCCTGTTTCACTCAAGACAAAACAATGAACTGCTCATTTTATCATAGCAGCCCTCATCTCATGCACCACTGACCAGTGACAGCTGGTTGAAGCTTAACAAATGGAAGCTGGGGACATCATTAAGCAGCACATTACAAAGACCTCATTTTTTAGTCTTTTCTTAGATATGGGAAGTTTTCTCTGACAAAATACTTTAGAATTACCTTCAGTATGACATTCATGATAACCTTTCCCCAAAACAGAATTTTCTGTTAGAAATAAACCTAAAATTTTTTGATAAGGTCTGTTTCCAAGGATTTAGACATGGATGCATATGTTCTATCAGTGTGTTAATATTCTCATCTCCTCAACTTGGGAATTTAACAACTAGGGTAAAAAGATCCCAAAGTATAAAGGCATAAAAGGAGTGGTTTCTAAGGTGAATACTCTCTGTAGAGGAAGTTAAATATTATTGTTCTATGAACACAGGGGTGCAGCTAAAGACCACTCTAGGTGACCAAAATAAAAGTCTTATGGAGGGTTATACTAGTATCCCACTTCCTAGTTCACAAGAGGGGTTGCCATATGAAAGAAGGTCAGAACTACTCAACACTTTGCCACTCCACATGTGCTCCTTACACTAAACACTAGCATCAATAGGATCCTATAAACAATACATAATCTTAGACCCCATACAAGAACTCAACCAAATTTCCCAGGTAAGTCAGATGCAAGAAGTTTGAAAGGAAATCTTCTAACAGGTTATAAAATCCAGAATCTAGTCAGACAGCTGTGGCACACACCATTAATCCCAGCACTCAGGAGGCAGAGGCAGGCTGATCTCTGTGAGTTCGAGGCCAGCCTGGGCAACATACAGAGTGTCAGAATAGGTTCCAAAAACTACACAGAGAAGCCCTGTCTCAAACCCTCCCCCACAAAAATCCAGAATCATGGGAGGCTAGTTTCTACAACTTTATTGAAGGTCAGACAACATTTAATATTTAGAGTGACTCTGACACTGCAAAGATTTACACATTGTTATAAGGAGAGGAAGGGAAGTTACTCTGCCAGCAGCACCAATGATTGATGTTTTTGACAAGTCCAAAGATGATTTTCTCCTGAAGGTCACTTTATAAAAGCTTTTAAGGTTAGTGCATATTCTTCAGAATTACATGTGGTAATAGTTATTGCTGGAAAGCATGCTATGGATATGCAATGCAAATTTTAACTAAGAAAATGCCTATGTCACCTCCATGAGGTAATGAAAATATCTCCAATTTTAATGTGCTGTGTCTTTTAAAATACAAGAAAGAGCTACATGAACAGTCAGAAAGTCTAAGTGCTGTCAACAGACCATCTACAACATTTTCAGAAAAACCAGGAGCTTATTTACACCCAATCATGGCACCAATTCACCTGAAAAGTAAAACATCATCTTTCCCTCCTAAGACAGGTGTGAACATCTTATCAAACATGACCAAATGTATTCTGCAGCCTCTCCGGAGGTTGTCAACTCAGAAAGTCGGTGAAATTCTCACAGCGTCCAAGGAAAGACTCACACTAAGGTTTAAAGAAGTTAGTGTGACTTCACTAAGTGCAAGCATGATGGCTGGAAGAAGAAAACCTTCCTAAACAACACCAGCAGCTTCTGGACAACAAACCAGACTGGAAATCTTTGGTCACAAAATTTCTGCAGCCAGCAGCATGCTGAACTTAGGCAAGGATTTTCAAAGCAGCCCTGGACCAGAAATATAAACACCATCTAGGAACTTGTTAAAATGCAAATTTTCCCACTCCCTGCCTCCACACCTATGTAAAGACCAGTATCCTGTGTTTTATTAAGCATTAGGATCGATATTATGGAAACTGTCACTGGTAAAAAGACTAGTTTTATTTTTTTCATTTTATTTCTAATGCATCATGGATTGCTACTTTCTTAAAATAGTATATTGATCATTGCTACAGAAAAGTGAAATAAAAGAGGCATACAAAACACCAATCCCAATTCTTAGTAGATTCAAATGGCCAAAATTACAGTTTAATTGTCCAAAAGTTCAATACTTCTGTCATTTTTGTGCTTACATCTTTGTAGATCAATCACAAACTTGCAGAATAGTACTGCCTCAAAGTACACTCTGAATAGCACTGCTCTATACACTCATAAACAACCTTCCCTCAACACTACAAATTTTTCTCAATTCCAACTTTTACTTCTTTTTTACATTGGAACATCTAAAACTGGAATGGATCTAAACACAACTATTGGCCACAACGTAGTAAGAATTAGCTCTCACAGTTGGTGATAGTACTCCAAAACTCTCAAAGTGATGTCAAACATGGGTAAAATAAAAAAAGTGATGGGGGCATTGGGTTTTTTTAAGAAAAAGAAACACTAAATCACAAGTGTTTCTTTATGCTATGAAGAATGATATTTTGTGGAAAATCATCAGCAAAGTAGAAAATAAACTAGTTTAGTGGTGCTTACCACAGCTGGAACTGATGAGGGGGACACAGAATACCAAAGAAGACCCTGATAATAGCTTCAAGGATCCTTTCCCTTAATGCAATAGGAACATTCTGAACTGACTGGTTTGATAACTATACAACTGTATGAATATATTAAAAATCAACAATTGTATGGTTTAAATGTTATCTCAAGGTAACTGTTAAAAATGAGAGAGAGGCAATGTCTGAAAGGACAAAAATGATTAAAGATATAAATCCACAAATACAAAAATCATAACACATAACAAAGGGGATTTTATATTAAACATACACTAAACATATTATATTGAGGGTGGAAGCCCCAACAACAAAGAAATCTTTGGTAATTCACAATAACTTAATTTCCAAAGAACAAAACTTCTAGGTTTGTGTCAAGATGACACCTGAAGCTAACTATAATAATATAAGTTGGGCTTGAAATCTCTCTAATAAAACAACATTAACTAATGCCTTTGGCTGTCATTTCGTGTGTCAGGATAGACATATGGTGTGCCTGATGTAAAATATAAGACCCCTGAGGCTTGAAAACCAAATATTTAAAGCCATTTGATCCAGCACTGTTACAACCTCTGAGACAATTATCTGCATCAAGGGGAAAAACTAAATTATTTGCTGTTTTGTCAGTATTTATTGACATACTCAAGGAATGAGAGATCTTGTTTAACATGTATGTTAAACTAGATGAATGATGCAAAAGGTTCACAACTGTGTAGAAGAATGTGGATTCTAGGCTTGACTCGATTCCTTATCAATGGGAGACTATAAATATCAGAGGTTAATCTTGATTTGTAGCTTTTTGCTTAGATTTCCAACTAGATGATGCCCATCAGAAGTATCCTAGTAAAGAAGGAGTTGCTGGGAAGAAGAAAAGTGTTGGTGGGAGGTGGATGGGGTAAGAGATTGATCCTAGGGGGAATATGATCAAATTGGGGAAAATAAGTTTAAAAAGCATCCTACTTAGGTAATAAGTGTTGCAATTAACTGCTTCTTACCATATATCTTTAAAAAGTTACTTAACTTCTTTCAAATGTTTCCTAATTTCTTGTCTGAAAATGAAATAAACAATTTCTGACTTGAGATTTCATGAGAATTAAACAGGATAGCTTATGTAGCAAAAGGTAGCTGGCAACATACTGCTTTATATAATTATTAGATACTATTGGTAGAATGGATTGGAAGCATTTTAGATCTTAGAGCATGTGAGTCATAGATATGAGAAAATTTTTGTCTCATTTTGTGTTAAATGCTTCAACTACTCTTGTGTCCTAATCACCTGTCTCTTCATTTTTAATTATATAACTAAAACCTTGTTACCCCCATGTAAAAGTTTAATAAACTTATTTTCATGATATTACTCAGTACCCCACTAAGACAAACTCAAGTTAAAGCACATGAAGGGTTAAATTGGCACAGGATTATTAGGTCAAAGTAATTCAAAATATTGAAATGCCATCATTTAAATTAAATCTTAATTGAGTGCAACTTATAAGAATATAAGGGTTGTGGCAAACCGTATTTCTGATTTAAATATGGAATGGCAACATTCTTTATTTAATATAAGTGCTCCAGTAATATTGGTTCATTAATGGGCTGATACAAAGCCTAGAGAGATAATGTACGTAATGCAGACCTACAGGGTAGGAAGGTGGGTAGGGCATAGTGGGGGATCAAAATATATTGTCTGAAAACTAATAAAAATTAGTCATAACGCTCTCTCGGATTCCCCGGCTTGGAGACTGCAGTCAAGTCGACTCCCCCGCCCCCACGCTGCCACTGACAGAAGACCAAGCAACCAGAAGCCTGCAGAGAGAGGACACAGTCAACAAGAAAAAAAGGCAACCCAAAGATTGGGAAAAGATATTCACTAACCCCACATCTGACAAGGGGCTGATCTCCAAAATTTACAAAGAACTCAAGAAACTACTTTCCAAAACACCAAAGAACCCAATTAAAAAGTGGGAGAGTGAACTAAATACAGAATTCTGAATAGAGGAGTCTAAAATGGCTGAGAGACACTTAAGAAAGTGCTCAACATCGTTAGCCATTAGGTAAATGCAAAATCAAAACAACCCTGAGATATCTTCTTACTCCTGTCAGAATGGCTAAAATCAAAAACACCAATGACAGCTTATGCTGGAGAGGATGTGGAGAAAGGAGAACACTTGTCTATTGTTGGTGGGAGTGCAAACTTGTACAGCCACTTTGGAAATCAGTATGGAGATTCCTCAGGAAAATGGGACTCCATCTACCACAAGACCCAGCAATTCCACTCTTAGGCATATACCCAAAAGATGCCCATTCATACAACAAGGATATCTGTTCCACTATGTTCATAGAAGCATTACTTGTAATATCTAGATCCTGGAAGCAACTTAGATGGCCCACAACTGAAGAGTGGATAGAGAAAATGTGGTACATTTACACAATGGAATGCTACTCAGCAGGAAAAAAAAATGGAATCTTGAAATTTGCAGGCAAATGGATGGCACTAGAAGAAACCATCCTGAGTGAGGTAACCCAGTCACAAAAAGACAAACATGGTATGTGCTTACTTATATGTGGATTTTAGACATGGATGAGGGGAGAGTCAGCCTACAATCCCAGGGCCAGTGAGTCTGGGATACAGGGAGTTTCCCAAGAGATATGCATTATACCCCAGAGAAGTGGAAAGAGGCAAGATCTCCTGAGCAGATTGGGAACATGGGGGGGAGGGGAGAGGGAACCAGAAAAAAGAGAGGGGGATAAGAGGAGGGTATAAGAAGACATGGGGGAGCAGGAAGGTTGAGTCGGGGTAAGAATAGAGGAGACCAGGATGAGAGATACCATAATAGTTGGAGTCATTATAGCTTTGAGGATAGAGCTGACACTAGTGATATTTCCAGAGATATACAAGGATACCACCAACCGGAAAACTAAGTAATAGTGGAGAGACTACATTAATAGCCCCTCCTTGATGATATGACATCCTAGAACCTTCATCCAGTTACTGATGGAAGGAGAGACAAATACTCACAGCTAAACACTGACCTAACCCCCTGGAACCCAGTGACAGAGATGGAGGAGTGATGGGCAAAGGGGTCAAGACCGTGCTGGTGAAACCCACAAAGTTAGCTGACTAGACAAGAGGGAGCTCTTGAACCCCAGACTGATGACTAAGAGGCCAACAGGGGACTGATCCAGACTCCATGAATGTAGTATCAGTGAGGAGGCCTCGGAAATCTCTGGGGCCTTGGATAGTAGACTAGTGTTCACCATGGCATACAAATGAACTTTGGGAGCCCATTCCACATGGAGGGAGGCTCTCTCAGCCTGGACACATGGGGAAGAGCCTAGGTCCTGCCCTGGATGAAATGACAGACTCTGGAGATCCCCCAAGGAGGGCCTCACCCTCCCTGGGGAATGATGCGAGGATTGGGCTGGGGGTGGGGGGATGGGGTTTGGCTGGTGGAAGAACAAGTGGGGGAGCTGGGATTGACATTTGAAGCATGCATGTTTCTAATTTAAAAAATGGGAAAAATTAGTTATAACAAAATTTATTTTAAATTTTCTTAGTATGAATAGGGTAAATGTGAAGGAGAACATTAATTGTACTAGATTTCAGCCACCATATAGGTGAGACCAGTGAAGAAATACGTCCATGATATTCATATTTCTCAAAAATTACACATAACTAATTTAATACAGTCAGCAGGTTTCCAAAATAATAGCAGGTCCAACTTGTTCTTCCTCTCTCCACACATATTCCAACTCATTTGAGGTAAAAATCTAAAACACCTACAAACCACGTTTTCCTGAGTTAACTCCATATATTAAAATGAAATTCTTACATAATTATTTTCCTATCTGTTAATTAGTTATTAATTTGGTCTGACTACTTAGTCATCTTACAATATCTCCATACTACTTCCTCATCTACCTTAAATAGTACATGTGATGATTAGCTTCTCCTCTCTCCTACATTTAACCTTTTGGCATTTATACTCAGCTATCATCCAAAATGTCCTTTAGCACTGTTCTGATAGGTTCCTGTCACCCAATCTGTTTTGCCACTCCAGGTTTTGAGATCTCCACACATTTCTCCTTCTTGGCTCATTCCCTTTTAGGAGGGGTGGTCCTAAAATATTTACGCTTAGATGTTTAGTATCAGGGTATTTTCCTACTTTTATACATAACAGGTAACATGGGCTGCAATAAAATTTCAAATGAGAAGTAGTTTTACTTTCAAGTTTTGGAGTTCTTATTCCATATCTAGCTTCCACGACTGCTATGAAAATTACAGTGTTCCTTAACCAAATTTTGGTTTGCTTTTTGGGAACTTTCACAATCTCTTCTTTATTCTCCTTCCACTCAACTTTGTAGTGAACTATTCAACTATAGCCACCCATGTCTTGCACTTTGTTTCATTTGTCATCATTTTCCTCTTTATTTTCTTTTAATTGCAACTGCCTAGTAGACAGAGGTTAGTTTTAATCTATTAACCTGTCTTTAATTTAAAATCCCATACATGAGTACAATCTTCACATTATTTCCATCCCTCATCTAACTCCCCCATGAACCCAGTCCCTTGCAAATCTATGACTTCTTTTTTATCATTATTACATATATGCATACAGGTATGTTTGCAACCTACTAGTTCCATTTAGGTTTCCATTTATACAATATGTTTAGGGCTGACCACTGGGATTAATAACCTACCAGGGACTCATCCTCAGAGAAAATTAGCTCTCCCTCTTTCAGCAGCCATTGGTGGCTCTGCATCAAAGTTGACATAGTCTTCTCTCATTTTATCTATCTTATTGTCCTTTGGTTGAACTTTTAGGGATGTTTACTCCCAAATATCCTAATCCTTCAATGGAAGTATTTCTACTAACATCGTTAATTTCTCAGAGTTCTTTTTCTGTTATGATTGTCCTTCTGAATAATATCCCACTATGTTCTCCACATGCGGTCATTATCCCCTCTGACAACATCTATTTGTACATTTTGGGAGTGTTGAACATTTACAGTTTTCATGTACTCAATGTTAGTGCTGACACAGTAACAAAATATCAAACATGACTTTGTTATAGATGTTTCATCCTATAGTTGGTAGCCTGATGCTTTTAGGAAAGTTGTGAGGAGGTGCATCATGTTGGAATCGTGTATTGGATGAAGTCCTCACCTCACAGCCAAAGAAGAGAAAGAGGTTGGCTCCCACAATTCCATATGAGGACACTCTTCCCTCCACAAACAACCAAGTCCTCTGAGTAGGCCCTTCTTCTGAAAGGTTCCACCCCTTCCAATGCACCATCTTCGAAGCCTTTAAAAACAGGCCTCTGGAGGACACAGGGGGCCCATAAATAGCATGTTGCTAGGATTTCCTGTTTCTTCCAAGGTTTCAGTTTCCTTGTTTGTTCACTTAAGATAACTGCTTTAAAGATTAAATGTCTTTTAACGAACAATTGCTTTTTTTCTGTTTCAATGTTAAAACCTCAAAGGGTTATTGGGGCATGGAAAGGATTGTTGGTGGCTATTCGGTGGCAAGGCAGTGTAACTATAATTACACTGGGATAGAGTATTCTTTCAAATATCAGTGTCTGTGGCTGTTATTGTTTTCTTGAGTCTGAATGCCATACATACTCTTTTAACTTGCTGTTTGATTCAAAGTATGGATACCAGTGTGGTGGGAGCTGATTTTGAAGAAAAAGCTAAGTTGTCTGAAAGTTTGTGTGTCATGAAGTCCTCACAATTAATTTAGCATGAGTATTTATCTGCATGTCATCCTGAGATTTTTTTGTGACCTACTTTCTGCTTATAATAGAAGTGTTATGTTTATCATAGTGGCTAGCATATAGTAAGCCCTAGTATTTGACTTATTATTCTAGGGGTTATAAGACTCCACCTAGTTCCCACATTTCAGTGATGTTTACACCAGTTTAGGTCAATGATGTTCTCAAAATGTATTTTCCAAACCAGTATCAGCAACAGGAGCATAAATGCACAAATCCGAAGGCCCAGTTCTATATCTACTATGTCAAAGTAAAGGAGAGAGCCAGAGCCAGCCATGTGACTTTCACAAACCCTTTAGGAAAGCTGATGCATACTCAACTGTGAGAAGCACTGAATTCAGAGGAAAAAATGTAACATATCAACACACATTAAAACTAAGACCTAGACTTACTTGGTGTGACACTGAAGGTCACCAGCAGACTAATGGATACATACAGGACCTTACTGATTATGGATAAGGAAAAATCAATTAGGAATCATTAGAGTAGAGTAGGTGTTAGTACTAAAAGCATTATAATTAATGCTATATACAGGAGCTAGGAGCTTAAGACTGAAATGCTGGACTTTGGAAATTAGCGGTTCCTCAGGAAAATGGGAACCAGTCTACCACAAGATCCAGCAATTCCACTCTTTGGCATGAATCCAAAAGATGCTCATTCATACAACAAGGATGTCTGTTCCACTATGTTCATAGCAGCATTATTTGTAATAGCCAGAACCTGGAAGCAACCTAGATGCCCCTAAACCGAAGAATGGACACAGAAAATGTGGTAGAGTTACACAATGGAGTACTACTCAGCAGAAAAAAAACAATGGAATGCTGAAATTTGCTAGCAAATGGATGGGACTAGAAGAAACCATCCTGAGTGAGGTAACCCAGTCACAAAAAGACAAACATGGTATGTACTCACTCATATATGGATTTTAGATATAGTGCAAAGGATTACCAGCCTACAAGCCGCACCTCCAGAGAAGCTAGGAAACAAAGAGGACCCTAAAAGAGACATACATGGTCTCCCGGAGAAGGGGAAAGGGACGAGATCTGCTGAGCTACTTGGGAGCATGGGGGGAGGGGGAAGGGAGTTAGGAGAAACAGAAGGGGAGAAGAGAAGGAGAGAGGACAGGAGAGAGCAGGAAGATCAAGTCAGGGGAAGAATAGAGGAGAGCAAGAAAAGAGATACCATAATAGAGGGAGCTACTATAGGTTTAAAGAGAAATCTGGCACTAGGGAAATGTCCAGATACCTACAAGGATGACCCCAACTAACAATCTAAGCAATAGTGGAGAGGCTACCTTAAATGTGCTTCTCCAATAATGAGATTGACGACTACCTTATATGTCATCCTAGAGCCTTCATCCAGTAGCTGATGGAAGCAGAAGCAGAAACCCACAGCTAAACACCGAGCTGAACTCTGGAATCCAGTTGCAGAGAGGCAGGAGTGATGAGCAAAGGGGTCAAGATCAGGCTGGAGAAACCCAGAGAAACAGCTGACCTCAACAAGGGGGAGCTCATGGACCCTAGACTGCTAGCTGGGATACCAGCATAGAACTATTCCAGACCCCCTGAACGAGAGTGTCATTTTGGAGGTCTGGTTAACCTATAGGGCCTCTGGTGGTGGATTAGTATTTATCCCAAGTACACAAATGGACTTTGGGAGCTCACTCCACATAGAGGGATACTCTCTCAGTCTAGACACATGGGGGAGGTTCTAGACCCTGGTCCAAATGATATGACAGACTATGAAAATCCCCCATGGAAGGTCTCACCCTCCCTGGGGAACAGAAAGAGATTGGGATAGGGAGGATTGACATGTAAAACAAGCTTGTTTCTAATTTAAATAAAAACGGGAAGATATTTTTAAAAAGAGTGAAATGTTGGTTTAGTCTGTAAAATTGGTGATGAACTGCACTATGGTTTTCTGACAGGAATCAGAAAGAAATTAATACAAAAACAATTCACTTCCACCTCTAGAGGCTGAATAAACACCTTGGAAGAATCACTAATTTTATTCATCCTTTTCCAAAATCGGCTACCAAATATACATCGTCTGGTTCATTTGCTAAGGAAAAAGTATTTGAAGTCACAACTTCAATAATTCACAACTATTGAAATTCCTCTGAAATTCTGAGTGAATGCCATGTAAACAAATGAGCTTCATAAGGAAAAAAAGTTGGAGGAGTGGATAGAATAAGAAATCAACATTCCAGCATTATTTTCTTAGCATGTGACAGTAACTTTAAGTTAGTGAGATGATTTCCTCTAGGGACACGACAAATCCAGTCTCTGTATTAAGTTTTTAGGGAAGCTAACATTTTCTTTTAAACATAAAGAAAGAGCTTTGCCCTGAAAGGAAAGGATAACTCATGTAGGTTCATATTTCTAGGGTGATGCCCAGGTACTCAATTTACTCTGACACATAATCTGTCTGAGCAGCTCAGCTTAATCTCTCGGGTGGCAGAGCACAGGCTGTTTCCCTATAACCCTTTGCAGCGTCTTGGTGAAAATCTGAGTCCTCCACTGCTGCCATTCAGGACACAGCAGCTACAAATATCAAGGAATGTTAGACAGAGTGCCAGGAAGTCCAGAAAACATACCTGTACTATTTGGACAACAGAGTTTCATTTCACATTAAGACTAATTCAACATTAAAAAAAGAATGGCTGACATATAGAAGCCCTCTCTATACCTAGAGGATCCTCTGCTAAACACATTATGAGTGTATCCTTGTTGGCTCATCCCAGCACCCAGAGAGGTCAGTGCTGTTTGGATTACACTTTGCAAATGAGAAAATTAAGCCTCAAAAATGCTAAGTAGCTTATCTAAAGTCAACAAATGGCTGTACTGGAGCCCGATTCAATATCATAGCTGGTGAATCTGAAAGCTCTGTTTTAAACTACAACATTAAAACACCTTTGTTGAGACTCCAACCTATTTCAACAGATACATTTACAATACATGTGTCATTCTTTTTGCCTCACAGGCAAATTAGAAAAGGATTTTAAAAGCAAAAAAAAATGTATCAGGGGTGATAACACAGGCCTGTAGTCACAGTGCTTAGGAGGCTGAGGCAGGAGAATTATGAGTTTGTGGACAGCCTGAGCCAATGCAGTTCAATACCAACAAGAGCTATGTAGTAATTCTGTCTCAAAATAACCAAAGCAAAAGTTTTAAACAATAAAAAAGCAAATTTGTATATTGAGGATGAGACTTCCTATTTGACTGTGTTTTAGATCTCTTTGAGCTTAGACACCTGAAAAATCTGTTAAGAATGTGGTTCCTTCCTGAAGTCATTGTATGAATGGAGAGTCAGCTGGACCCCACAGTGCTTGTTTTGAGACCAAAGATGCTTTGGTTGCCATGAACACCAGATTTCAACACACCGCTGAGCACTGGAATCTATTCCATGCAAAAAATAAATAAATAAAAACAACCAGCAGATGGACACAGTAACATCTAACTGCACATTAATGTCACGGCCAATATTTGTTTTGCCACCCCATTTAGATGATGCTCTCACCAGTGAAGTCTGTAAGAGTTTATCTGTAACCTAGAGACTGTTTCTTTATGACTAGGATAACAATACTCACACTTCAACATGACAAGTCATAAAGAGAGGTCTGATCTTACAAAAAAAACCCAAATGGATTAGATGATTTCATAAAAGGTGAGTTTTCCCAAATGGCTAGCACCCTAAGTATAAGTGGTCTATTAGCTTTGTAGGTTTCCCTAGTAACTAAATACATAAAGAAAATAGAAGGAGAAAAGTAGCAGATATATATGCATGTATATATACACATGTGTATATATATGTGTGTGTGTGTGTGTGTGTGTGTATGTAGTAACATGTTTTGTTTTTTCTGTAACAAATCACATATCCAAAGGATTGTGTACTAATTAAAGACTGTAGGTCAGAGATCAGTTTCTGAAACTGAATCATGCTAAAAAGCAACTGGACATATCAGAGACTGTTGGTTCAATTTAATCAAGCGATCATTTCTACTCTCTGAGGGATATAAGAAATGTCCCTTCCACTTGGATGAAATCTGTGTCTTGTGTATCAATCACTCATACGATCAATACCAGTCCCAACATAAGTGAAATTAGTCAGCAAGTTAATGAGAAGGTAATATAATCAATCATTCTCATATTCAGGGATTAATAACTACAACTCCATTAAAACCTTCTTCTTATAGCATAATGGTAGTTTGTTATTGGCAAAATTCAGTACATTTAAGATTTAGTATTTTAGTATATGGATTTTACTGTGTTTATTTTCCTAATTTATTCAGTAACAAAACAAAATTAACCAAGTTCTTTTTAAGTAATTTTAATGTAAAGAATACATTTGAGCTTTATTGGAATAGATATGAATGCATGAAAAGTTAGAAATTATATCCAAAACTAAATGAATTATTTTGTTTAGCATTTTGACTTTATCATGTCTATTAAATTACTGCATCAGAAAAAATTTATATTAAAAGGAGAATGATTAATCACCTTCAATTTCAGTTTGTACTAAGGGAAAAGCTTTACTCTCTGTCATAGAGGTAAAATCAATTGTACTATTCTAAAATGGGAAGTGGTATTGAGCACACATTTTCTATTTTATGTGGGATGTTATAATAGAGCTGTTCTTGTGTGATCATTAAATAATTCACAATTTCTACAATGTGGTTAATTAGGTCATTTAAGAATAAAACCTCCTGGGGCTGAGAAGATGGCCTAGTGAATAACAGTACTTCCTGTGCAAGCAGGGGGACCCGAATTTGAAGCCCCAGCACCACATAAAAGTTCTGTGCTTATAAGCTGTGGACAGGTGATCCTGGAAGCTCACTGGCCAGCCATGCTAGCTGAAACAGCAAACTTCTGATTCAGTGAGAGGCCCTGCCTCATGGAAATAAGTGGAAGAGCAATAGTATGATGTAATGCTGTGGTCTCTATATACACATGCACACACTCACATACATGCTCCACACACACAATTAACCTACACAGTTCCCCTCACTACACGCAATTCTTTTAAAGAATAGAGAAAAAATAAAGAAAGAACTTCTGTACCCAATGGAAAATGACATCCTTTAGAGAAAAGTCCACGCTTCTACCTATTCATTCAACACATTAGTAGAATCCCCAAGCTTGTCAGATGATGTACTATGCAGTGAACTTGCCTTCAGCATAGACTGAAAAGTGGAAAGCTGATATAATGGCATCCATGAAAAACGTGATTCTTAGTAATGGACAAAGGATGAAACTCATGACATTTGGGATAAATCAGTAAAACTTCTGGATGGGAGATCCCATAAAACTGGGAGATCTTTGTATTCACAACTGCTTGACAGACCAAAGGCAGCAGCATTACACATTCACTTTCTCAAAGGGCAGAATTAAGGGTCTCAAAAATAAACCCACCAATTCCAAACCCAACTTTGAATAATAGTCTCAGTTTGTGTAAATGCTACAGTGTGAGTAAAACCAACTGAGAACACATACTTGACAACTGCCTACTGGGGCCTCAAATCTCATCTGTACCACTACCCAATTGTGTATTCTTCAACCTCCCTGAGCCTCAGTTTCCTAACTGAGCTTAATGAAGATAGTGATGATTCACATGTGGTAAGGTGGTTGACAGTATTAGCTAACATAAACATATAGCATATATAGTATTAACATACATTTTTCCAAGAAAATCAAGATTCATAGAAATATAGAGTATAGTCACTGATGCTTTCCAAAGGAAAGGGAAGATGGAGACAAGAGAAATAAATTTAATACGGAGAATAAGCTATGGTAATGTAGTAGCACAAGTGTATATTGTTGATACTAATGTATCAAAATTGTTTAAAAGTGGATTGAAAAATTCTCTCATAATGATACATGAATATTAGTGATGATAGATATCTTAATTAGCCTTGTTTGCTAATTTGATAATGTACTGAAATACTACATTGTATTGATACATATAAACATTATTGTGGAACTTAAAAACAAAAATTAAAAATAAATAAAGTTACACTTCATTACAGGAAGAATAGAAACATAATATATTCAAATTGTTTATATCAGTGTATGGAAATAAGCAATTATGCCCTGCTAGTTTCTTTTATGTCTTTTAGCATTCAGAGGATATTCAACTATAAGTGACAGACATATCATCTAAACTGTAGACCATAGACTCGTCTCACTTTTTGGCAGTTCTATAATCAAGCAATTAGGACTTGGGCCTGGCCTACACTAACCCAGCTTCCCCAAAACTGCCATCATTTCAAGTCAATCTTTAAGGTTTATACAGGCAGTGTGCAACATATATCTGCTTTTAAAATGCTGATTTCTTATATCCAGAGACTGAATGAAATCCTTTACCTGTATACTATTGGGTAAGGACTGACATGAACAAGAGGACTAATTTTCTACAATAGTCATGCCCATTCTCATTTTATACTTCTCAGATAGATGCCCACTGAATTTTATGAAATACTCTATTGAAAAGAATGTAAGAACAGGAGCAACCCCGAACTCTGGTGATAGGAGTGGGAACTCATGGCCTAGTTTTGCTATTGTTTACTTTGTATTTTAAGAGAGAATCTTACAATGAAGAAATAGATGGTTTGGAACTCACTATGAATCCCAGACTAGCTTCAAACTTGCAGCAATCCTCTAACCTCAGCCTCCCTTGATATAACATTTTTGGAAAACAGTCTGGTCATCTCCAACAAATAAAAAACATATGTGTAAAATTTGACTCTATCTTAAAAATTGTTTCCTACATGCACTATTGTAGAGGTAGGTAAAAATATAATAGAAAGATGAATATATACATTATTTGTAGAGAAATATCTCTTTATTTTGGTTCTATTTATCTTTGTTTGGTTCTATAAGACTATAACATTACTTAACCTTTTGATGGACACTGACATTTCCTAGTTTCTTTTTTATTTTTCTTCTATAACAAATAATGTTAAAAGGAATACACATATGTATATACATATAAAATATTAATTTTTTTGCCAGTTGTGTTTGGTTCTACCCTAGGTCTCTGGGGTAAGCTTAGCTATCCAGTCTCCACTTCCTAGCTTCAATTTGAGTGCTTTTGCCTTGTCTTATTGTATTATTTTTTGTGTGTTTGGTTGATGTCTCTTGGAAATCTGCTCTTTTCTGAAGGGAATCAGAGAAGGAGTGAATCTAGGGGAGAGGGGAGGAGGGGAGCTAGGCAGAGTAGAAAGAGGGGAAACTGTGATAGGAATGTATTGTATAAGAGAAGAATCTATTTTGTTTTTTGTTTTCTGTTTTTCGAGATAGGGCTTCTCTGTGGTTTTGGAGGCTGTCCTGGAACTTGCTCTGTAGACCAGGCTGGTCTTGAAGTCACAGAGCTTCTCCTGCCTCTGCCTCCTGAGTGCTGGGATCAAAGTTATGCACCACCACCACCCGGCAGAATCTATTCAACTTAGAAAAATAATAATAAAGCCTGACACAGTAAATTGGGGCAGGGCCTCTCCCATGCATTAAGGCTGAACATGGCATCCCACCATAGGGAATGGGCTCCAACAAGCTAGCTCAGATGATGAGTGGACTGGAGGTGGGCTGGAGGGAGGTAAGGGGAAACAGGAGCAGGGATGGGAGGGAGAATTGTGGTCGGGATGTAAAATGAAATTTAAAAGAATAAATAATTATAAAAAGTAAAAATAATAATAAACCTTTACATGTAATCCAAGAAACATTTACTAGCATACATTTTATTTTTGTTTATTTTTTTAGGAATTTCATTTTACATTCCAACCTTAGTTCTCCCTCCCACCCTTCCTCCCCCTTGCCTCCCCCACAGCCCATCCCCCCTTCCACTTCTCCTCAAGGGTAAGGGCTCCCATGAGGAGTCAACAAGGTCTGATACATTTAATTGGGGCAGGACCAAGCCCCTCTCCCATAGCATACATTTTAATTAAGTTACTATCATAGCTTTTACTTGATTACTAGTCAGTCAACAACAAAATTAAAACATTCTGACGTTGCCATGGGGCATAGAGGTGACCTGGAAAGGGAAGGGAAACACCAACAACAGGAAAAGTGAGTGGGTAAAGGTGAAAAGTCACAGACAAATCATGCCAAGGGAAGCCAAAGGGCAGACGATTTGGTAACCGCCCAACAGCCATTTCATTCTCTGTCCTTTCTTGTCAGAACCTGTGTCCAATTTTAAAGGTTAGAAATGAAAGACAATTAGCGCTCTCTGTCTTCCCTAAAAACTAGAACTGGCCGGGGACCAAGTGATGGGCAATGAGTCAGAACAGAAAATTTTGTAAGTATAGAACATTCTACAGGATTAAAAAATAGAGGCTGGGGAAAGCCGCAGACTTTCCCCTCGTTACTTAAAGTATACAAGAGCAGGATGCTTAGGATGCCAGCAGGCATCTTGACTATAGAGGGATGAATAACTCACGTAGGAGAACAGAAGTGAAAATAGCCAGGAAAGGTATGGGTTCCATTAGGTCTCTTCGGTTGCCTAACCAACCTAGGAATTGCTTAGCTCTATACTTTTTGTTAAGTGATATAATGAATGTTCTTCTTATTCCAATCACACTTTCCCTTAATTGTTACTTACATATATAAGTTAATATATAAATACAACCTGATTATACAGTTTGATGTTTCTTGTATGTACATGGTTTCCCCTCCTTTTTGAGGTAGGGGTCTCACTATGCTACATAAGCTGACCTCCAGTTTCTGGGCTCAAGTGACTCTGCTGCTTCAGCTTCCTGTGTGCTGGGACTATGGATGTGTATCACTACATCTGGATTCAATCAAGTTTTCTTGGCCATTCTGTGAGTCTCAGATAAAAGCATTCCAATGTGGTGGTGTGAATGACGATGTCAACCTCATATGCTTGAATTCGTGTTCCCCAGGTAGTAGCACTGTTTATGAAGGGTTAGGAGATGTGGCCTCTTGAGAGGTATGTTACTGGAGATGGGCTTGGAGATTTCAAAAGCCCAAGCTGGCCTCAAATTTGTGATCTTCATGTCTCTGCATCTTTGGCACACCTACATTAGAAGTTACCTTATGAATATTCTGAGGACCCAACTAACATCTTTGCAATTTTTAAACCACAGCAGGAAGATCAAATCTTGTGCTGAATATGGCTTTCTACCTGATATTCAGAAGTGCATTGGATTATCTGTTAGTAGGAACAAAAAGAGCTACCATTACTTTTATTAAACAGCTACTATGTGCCAAGCAATATGCTAGACATTTCATCTAGTCTGTCACAGCAACTTTCAAATCAGTTCCCTATGGCTGTGCAAATAAGATTAAATTTGTTTGCTAATTCATGTAAACAACTGAGCATTTCCTTTTACTTCGAATATAAGCTGGGCATGATGGTTTGTGTCTGTAATGCCAGCACGTGAGAGGCTGAGGCAGGAAGCCTGCTATAAGTTTCAAGCCAGCCTAGGCTACACAGCGGATTTAAGATCAGCAAGACTCAGCCTCAAAGGAGCCACTGAAAAGAAGTTGGACCAGGTATCGGGGTACATGCCTTTAATCTCAACACCTGAACCAGGAGCAGGCACATCTTTGTGAATTTAAGGCCAGCATGGTATACGTAGCAAGTTCCAGGCCTTCCAGATCTGTTTAAAACAAATTAAATGTTTAAAAATGCAGATTGAAACCACCAATAATACTTGTAACTGTCACCTACAGAAGTCAGAAATATATGTGTATCATACTGCAGTTGTTTAAGATATCTCAAAGTATCACTGACTCCTGTTTCAAATGTACCATAATCACAAGATTCACTGTAAATCCTTAATGTGTTAATTAAAAAGCACCATGCTGCTGCATCACATTTTTTTAATGTTTCAGTCTTTGAATTGACTACAACAGGTTTCTCTTTGTAGCTCTAATTTTAATTTATATATTAGTAAATGTTATATTGAGAGGTCCTGAAGGTTCATCAGACTGGCAAAGAGTCCTTGGTGCAAAAAGAATTTTTAAAGTACCACATGGACACTTCTTATAGGAGTGTGTGTGTGTGTGTGTGTGTGTGTGTGTGTGTGTGTGTCTGTGTGCGCACGCTAGTATGCCTGCGGGGGGTGCATGTATGTGCTAGAGATCAAAGTCAGGGCTTCTCATATGCAAATCAAGCATACTTCTACCAGGAGCTACATCCCTATCCACTTATCATTCTCAATGTTGACAATCTCGTCAACATTCAGTAAATCAGTGAATTTTTCCAAAAGGTAAATAAACATCCATGTTCAAAAGGTAAATAAAACATGTTTAATCACAAAACAAATTCAATATTCTAACTTTGACCTATTTGGCCCCAAGGGATCTGATTTTAATTTACTCCCAACTGGGAATCTTCCTTGACTTTGAAATTCCTTATCTCCTACTCTTCTTTATCTGAGATCTCTAAGTCAGGATGGTTTGGTCCTTGCTGGCCCCTCTGCCAGTATGGCTGATGTTAGGGCAGCCACTTAATTCTCATGCTCCAGTTTTGAGACATAACATGCCTTCACAAAGGAGCCTTTCTACCATCCTCTCCCAAACAGGAGCTCTGTCTTCTCTCACCTGCCCCGCCTCCACCTTCATTCCTGTTTACTTCCTTCACATCATTTCTTACAATAAAATCCATTACTTGTTTTTACTTCCTGTTAAATCCCAGCATCTGGTACGGTGCTTGGTATAACAGAAAAAAAAAACTAATACTCATTGAAGAACGAGTACAATGGAAAAAGTTTCAATGACGAATTGTTTTGTAAGACTCAACTTATCTGATCTTTAAGAATTCTTATTAATCCAATTATAACTGTGGAAGCTAAGGCTCAGAAGTTTGAAGTTATTTGTTCAAGTAATCTATTGAGCCTTGGGCAGCAGATCAGTACCCATCCCAAGTATACACACGGACTTTGGACTCCCATAGAACAATGTGAGGTGCACTCTCACCCTGAACTCTTGGGGAAGGGTCTAGGCCCTGCCCTATATGAAATGACAGACTATGGACACCCCCATGGAGGGCCTCACCCTCCCTGGAGAAATGAGAGGATAATGGGGGGGAGGGGAGGGCACGGGAGGAAGGGAGGGAATGGGAGAGGGACCTGGAACTGACTTGTGAAGCAACCTTGATTCTTATCTAAATTTAAACTGGAAAATAAAATTAAAAAAAAAAAGATCACTGAGTGACAAAATTATTTTATCTGATATCCTAGATATCCCTTAATCCTTCTACTATTCCCTCCTATGTCTCAACCAAACAGTAAAAGACAGAACAGATTGACTGTGAATATTTATGGCAAGATTTCTTGGGACTTCAGTGACCCACTGTATAAGGCTATGTGCCTTACATACTTCAAATCCCTTTCCTTAAGTATTTTCAGGAGGATTTAATTCACTGGAAATATGTACATAGTGATTGATTCTGCATCTCTCTCTCTCTCTCTCTCTCTCTCTCTCTCTGTGTATCATATTTTAAACATTTACCAATTATATGAATACAAATGTAAACTTCAAAAACTTAAGTGAAAGGAGAAAGAATAACCAAAGAATGTAATAAATTAGATGAACCTAGAGGTAAGTGTATGGAAATAGATAAGGCATTGTATCCATAATTCTGGTCTTATGCTTTCTAGTAGCCAACACAAAATGAGAAGTAGTCACAAAAGACATATTTCAAAGGCAACTATTTGTTTCCTCCTTCTGAGACCAATTCCTCTGTGGGCCCTTATAATGAAAGGGGCATGATATTGTAATGAGCATTCTCAATTACAGTCCCATAAATCAATATATCAGGCTTCATACAATGAACGTGTTGCAGCATGAATTAAAGGACATGCCTGGTGCGATACCCAAACCCACACAGCACCATATTGTCTTTAATCTAAATTGTGATCTAGGGATCAACCATATCAGTCCTGCCTATGGACTTGTTAGAAATGCAGGTTATCATCAGGACTTATCCCAAGGTTAAATCAGGATGTTTTCTATATTTTATGATATATTTATAATATTTATGACAATTTTCTGTATTTTGCTGACAAGACCAGCAGGTGATTCCTATGCAAAATGAGTTTTCAAAAGCACTGATCTAGTGGGTCATTTTGATTTGGATAAAAATTTGTAAGAACCTATAATTTATTCAATTCATTCATTCATTCAATAGATATTTATTGAGAACCCAGGTGTAGGAAATGCTTTCTTTAAACATAGCTCCAGAAACACTAGCATAAGGGAAAATATTGATAAATGAGATACCATTTTAAAGGTACATTGACAACGTAAGTCACGTAGTACACAGACAATATTTGCAACAATACAAAAGAAAAGTTAGGTACCTACACATGTGCTAGGCACTATGTTAATATTAAAGCCACAGCAGCATAAAAATATTTCCATCTTATGGAATTTATAGTCTGATTAATGAAGACATCAATAAACAAATTGAGTAAAAACAAGAAAGAGAGTAATTTTAAATAGGCCTGCCAGGAAATGCCTCACTAAGGAGATAAGGACCTATCCAAGGTCATGAAGCTAGCTGTAAAGATATCTAGAGGAGGTGTTCCAGGCGGGGAGAACAGAGAGTCCAAACACTGTGAGACAAGAGAATGCCTGAAACAACAGAAGGCCTGTGTGGCTATTGAACACTGAGTAAGAAACAAAGTAGGTATGCAAGAGGTTTGATCATGTGAGGCCTTATCGGCCATTTTAAGTATCACAGCTTCAGCTTTTAACTATGAGATAGGAAGCCACTGGAAAAAAGGCAATAGGGACCCACTGAAGGATGCTGAGCAGGAAAATGACGAATGAGAAGTGTCTTTAGGAAACTAGCTTTTTTAAAAAGGTGGATGAATGGCTGAGTGGGAAAAAGCTAGCTCAGAGTGATTCATTCATTCCATTACTTATTACGTGGCACAGATGTGTCAAATAATATGAGAGGCTCTAACTAGGGTGATAACTATGGGAAATGACAGAGAAAGGTGAATGTAAATGACATTGAATGAAAAAAGACACTGGGACACAAAGACAGATTATTTATAGAAAAATGACACACAAGTTAGAAATTCAATTTAATCAAGGTTCACGGATCATCTACTGAGAGAAAAGCTGTTTGCTGGCAAGGAGTTAGGGAGGGGAAGGTGTGCCAGTCCCTGCCCTACTAATTCAAAGCCTGAATTTCTTGTATTGCTGAAACTGAGGCTAGCACTAGGAGTAACTGATCTAACAAATTAAAAGCTCTTCTTTCAAAATCCTCGGAGTTTGTTCTCTTGTTTCTTCCCCTGGGGCCATAGAACCTCAATATGATTAGTACCAAAAGACATATCTCATCTGGCAGGAGGACAGAAGATAGGTGTCACATCTTTTTATGAGGTAAGGCTTTAAACTGGTTTTGGACCACCAGTTTCTGTGCAGAGCCTTCCTGGTCATTTGGCTGATTTTCCACTCTACCCATTATGTTATGGAGAAAAGACTGGAAGGCATGGGCAAAAGAAGAAACAGGCTTAGGGAAAACAACTGGGGAAAAATATTTTTTACAAAAATTGCCTACCATCAGACTGCAGGATTTGGGAAGCAAATGCAAATGTAATGCAAATGATATGTAAATCTCTCTGTGGCCTTCTAAATGGTTTTATACAACTGGAAGGGCCCTTGGGAAACAGCTAGCAGATAACAATGACTCAGAAGCAGAGCAAACTATTTCAAGACAACTTTGTCACATGGCCCTTCGCTGCCCTGCTAGCTTGATGCATCCTTTAGCAATTTTTCTCTTCACCTGAGTCAACCTCACCTGATGTAAATTAAAATAAGAAATCAAGTCTAATTGCTTACTGGTTGTCTAAGCTAATTACACCTCTACGGCACTCCATACACCTTTATTTTTTTCTTCAAATGCCTTCCTCACCACATCTAGCCAAGTTAAATGTGTTGCTTCCTGCCTAGAACAGTAAGTTGTTCCAGCGGATTATGAATGAATGTACCTTTCAGTTCTAGTTACTATGAGGTTTTATAGGGTTTGGTTTTGTTTTTTGGTTTTTTTTGTTTGTTTTTATTCCCACAGGAACTAATACATTTTCTTTTAACATCTACATGCTACATTCAAAGGCAATTCAGGAAAGAATGCCTACACATCTAGTTGTGAAACTAAATCACCTTCAAGGAGCCCCTGAAAAGCTATTTCTTAAGAAAAGCTGCCTGGTCACAAATACTGTTGCTTTGGTCAACCTAACTACTGATTTTAAAATAAGAAAAAATGCATTTGATTAAACTGAGTATATTTCTGCCTACACTTAGTTATTTTAAGACTACACTCCCATCAGATACATATTTATTAGGAGCCCCAGGGTGAATTTAACAGTAAATAACACAGTGTGCGCATCAGACCTACCTCTGGGCAGATAACTACTGGTTAACAGGCCTAGGAGTCCAGAAGCAACTTTCCTTACCATCAGTCTTAAAAGTTCCCTTACTTTTTTAAGACTCTAACATCCAAGGGTGCTTTTTCTAGCACGGTCAAAGGAAAGAAAATAACTCCTCACTCCCCCATTTTTAAACACTCACTTTTAAGGGCCACAAGGTCAACCCCTAACATGCTAATGAGGCCAAGAGGCATCTGGAGAGATGCCACCAAGTTCACTGCAAAAACAAGAACAAAGCACAAAGCCAAGATATCCAACAAACGGAAGCGCAGACAAAGAAAGGAGAAAATGACGGACAAAAGCAGAAAATAAAGCAGAAGGGACTGGAGAAAGAACAGCTCAAGACAAAGAAGTAACAAAGAAGAGATGGGGGATCCACGACCAGGGGTGGTGCGGCGGGCGTCGGGGAGTCCGGGAAAAGCAGGATCCCCGCGGGCGCGGGCAGCCGGCGAGCGCCCTCCGGCGGCCGGGGCTGCGTCTTACCTCCTGGGCGAGTTTCTGCTTGAGCACAAGCGCAGCGCACAGGTAGCCGGCCCGGCCCACAAACAGCTCGTCAGAGCCGCACTCCAGGAAGGAGACGGGCGCGCAGACGGCGCTCAGAGCCCGGAACTTGCCAAGGGGCTGCACGTAGTCTGAGCGGCCCAGGGCGTGGTACACGAGCGTGGCCACCGCGTGCACGCCCGCGCCCCCGAGCAGGAAGGCGGCGCGGGTGTCGGCGTCCGGCTCGCCCCACTCCTCGGAGCGGGAGCACGCGTCGATGAGGCGCTTGGCGGAGCGCAGGTAGCGCTCTCGGGCTCCTGCGAAAAGAGGGCTCTGCGAGACGTGGTAGAGCATGTAGGCCACCCCGGCCACACCGCTGTACAGACCCCCCTGGCAGCTGCTGCCCGCCGCCGTCGCCCCTCGGGCCTCAGCGCCGCCCCCCAGCGGGGGCAGCTCCTGAAGGATGCGTTCGATGGTGGAGGAGACCAAGGGCGCCACCGCCTCCTCGCACTGGCCCGCCAGCAGGCTGCCCTGGTAGTCATCGAAGCGGTTGGCGAAGCAGCGCTTGGTGTCCATGCTGTCGCCCGTGGCCCCCCAATGTCGAGCTGGGGACCTTTTGAGGGCGCGCCCTGCAGCCCGGCACAGCACCTCCTGCTCTCAGAGGCGCTCGGATAGCTGTGGATGCGGTGGGAGGGATGGAGCGAAGAGGGTGAGACAGGAGGTGACAAGAAGAGGTAGGCTCAAGGAGGGATCACGGAGCGGGTGGCCAAGTGGGGCAACGGGCTGCCGCGAGGCTCCCGAGTGGCCCGAGAGAGCACAGGGAATGCGTGTCGCGCGTTCCCCCTCCCAGAGGCTGCGCCCTCGCCGAAGCGCCCCCTCCTGCGCCGCCGCAGCTCCGCGGCTCTCCAAGGGGCCGAGGTGATCTCCCCAGGCAGGACCCACGCGGGGCCCGCGCCACTCCTCCCGCTCCGCCCTCGGCTCCTCCCCTCCCTGCAGAAAGCCTGGGACGTGCAGGGCATGGATCCGGAATGGTGAGGCTCGCCATCAGCACACCTGGCAGAAGAGGTGATGACTTCCAGTCCCTTGTGTGCTCAGAGGCTTTGCCTCAGTTCAACACCAGCAGCACCTGGGAGCGTGGTAAAAACGCAGCCCAGCAGGTTTCTCCTCAGACCTCTTGCATAGAAAGTCAAAATATACAGCAAGCGTCCTAGGTTAGAAGCATCCAAAATAAAGTTTGTGAATCCCCTGAACTAGGCTAAAGTACCGAGAATACACAGCGGGGAGTCTTTCGAGTTTGGTCACAGTGGCATTCTCATTCAAAATGCCTCTATACTGAAGGCAGCAACAGTGTGGGACCCATAGTGTGTAGCCTGCTTAATGTTTTTAAAAGGAGAGTGAAAACCCCTTTCTCGTCTTCTAAGGCATTATTTTGCTTGGCATGCACAAGAATAAAAACCGAAAGAACCACGCTAGATTTTGGTAAGGGAGTGGAAACTCCCTCACCTCCATCTACCCCTGCTCTCCAAGTTCCCCTGCTCCCTCATGAGATTAAAAAGAGGCCAATAAACAAAGATTATTAGCTACATGGATAAAGTTTAGATAAGAATCTAATTCGTCCTTAGTTCACCCTTTCTCTCCCTCTTCCGTTCCCTCCTGTTTATCTTTCACAGGCATTACTCCCAGTCTGGTCTCCTGTGTGCTTTGAAATTTCATAATAGAGTAACTGCACGTTTCGAGACTTCTTGAGGCTTGTAGTTGAGTGAAAAAGACAGCAAATAATGGCAAGCTATTTGTCCTTCTGTTCAGCTCCTTTTAACTAATTCTTCTTTCCACAAAATATTGACTACTGAAGGCTATAGAGGCCACGTCTCTCAAGCATATTTGTGTTTTCATAGGGGTTGTAAAGACACGAGCACAAGTTACTCATAAGAAAGTTTCTGGAACTATGTACAGAAAGCAACTACTTCACTCATTTTAAAGACCAGTTTTGTCTGGAAGCATGTTTACCTCGAAAGGGTCAATGGTTGCTGTGTATGAAATAAATCATAATGATCCATTTTCAGTACAGAGGGTATTTACAGCTCAGCAGAGGCTCATAGGATAGCACTAGGCCAGTCTATCTTAGCTGGCAGGTGGTACCCGCTTTTTTAAAGGTGCTCTCAGTTCATCTTAAGGTTGAAAAGTTACAGGCAGTCTGTCACATGACCCAGCCTATACACCAGAAAAGGAGGGAATCAGAACCGAAGAGATGGGTCAGCAATTAAGAGCACTTTCTGCTCATGAAAAAGTTTCTGGTTCAGTTCTCAGCACCCACATAGTGACTCACAAGTGTCTTACTCCAGTTCCAGGGCATCCAACACCCTCCTCTGGCCTTTGGGAATACCGGATACACACAGTGTACATATATGTACATGCAGAAAAAAATTCATACACACAAAATAAAAATAAAATAATTCCTTTAAGCAAAAGGAAAGAAAATCATGGAATCTAAAGCCTTGGGATATAAATTAGATAGTTTTTGCACCTTGAACCCATCGGATGGGGAATTTGGGACGCGAACAATACTAGACATTAGGGAGACTATACCTCCCTGAGGATCTCAGCCAGCGATGAATTCGGGGGTGGGGTGATGTTAACCGGACTAAGAAAACTGTTTGTTTGGTTTTTTTTTGCACCAAATTGGTACACCAGCCATTTTTGCCTGACTTTGCAAGGTCGCAAAATAAAATGCTTCATTTTTGCTACTGAGTCTCCAGTGTGCTTATTATAAAGAAAAGATCATTGTTTCTCACAATTTGAGGGCAGTCAAGGAATTTCTGTATTTGGTAAGTGAACACCCGTGTCTTTAAAGAGTGGGAGACACATCCTTCCCCACATTTGTGTGTTCTGCACTGGTCTCTTCCCAACACTTTAGATAAGAACAAAGAGGTACAAAATTGTGCGTTAGATGACAGAAGATGTGTTTCTCCCTTGTTCTAGCTGGAATAAAGAGGAAGACAGAATCCCAGAGTTGGCAAAGAAAAACAAGTCATTTCCTTTTCCTCCACTTTTATTCCTAATTCTATCAAGGGTTCCCAATGGGACCCATTTTATAAGTATAAGAACCCTTGACTTCCCTTCTTCTCTTACAGGGTTTTGAGTGCCTGCCTCTCTATTATAGCTTGAACAATGGTAATGAATGCATTCTGACTTCTAAAACTGTAATTACAGGATTAACGTAAGAATTTCTGGCTCTTACACAATTGCTTTTCTGCTTGCCTTTTCCTATTTACCAAGAGTTCGTCACTTCTCAAGGTCATTGATGTCTCCAAAGACTCTTACAATAAAGAAAAGTTTCTCTAACTCTCAGGCTATATTAGACCAAAAGAGGAAATACAAAAATCAAGTCGAAATATGATTTGCTTGACACTTATAACAGGAAAACGGAGGCTTAATTGCTCCTGCTCCTGCTCCTGCTCCTACTTGAGACAGAGTCTCTCTGTGTAGCCCTAGCTGTCCTGGAACTCACCCTGTAGACCAGGCTGGCCTCGAACTCACAGAGATCCACCTGCATCTGCCTTCCCAGTTCTTCAATTAAAGGCATGTGCCACCACTCTGGCATGTGACTTTTGTTTTACTGTGTAAAATATCAATTTTCTACAGTGTACCATGTATGTAATTTGGGTTCAACTCTTGTTTAAGGAAATGAAATAAGAAACAGTAAGTAGAGAGAAAGAAAATCATTGCAAATGATACAAATATGAGATTATATTTTGATTAAAATGGATAAAGAGAAAAGAGAATATTATAGATAGGCATGTATTTTATATGATCAAATGATATTTTGTCCTTGGACTGAAAAATAATATGTGAGGGCAAAATCAAGAAAACTTACAGCCCAGATGGAATCAGATATAGAGACACACAACCAGACATTATGGGAAGAGAGAGTCTAAATTGGATGTCTGTATCACATCTCTCCCCTCAGAGTTCATGGAACCCCAGAGAAGAGGAGGCAGAAAAGTATAAGAGCCAGAGGGGATGGAGGACATCAGGAAAGCAAGCCCTTATAAATCAGCTAACCAAGGCATATGTACATTCACAGAGACTGAAGCAGCAAGCACAGGGCCTACATGGGTCTATCCAGGGTTCTCTGTGTATATATTATAGCTATTAGCTTATTATTTTATGGGACTCCTGACTGTAAGAACAAGTAGATCTCTGAGTCTTTTGCCTGCTCTTGGGACTCTTCTCCTTTTGGGTTGCTGTATTCAACTTCAATGTGATGGCTTTTGTTGTATTCTATTATATTTTATTTTGTCATGTTTGGTTTTTACTCTTAGAAGTCTGTTCTAATGAGAGACAGAAAGAGAGTAGATCTGGGTGGTAGAGGAGATGGGGAGGGACTGAGAGTAGTAGAGGAAGAAGAAACTGTAATCAGGATGTATTGTATGAGAATATAATCTATTTTCAATGAAAAGGGAGGGGAAAGGTAGAAAAAAAACTTTAAAGCAAAGTTGCAAAAATCATGAATGACTTACTACACCCAAGTCAAAGAACCAATCAAGGAGACACCAACGTCCAAATGATATCAATGAGGAATATAAGAGCCTTTAAAAATAATTTTACGAGCCAGGCGGTGGTGGCGCATGCCTTTAATCCCAGCACTCGGGAGACAGAGGCAGGCAGATCTCTGTGAGTTCGAGGCTGGGCTGGACCGACAGCCTCCAAAACAATACAGAGAAACCCTGTCTCATAAAAACCAAAAATAATAATAATAATTTTACAAAGAACCTAATGAAACCTTATTCCCCAATGGGCAGTGTTGGTGGCTTTGCTGTGTTTGGGCTTTTGCTAGGTATGCTGATTATAGTTTGTTTGTGTAATTGTGAAGCAGAGAGTCCTCTAAAAGAATACCTTTAGTACAATTTTTTTAAAGCTGTTAAAAAAAACCCAGTCTTAGAGTTCTTCATTTCCTTAAGGGAATCCCTGGTTGACCCTACTTCTGAAGTCTAATGTTTTATTGCCATACAGGAAATACAGAGTTTTCAAATAGATTGGAAGAATGTCCAGATAGTTGTTCCATATTCTTTGCCTATTAGCTTAATAATTAGTGAAACTAAAACCTATCACCTGTTACAAGATTCATGGCTGGTTCCATAGTTGCCTCAGAGCCCCCAAATAAACACACATGACACTATATTAGTTATGAAGCTATTGGCAGTTTGCTATGGTTTCTTAATGACTAGCTCTGACTTAATTATTAACCCATTATTACTAATACATATTTTTATAAGGTCTTATCTTACCGAGGATGAAGGTTCATGTGTCCTCTCTTCCAGGGATCACATAGCGACCCTCCACTCTTGACTACATTTCCTAGAATCTTCCTTGACTCCTAGTCCCACCTATCTTGCTTCCCTATTGGCCAACAGTGCTTTATTTATCAACTAATAGGACAACATATACACAGAAGGACTTTCCCCATCATCTCCCCTTTTCTGTCTAAATACAAAGGAAGGTTTTAACCTTAACATAGTAAAATATATAACATGGCAGTTATTAAGCAAGAACTATAAATACAATATTTAGTCCATTAACATTTAGTCCATTAACATTTAACTTTGTGAGTCTAAAGTATTATATGTGAGTTATCTTTTATCTTACCTAAGGAAAACTATAACTGTAACTATCTGCCTTCAACTCCATCAAAGAACACAGAAAGATAATATAGAAACACTAGAATTGACAGAGACATCCTGCTGCCTGCACAGTCACCCAAAGTTCCTCTGCAATGTTGGGGCATCCATCTTCAGCCGATAGGCCACAGTGTATCTGGCAGACTTCTCAACAAAGCAGGAAATTTTAAGCCGTCCATCTGCATTGGCGGTTTATCAGTCATTTTTCTCTGTGTCTTGCAGAATGTCTGGCAGACCCTTCCATTAAGCACAAACCCTGTAAGACTGTCTATCTTGTTTTGTAAATTCAGCAGCCACTTTCCTGTGGGTCCTGCATGTCCAGTTTATACAGCAACAGTCAAACAGTCCAGGCAAGAGCAGTTTCTTGCCCAAATGGCTAATCTTGCCAGGTTGAAAGCAAACTCCATAATGAGTTTCTTTGATGCCCATCTTCCTCTCAGACATGATTGGTGTGTCAACAGTAGTTGTGTCTCACTATCATGAGAAACTCTAAACCATTTAAATGCCATTTTCTGAAGGTCTTTGAAATATTTGACGACTATCTATTCATCTCAAATATATCTCTGTATATCTAGAAAAACTAACTATAAGTTTTGACTATTATAGGTAACTATCTATAATCTGTACTTAATTATACATTACATTTTTAAAAGAGTTGTATAAACACAATATCTAAACAAGAGGAGAAATATATATATATCACAAAATTGATCTTAAATTTGTATCAATAAGTGAAAATCCATACCAATACAAAGTATTCATTTCTATATCATATTCCCCTTTTTCCAGTTAGAAAGAGATTGACTGTGATTGTTACCATTTATAAGCAACCCCATTTAAATGAAAACAAACATTTATAAACAATATTTGGGAATTTGGGTGTTATTCATTCTAAACTGCTTCCTGCTGGTTAGGGTTGCTGTCCATATCATGGGAATCATGACAAAACACAGAAACCTGGTCAGGTCCTTGTTTTTGTAGTCTGTACGGTTGCATCATCTCAGCTGTTTTAGATGTTGGGTAACCGGGGACACAGTTTCAGGGGATCTTGCTTCATCAAACCATAGAAGTGAGGAAGGAATCCACAACCTGTCATTTTCTGTGGAAAGACAAGCAAAAACTCTTTCCCCAAGAAACATGTCCTTATATTCAAATTTAGAAGTCAAAACATTTTTTTATTTAGGTTAGAAAAAATCTTGTTTCACATGTCAATCCCAGCTCCTTCTCCCTTCCCTCCTCCCCTGCCCTCCCCATCAGGTCCCTCAGTCCCTCACGCAATCTCCACTCCGATCCCCAGGGAGGGTGAGGGCCTCCATGGTGGATCTCCAGTAAGTCAAAACATTTTAAAATATATAAGTTGGATTAATTCAATAGTATTTCTTTTCGCAGTTGTTGCTATTTCCTTAGCAGTCAAACAATTCAAGGACAACAAAATAGCATACAGTATTCAGACTTTCTTTGTACTTTTCAATTTTATGTGGCTTTTTTATTACTCTATGTCTTTTACATTAATTTATTCATTTTTCTCAGAGACAGGGTTTCTCTGTGGAAATCTGCCTGCCTCTGCCTCTGCAGTGCTGGTATTAAAGGTTTATGTCACCACATCCAGGAATTAACCTGTTTCTTTTTCTCTTCCAAGCCTACGTATATTTTTTTAAACACACTATAAACCTTTTAGAGGTTTTACATTATCTGAATCTGACTTTCCTGTAAATCTTCATTTGTTTTTGGTCATGTGTCTGTTATCTGCTAAACAACATTGCTAAAATCAAAGCCATGGCTGTTTTAACTGCTGCCTTTCCAAGATGGCAGGCATAAGTTTACTGCCAGCACTGGCCACACAAGTCTCTGCTTGTCTAATGCAAGACAGAGTCCACCAGAGAAAACACTGCTTCCTAGAAGCCATGATTCTCTCTGTTCTTCTGTTTTTAAAAATCCTTTTTTAAGCTTTTGTCATTCTACATGGAAATTCATGCAACCAATGTCATTCACCATATGTTCAGTGTATTCTTTCCACCAGCCTAGTCCCAGAGCTGCATCAGTCCCAGATGAACACGCAGGACGCTATATTAATTATGAATCTGTTGGTTGTTTGCTATGGTTTCTTAATGGCTAACTCTGACATAATTATTAACCCATAATTGCTAATATATATTTTATAAGGTCTTATCTTACCGAGGACTCAACCTCATGTGTCCTCTCTTCCCAGGATCACATGGCAATCCTCTACTATTGAATACATTTCCCAGAATTCTCCTCGACTCCTAGTCCCACCTATCTTGCTCCCCTATTGGCCAACAGTGCTTTTTTATCAACCAATAGGACAACATATACACAGAATGACTTCCCCCCTCAATCACCTCTTACTATAAAATTTGATGCCTGCAAAGCTTTACATTATAGGAATCTCAAAACCCAAGAACAGCAACAAAAAAAAAAGATAATCAAAGACAAGGAATAAGACAGACCTTAAAAAGTAAAAATTGGATATGGAGGATTGAATACTTGTGTAGAATGGGTTAAATTTATGGCACAAGTGCTCAATGAGAGTGATTGTTATGCTTGTGTAGCAGAATACTCCAAGGCTCAAGTAATATTCTTTCCCCTTGAATTGTACACAGACTCTACCAGGGTAAATTGCATGCTGGTCGTGTTTCAGGCTATGAAGTCCTGGAGAAATAACACTGAAGTCTGTCCCCCCTGTAGTTGTCCCACCTGAATTCCTCCTTTCTTCATAGGGCGAATTACTCTTTGTCTCTCTCAGGACAGTAAAATAGAGTCTCTCACCCACTGAGGAATCATGGAGCCTGTACCTATGTCCTGGATGTCTCAAATGGCAAATGGATAAATAGCAATTACTCGCCACTCAGGGTCTACTAAACTGATATATGGTGATGCTGCAGACAGGGGACACTTTACTCAAGCTTACCACCCAATTGGTATGAGTTCAGTTACCCACACCATTTTCTCTGGATTCTTCCACTTAATAAAGCTAATCCCAGAGCTAAGACATAAATACCACTTACCTTATAGGAATCCCCAGCGGAGTTCCAATTGAATTTAAGACTAAAATCCAAATTACTTCAGAATTTAAATTGCATGTAGTTTGGTGCTTAACAATAAATGAAAATATAAAATGAAAAAAATGTAGAATTATCAACAGAGATTTATGAATTATACCAAGGACGCCCTTAAAGGACTGTCTAGCCAGTGAGGAGCTACCAACCAAATGACCTGGGAAAACAGGATTGTGCTTGGTATAACTGTAGCAGAAAAGAGAGATTTTTGTGTTATTCTCAGAAGATTTTGCACTTTTATTCCCAATAACACAGTTCCTGGTGGTACAGTTCTCAGGGTCTATCATAGATTACCCTTGTCAATAAATTAGCAGAAAATTCAGGAATTATTGATCCATTTATAGACTAGCTAGGATAGTTTAGCAAATGGTTTTGGCCCTAAAATCCCTTCTAATTGGATCAGGAGAGTAATTGCAGTAGGATGTTGCATTATTCTAAAAAAATTCCTTGAACATTCAACAAACAAATGTCCATAGCACAACAATATAAGGTAAAGCTTTCAGATACTAGATCAAATGATTGGTTCTTTAAAAAAGAGTGTAAAAGTGTGCAGATAAATTTAAAAAGTTCAAATGAATCTGAATATACAATCAATAAGTGTATAAGAAAAATGGAAAAATTTTTAAGAAATAAACCATTGTGGTTCATTTTAGATATGGGATGCATTTAGAAATCTTTAGAAAATCACAGATAGACAGGAGTCACTAGCTCCTCATGTCTTCCCTAGCTGGTAGCTGCCTATTTAGGTGCTCTCAGTTCATCTTAGGGTTGAAACATTACAAGAAGTCTCCTACATGACAAAGTACATAAGTCATAAAAGGAGGGAATACTGAGCCCTTGGATATACATTAGATAAGACTTGAAATGATACAGTCAGGAATTTGGGGATGGGGCAATATTAGACACTGGGAAGTCTGTTCATGCCAGAAGAACTTGACCATCAATGAATTCAGGGGGTACAGAAATGCAATTAGGAATATAAAACCACTGTTTTGAGCCAAATTTCTGTGCTAGCCATGTTTGTCTGTTCTCTATGCTGCCTGACTTTGCAATATCAAAAAATAAAGTGCTTCCTTTTTGCTGCTCTGAGCCTCTAGCATGCTTATTGTGAAGTGGGCTCATTGTTTCCCATAACTGTAAGAGAGAAGATTAGTTAGCTTGTCCCCACATCTGTATTATGCAATTTGGAAAGGATCTCATTTTGCCAAGATTATTTCCAGGACTGATGCAGCCACACAGAGATAGAATGGCCTTCATCCTCCTATAATGCTTCCTGAAATGTCTTATTTTTAATAATGATGAGGATGGTAGTGGTGGTGATGATGATGGTGATAATAATAATAACAACAAAGGTAAGTCCACTTTTTAAATTTTTTAAACAATCTTATTTTACATACCAATTTCAGTTCCCTCTCCCTCCCAACTTCCCATTCCTGCCACAATCTCTTTTAAACAGAGGTCTCAATAACTTAGGGGGACGAGGACATCAAAAGTGAATCTAGAGGGGCAGTGGTGGTGTACCCCTTTAATACCAGTACTTGAAAAACAGAGGCTGGCCTATCTCTGAGTTCAAGGTCAGCCTTGTCTACAGAGAAAGTTCCAGAACAGCCAGAGCTGTTTCTAAGAGAAACCTTGTATCAAAAAAATGTGAACCTAGAATATCTGGTGTAATCTTGAGGCTTCCTCACTATGGAGACACTAAAATACAAAATTTATCAGGTAGAAGTGAAGACCCATGCCTCCACACCTCGACCTGTCATGACTCTGGAGCCACTTCTGCCAATTCTGATTCTGGCTGTACTTGAGCACATCTCAGCCCAGAGGTGACACCAGCTGCAAAGGAAGGAACCTGTGAGAAATTACTTCAAATCAGAACTGTAAATATGCAGTTCAGATACATGCTGCACCCTCAGTGTGGTATGACGATCTTGGAAGAATCTTGATTGAATTCATTCATACAGAGGTGGAGTGGCTCTTTATTGAGAAGACTGAGGCAACTGGGCCTTGGCTCACATGTCCTTGTCCTCCAGAATGCCTATCAGTCATGCTTATAAGGCAAGAGTAGAAGAGTAAGAGCAAAACTTGAAATATAGAAGATTTCTGAGGATTTCATCTTAGCACTTGACAAATTCTGTCTTGCTTCATTGGCAACTGACATAAAGAAATATAAGCTGTCTTTTTTTCTGGCCAGGCATTGGTGGCACATACCTTTAATCCCAGCACTTGGGAGGCAGAAGCAAGTAGATTTCTGTGTGAGTTCAAAACCAGGCTGGTATACAGAGCGAGTTCTAGAACAGGCTCTGAAGCAATACAGACAAACTCTGTCTAGAACCCCCCCCCCAAAAAAGCTTTCTTTATGGAACCTCCAAAGTTCAGTGACTAAAGGTATGAATTCAGGGCAGAGTCTCCTACAAAGTTCTTTTGAACATTGATACTGACAAATAAACACAGGGTCACAAGGAAGATATGAACAGATGGTTTGAGAGAAACAAGAGGTTGGAGATATCTAGAAGCCTGCTTGAACTCCCGAGGCTATAAAATGTTTCCCAGAAGGCCTTTTTTCTGATGCACAATCACATGAAAAAATGCAAGCTCAACGTATCTTCCAGGGTGGAGCAAGCTCTTTAAGCCACCCAAAGTCCCACCTCTGGCTGTCATTTAATTTGTAAGCATTGTAATTTATTTTAATATCATTGCCTCACTAGAATGTAATCTTCCTGAAGGTAAGGGATTTATTATACTGATATGCACCAAAAGTCTAGGACATCCTTAAATTCTTCTCTGACATAGGAAGAACTGACTAAAAGTTTATCAGATGAATTTACTACAGTAAGAATGTCATTGTTTAAGTGGCCCGGACTGCAGAATGCAAAGTAGGATCCTGACTTACCTAAATGCCTGCGTCATTCTTGAATTCTTTTGTTCTTGTAAAAGCAAGAAAGTAAACATTTTATAATTTCTGCCTCCTTTGTCAGTTTCTCTCCAAGATCTAGTGACCTCTATACTTTACCTTGAATTCAGTGACTTCACACATTCTATTTTTACTAACTAACCCTGTGTGACAGATATACTTTCCAAATATGGCCACAATATCTCCTATACCACATGTTCCCCTACAATCAATGTGACCTTGGCATTCCTCTCACTAATAGGCACATGCCACAACCTTTTGGATTTGGGTAGGTTTGTGGCTCTCCTTCAATAGATTGTGATGGAAGCATCACTGCATGGCATCTAAGACTAAGTCACCTAGTGTAAGGCAGCTTCTAACTTATATGCCACAGAATTCACATTTGGATCCCTGCATGCTCTTGTTTAAAAGAAAGACTTGACTACCCTGGAGTTGCCATATTGTGAGGACACCCAGACAGCTGACATCATCAAGTGACAGCCATATCAATGAGCTGCTTTGGAGATTCAGCCCAGAGAAACCTTCAAATTACTGTAATTCCAAATGAGCATCACTTTCCCAAGCCTATCCAGAATTACCCAGTCACACAATTATGAGCAAAGTAAATTAATTATTTTAAGCTACTAAATTTGAGGATAATTTGGTGTGCATCAAATGTAACTAGAATATCCTGCTCATTTCCCATCATCCAATGTTGTAGAAGTCCCTTCTTATCAACAGTGTCTACTTAACAGGGGAAATAGTTGGTAAAATAACTATCTCTGAATGGAGACATTCAGAAAATTATGTTGAATTTCTATAAGTAGCTATTATTCAACCAAAAATGTATAGCTGAAAAGAAATCCTACCAAGGCCATTTATTTTACTCTTATCTGCAAGATTTGCCCTGATAGTCACAGAATTTCCAGCAGCATTTGCTGACACATAGCTCCCACCACATGGCTTCTGAAATTTTGCTGAACTGCTCAGTTCTAGTTCTTCCTCAGTATTTCCTTATTGTGTGGATTGTGTAAAACTATGGGTGGGAAGCAGTTTCTGTGCCTTTACCAAGAAAATCACATGAAATTATGCGCAACTTTGATATTTTATATCAAAATAAAAAATGTTCTTCATGCAAATCATTTATAGCTCAGAGAGAATATTTTTTAAAAAGTAATTTTATATCCTTTAAACCCAAACTCTTTAAGTTCTGGAGAAGATAGACCATCTTAGAAATGTTTTCAAAAATATTTCAAGCTTTTTCTCCAAGGACTCATCTTGAAAATGGTTGAAGTAACTGAATTGTACTATAACAAGGCTTTATACCCTGTCCTGTGTGAAATTCAATCCTGATCTGTTATATTAACAGTGTAATTGGACACTTATCATTTCTTCTGCATTCTAGTTCTTCTCAAAGCAACAGCATAATGATATGCCAGATTCCATCCCTCAGAAGAAAAGTCATAGTCCATAGGATGGCCTAATGGGTCCTTAGGACCTCTAGATCCCTTTTCGTATTTCCACCATTCCCCATCTTACTCCTTCATCTCCAGCCATCTTGTACTCCTTAATGTTCCTCAAACATACTAGCTCATAGCATTAACTTGGAGAGTTTCCATAAGAGTTTCCTGTACTTGGAGTTCTTTTCTAAAGGAGGATGCATGATTTGCCTCCACTTCTCTCATTGAAGCTTTATCCAACTTACTATTTTAAATGATAAGCCCTACCCAATTATTATCATTTAACAAGCGTGTTTTTAGTTCTTTTATTTCTCACCTGTATCCCACCAATAATATGTAATGTCAAGAGGAAGTTTTTCTGTGTTAATTCTTGTTGTAATCTGAGAATACACACACACACACACACACACACACACACACACACTATGATATATATATAATATGTGGTCAGTGTCTACTTATGAATATCTGTGATTCTTTTTATAATTCATTTATTGATTAACTTTCTGTCAACTTGACTCAAACTGGCATCATTGGGGAGGGAACTTCAATTGAGAAAATTTGTTCCATAAGATTGGCCCATGAGTAAATCTTCTGGAGTATCTTCTTGATGTGAGTAGTGCCATCTCTAGGCAAGTGGTCCTGGGATGGATAAGAAAGTAAACTGATCTGTCCAGGAGGAGCAAGTAAGTAAGTAGCAGTCCTCTACTTCAGTTCCTGCCTCCAGGTTCATGGTTTTGTTTCCCCTAGTGATGGACTGCAGTCTGTAAGCCAAATAAACACTTTATTTATCGTTACTTTTAGTCATGACATTTTATGACAACAAAAGAAATCAAAGTAAGAAAATTCTTGATTCTTTATTTGTGTACACACACACACACACACACACACACACACACACACGCCACAGTGTGAGTTATAGAGGTGGGAGGATGATTTTGTGGAGTCACTTTTTACCTTTCATCTTTATGTAAGTGTAGCACGCATTCTCTTTGGTCTCAATAATAAAAACTCAGAGTCAGCTATCAGAGTGTGAAAACTGAAGCATCACAGAAGCAAAGCGGCCACCACTAGAGTTCTTACCTCTACCAATGCTCAGACCAAAGGGGCGATCCTGTTCTCAAACTGCATCCTCATACTGACTGCCTAGACTAGACTGAGTCCATCTCTACAAAACCTCAGACTGCCCCCTCTCTTGTTTCCTCCTGCCTTATAGTCTACCTCCCTAGTACTGGGATTAAGGGCATGTTACTCCAAGTGCTAGGATCATCTTTGTGTGAGCTCTATGTCTCTTTTATACTGTATCAATTCCGTGTAGCCCAGGTTGGCCTTGAACTAACAGAGACCGGTTTGCCTTTGTCTCCTTAGTGCTGGGATTAAAGGTGTGCACCACCACTGCCTGGCCTCTATGGCTAACTAGTGTGGCTAGATTTGCACTCTGATCTTCAGGCAAGTTTTATTTGTTAGTTCATAAACAAAATATCACACATGTAAGTTCTTTCTTAACTACTTTTTTAAACCAATGACTTGGTTGTAAATTTTTAAAATTACAAAACCATGTAATTTAAACATAGATTTTCGTTTGATCTTTGTTTTCTGCCTACAGAATTACCAACTTTGAGCAATTTGTTAAATATTATAGGGTAACCATAATCAACTTTAGAATTAGAAGCCAGATACAACCCTCAAGCAACTGACAAGACATTATCTGAAAAAGGACAGCAGAGTTTCATTGGTCACATTGACCAGGAATGATCCGTACCTTTTATTATCAGATATGAGAAAAATGTGTCAGTTATACCATAGGATGCTATAATATAACTGGACTTCACTCTGATAAAACGTAGGTGCATAAGGCACAACTAGAACATTATTTTGAATTGTAAAATGATGAATCTATATAAGGTATGCTAAGTTGGCAAATGTTAAAACACCATAACCAAAAGCAACATCAGGACAAAACATTTATTTCAGCTTACAAACTCTCAGGTCATACTCTATCGCTGAAGAAAGTTAAGGCTGGAGCTCAAGGCAGCAACTGAAGAAATCATGGAGAAATGCTACTTACTGGTTTGCTCCCCATGGCTTATTCAGTCAGCTTCCTTATATAACTCAAGATACCTGCAGAGGTGAGGCACCAACAGCAATGGGCTACCCCCTCCCACATCAATCACTAATTAAGAAAACGCCAGACTTTATGCAGGCATTTTCTTAATTATGAGATTACCTCTCCTTGAATAATTCTAGCTTGTGTCAGGTTAACAAAAACAAATAAAATCCTCCAACCAGGACACTGGATTAGGGCAACAGTAGAAAAAAATAGAGAGATTAGGAAAATATCAAAAGATAAAAGCAGACATAATATACAGAATGTGACAATTAACTGAATGAGAAACAAAGGGAAAAGAATCAAGGCTTACATAGTCCTTCTAGTCTGGGCAATTGGGTCAATGGAGGTAATATCCACCAAGTAAGACAGCATATGAAGTAGGATAAGAATGGAGTACAGACAGAAGGACAATGGTAATTAAGTTTTTAAACCTGAGTATAATTTTACAGTACTATGGTAGAGAAAGAAATTGCACCTATGTAATCAGGTTATCATCAATCATCATTCAACTGCAAGAAGAAAACATGTTAAAAGTGAAGCCACACATAGAAAAGCAGAACCAGCTAGTAAAAATGACCTGAAACTAGATGTGATGTACATACGTATGTATTTATATGTGTACTTAAATATATAATCTCAATAAATGCGTCTGAAGATAAAACAAAAGTTCAAAGTACAAGGCTGTTGATGGAGATGAGCTTTGGAAATGAAGCATGGAAAGGTTATACGGATAGACTAGAATGAAGAAAATTGCCTATGTAGTTTATATTTCCTTTTCCTAATGATATTATGACCATCCCTCATTCTGAGACCATATGATTTAAGAGGATCTAAAACACTCCTGTATATTCAAGGGTGTGTGAGGGCGTGCGTGCGTGCGTGCGTGCGTGCGTGTGTGTATCCCAAGCCTGCCCCACCAAAAGCAATCATGAGTTTCATTTAACCATTGGGAGCTCTGGGTTGCTAAAGTGGAGGAATTAATCTGCAGCCCCTGACATTCTTCATATGACAACAAGGAGAAAGCATGCTAAGGACAAATCCACAGAGAGGAAAGCAGAAATGAATAATGCACATAGGAAAAGTATGATGGGTCCTTGTTAAGAGGGTAAACACCCAGGGTTCTTCAAAGGTCTTTTCATAGACAGAGTTCTGTAGAAGCTTCTTTTGTTGAACAATGTATCTGACACTAAAGAAAGAGGTCTGGATTCTTGGAGGTTTTGGCTATTTCCTTTTTTTTTCTTCTTTTTTTTGAAACAAGAGCTCTCTATGTAGCCCTGTTTGAGTTGGAAATTTCTATGTCGACTAGGTGGGGCTTACACAGAGATCAGCCTGCTTCTGCCTCTGAAGTGCTGGGACTAAAGGTGTGTGCCAACACACTGGGCATCTTTTCTTTTTTTGAAATATAAAATTAACTAATTAATGTGTGTGTGTGTGTGTGTGTGTGTGTGTGTGTGTGTGTGTGTGTTTGCAGGTACAGGTGTCCGTATGCAAACAGAGGTTGGAAGAGGGTTTTAGATTTCTCAGAGTTGGAGTGACTGATATTTGTGGAACATGAAGCTCATTTATGTTGGAATCAGATTGCCAACAAGTACTCTTACCTGTTGAGCCGTATCTCTAGCCCACAGGTTTAGTTTATTTGAGGTAGCTCACTGTGCTTTGTTTGGAGCTAGCTACAGAGGAAAGAAAAAAATGGAAATGCGCCAAAGATAAATTTGAAAGAATGACGGATAATAGACTATTTCTATAAACTCTTGAGTAATGACTGGATGGAGGTGTTAAAAAACAACCTGATATCATACTCCTGTTCCACCAAACCTTGAAAGTGCTCTTAATTGTCCTAAGCTTTAGTTCTTTCAACTGTAAACTGACAATGATAACAGAATCTTTCTCATAGGATAGTTACAGTAACACCTAAAAAGGATTAAACTTGATATCTGGCTGTGCATAGAGGTTAACATTGGTCTCCAAGCTCTGTTTTTCTTCATGTATTTGCTTCAATAAATTGATTACCCATTTATCAATTTTTGTATATTCCTAAATCAGTTCTCCATAGAAAAGAGCCATGGAGATTGGGGCTTTTTGATTGTTTTATTTATTCTCCCACAATGATTCTTAAATCAAATGTTTCCCATTTACAAGACTAAAGTGTGGGGGGGGGGAGGGAGAGACAGACTCAACTTCTAAGGTGAAAGAAGAGTCATGCTGATAATAAAGATTCAAGATGACAAATTTCTTTCTTGGTGCATGAGACAAAATAAAATTAATCTTTTTGCAAGGATATCTGACTCTGCAGTGGTGAAACTAAAACTGTGGGACAGAAGGCCGTGTGTGGGCAGATCTGTTACGAGGAATTGAAGACTACATAAACGAAGAGTTTGCCTCAGCTCTTTTAAGTCCTTTAAATACTATGGGAGAATTCTGCCATTTCCAATTACTTTACTAATATCTCATAAATGAAACAAATACATCATGAGAAATGTCATTGGGTTTTCTGTGATTTGATCTGCTTCTCAAAAACCTGAGAGAGATTTGATTTACTCCTGGCTAGAATGCAATACAAGTCAGACTTAGTTAAAGATAAAAGAAAAGCCTCAGTTTCTCTTTTAATTAAAATATTTCAGAAATCATTTCTAGTCACACTGATTAACATACACAGGATTAGGATAATATAGGTTACTTTTATTTGGTGAGAAGTCACTTACATGAGAAACAGATAACCCACAAGTTCCAGCTCCACGGAACAACGCCCTGCTGCTCTCAGTGACCCAACCAGAACCAAGAGAGGGCAATTTTGTCCCTTACCCAAGACCTCCCACACGCTCATGTACGCACCTGTGGTACTGACCACCTCGTGGCCACAGGTGCGGCTAGTTAGATCTCTCACTACAATCATTAACCTGTTCTTTATTTCAATATACAGCCCAATGCCTCATACTTAATAAAAGTTCACAAATCGTAATATATATAATAGAATTTTGACTTAATTTTTTATGAGACATATACAATGAAGAAATGGAGAATTATCACAGGCAGAGGAGCTATGCAGATGATCACATGCAAGTGATAGGTACAAAATCCTTTAATACATTTGCCATTCTAAACAGCATTGTGATACTATAATGGAATTTTGTTGCCAGATAAATGTCATGGAAACATGGATGTGTTTATCTTATCTCAATATTTTTAAATCTGCAGACTATTATATGTTCTATTTGACTTATTTGACACATTTCATTTACCCAATCACCATTTATTTACTACAAGACAATTATAGTTTCTGTTATGGACTCGTATCCAGTCCAAAGGAAGATATACAGTGTGAGGTAGACTAATGAGTTAATACCTGCATACCTGCTCTGTTCTTCCTAACTATATAAAGGAGAAAGAAAGCCATTGTTCTGATATGAGTAAAAATAAATAAATAATAGGAAAATTTGCTTTCCTAAGGATCATATTTTACATGTTCTCATAATTTAAGTATCATTTAGCTCCCCATTTTTGGTTAAGAATGCATCTTTGGAAGTTCCTCTTGCCATACGTTTGGAAGGAAAAACCATTGAACTTTGGATTTACATATTCTAGATTTGCAACATTTTAAATAATTTTATGGCTTTATCTACTATAAAAAGACGGCATCTCCTTTTAACCATTATAATAAGTTTTTGCTGCACAAACATAAAATAACAGCTGGTTGGTGGTGGCATATGCCTTTAATCCCAGCACTCAGAAGGTAGAGGCAGGTGGATCTCTGAGTTCAAGGCCAGCCTGGTCTACAGAGCAAGTTTCAGGGAAGCCAGGGCTACACAGAGAAATCCTGTCTTTAAAAAATCACACAAAATTAATAATAACAATAAAAATAAAATAAATAAAAATATACCCCCAAATTCCCAAGCACAATTTGGCTTTGTTTCCCTCTTTTTAAAAGAAGGTTTAAGCATAGAGTAATATTGTCACATTGGCAGGATCAGAAGCTCTTGGGTCTCCCTTCTTTCCACAGAGACACAGATTCACACACAGATGGATCAACTCCATCTGTAAGATGCCAGAAATTGCTTACATGCTCCCTTCACAGTACACAATCTTGAATCCTGCCACATCAAAGTTTGTGGTAAAATTTATGATACTGTTATGGCCTAGCCTCTGTGCCCAATACAGCTCTCAGCAACATGCCTATCCCTAGAGACAGAAATAAATGATTGCACTATCATCAGTACTCAGTAGGATGGACTGAGTATATATGCTCATGTCTTGACCATCAAGAGCTTTGATACAAGTTATCACAATCTGGGGAATTCTGTGCACCCTTGTCTTAGTTAGGGTTTCTATTGCTGTGAAGAGACACCATGACCATGGCAACCCTTATAAAGAAAAAATATTTAATTGGGGCTGGCTTACACTTTCAGAGGTTTAGTCCATTATCATCATGGTTGGAAGGGTGGTGGCATACATGTAGACATGGTGCTGGAGAGGTCATATTTTCTGTTTCTTCACAATTCAGTCTTAGTGGGCTTTATGTTCCCAGGAATGTATTCATTTCTCCAATTTTCTGATTTGTTGTAATGTATTTTTGTAGTCCTTTATACTCTTTTATTTTTCTGGGCATCAGCAGTAATACATCTCCTGGATTTACTATTTTATTTGTTTGAGTCTTCTCCTTTTCTAGAAAAAAGGTTGTCAATTTTTTGGTTCTATAAAAATCTAATTTCACTGACTTACCTGCTATCTTTCACTTCTGTGTTTCATATATATCTTTTCTAATCTTTATTATTCTTTCTCTTCAGCTAATTTGGGGCTTTGATTGTTCTCTCCCTCCACCTTTGGCCATGGTAAGTTCATATGGTGTGACACTATTAGGAGGTGTGACTTTGTTGGAGTAGGTGTAGTCTTAATGGAGGAAGTGTGTCATTATGAGTGTGGGCTTTGAGGTTTCAGATACTGTAGCCAGGCCCAGTGTTAATCTCTCTTTCATGGCCTGCTGATCCAGATATAGAACTCTCAGTTACCAATGTGGAAGAGAGAACTCTTACAAGGCCCCAATTCTGGATGAAGAGCTATAAGCAGTTAATAACTCCTTTCTTTAGTTTTCTTCACTGTATCTATAGCACTTTGGCAATTCTGTCTTAGCATTTGTATTTTGGACAGCCATATCTCACAGTCATTATGAATAGGGCTCAAAGAGTTAAAAACATTAACCAATCATCATGAATAAAAGATTTTAGAGGCTTCAAATATTTTTGTATGAATATGTCCTCTCTGGATGTATGACTGTAGGCACCTAAGTCAAAGGATTTACTTTTGTTATTGGTAGGAAGTAATTATCTCAATTTCTCTCTGGGAGACTCAGTCTTCTCCAGTCTTCTGCAATCCTAAGCAGTCAGACTTAACTACATATACAGATGAGCAGCACAAAATGAACTCAGAAGGTTGTATCTGTAAATTTATATGTATATATGTAACAATAATAACTAAAGAAAAAGAAGTCATGAATTCATGAAGAAATGAGGTCATAGGGGAAGAGTTGGAGGTGGGGGAATGATGCAAATACACTAGTCACATATGAAATTCTCAACAAATAAAACATTTTAAAAAGAAGTCTAAATGGCTCATAGGATACCATCAAGTGCAAAAATATATGTTCTGTGGGAATTTTAGACAAGAAAAAAGAAGAAAAAATTTTAAAGAAACACACACACACACTAGACAAAAACCTGCTAACCAAAATCCCATATCTGACAAAATTTTTATTCATAAATGAATGCAAGAACAATTTTAAGTAAGGAAAATTTGGGGGGCTGGAGAGATGGCTCAGAGGTTAAGAGCACTGACTGCTCTTCCAAAGGTCCTGAGTTCAATTCCCAGCAACCACATGGTGGCTCACAACCATCTATAATGAGACCTGGTGCCCTCTTCGGGCCTGCAGACATACATGCAGGCAGAATACTATATGTATAATAAATAAATAAATAAATCTTTAAAAAAAAAGTAAGGAAAATTTGTGGAAGTGCACCACTATTAGGTTTTCCCTAAGACATACAAAATTGAGCTATCTGAGTTGAAATGAATAAAAATGAGTACAACAAAATGGAGCACATCAGAATGTAAAGTTTTATGGTCAGGAAAAGCATATAGACAAATACATAATGCTGTAATACTATAATGGTACTGATCAAGTAATTTTCTGCTATAACACAGAAGTTAAAAGATAAAATATTTCTAGTGGTCAGCAACATAAAAGAATCAAATTGGAATAAGAATAACATAAAAAGTCTCTAGAGATTGGAAAATGAGGGTTTTATGTGTGATTAAAGTTAAGCTATAGTCTGCTTAAAATAGCTTTCTATAATTATAGCTGTTTTATGTAAGTCCCATGGTAACCACAAAGAAAATGTATATAGAATAAATGAAAAAGAATCACATTTCAAAAGAAAATAAAAAAGGAATTAAAATATATCATTATAAACAAAACAAAAACAAGAGAATACAGTAGCAAGGGAAAAGAATAACAAGATCTACAAATGAGAAAATAATGAACAAATAATTTCCCTGGCAACAATTATATTAAATGATAATGTATTAAACTTGCCAATTATGAGTCATAATTTCGCTGAATGGATTTTAAAATCAATATCCAATTATAGACTGCCAACAAGAGACACAAATCATAGTCAAAAACAGTCAAAGGCTAGAAAAAATATCATTGGCTTTCTAACAAAAAGAGAATAGAACTGGCCATACTTAAATCAAACAATAAACTTTTTAGAACTGTCACAATAGAAAGATAAGAACATTATACAATAATAAAGTGTAAATTAAACAGAAAAACCAAACTATGGTAAATATGCATGTGCTACTATCAGAGAATCTAAATTTGTTAAGAAATGGACAAAGAAATAACAGTAATACAGTAACAACAGGCGACGTCAGGAGACTTCAGAAGATTAGTAGGAAACAGAGGAAGAGGAAGTAAACATTATAGAACAATATGGGCCTAAACATATAAAACAATCCAACTAACCATAACCGAATATACATATTTCTTAGATACACATGGAACATTTTATATGATAGTGCATGTGCTATGTCACAGAACAAGTCTTAAAATGTTTAAGAAGACTGAAATCACACCAAGTATCTTTTCTAACCATAAGGAAGAAATTAAAAATAAAATGTAGAAGGAAAATGTAGAATCAAATTTGTGGAGATTAAACAGCAAAATAGTAAATAGCCAAATACTTAGAGAATAAATAAAAAGTGGTATTAGAAAATATTCTGAAAAAATAAAATATAATACACCAAAACATGTAGATTTCAACAAGTAAAACATATAATGATGAATACCCACATTTTAAATGAGGAAATATCTCAAACAATGCAAATAGTCAACCCTCCTCCAAAGAACTAGATGTGATAGCATAGGCTTATATTCCCAGTGTTTGGGAGTCTGAGGCAAGAGGTTTGGGAGTTCTGGGAGTTCTACATTAACCTAGAAGGGGGTCAAGCAAAGCCCAAAGTTAGCTGAAGAGAAGGAATGATAAAGATTAGAAAATATATACACGAAATTCAGAAATGGAAGATAGCAGATAAGACAGTGAAATTAGATTTGTTCTTTTTTTTATAGAGGCACAAAATTGACAACTTTTTTGCTAGAAAAGGAGAAACAAATAAAATAATAAACTCAGGAGATGAAATACCACTGATGCCACAAAAATAAAAGGGTATGAAGGACTACAAGAAAAACTGCATAACAATAAATCAGGAAATTGGAGAAATGAATAAATTCCTAGAAACATAAAGCCCACTAAGACTGAATTATGAAGAAATAGAAAATACGACCAGATTTATAATAGTTAAGGAGATTAAATAAACAATCAGAAATCTCCCAACAAAGTAATGTCCAGGACCAGATGGCATCAGAAGTGAATTCTACTGCACTGGGAACATAATTCTTAAAAGAAAAATTCTGTATGCCATAATCATAAATGTTAAAGCATCAAGATTCCTAAATTCTAAACTCTAGACATCTCAAAGCATTACTATTTTTAATACTGACTGGGAATATAAGAATGTTATTCTTGAAAAATGCCTTTGAAATACTTTCTTTTTATGCATGTTTTTTATTTAAATTAGAAACATGCATGCTTCAAATGTCTATCCTGGCTCCCCCCCTTCTCCCTCCACTAGCCCCACCCCCACCCCAGTCCAATCCCCACATCATTCCCCAGGGAGGGTAAGGCCCTCCTTGGGGGGGATCTCCAGAATCTGTCATTTCTTCCAGGGGAGGACCTAGGCCCTTCCCCATGAGTCCAGGCTGAGAGAGCATCCCTCCATGTGGAATGGGCTCCCAAAGTTCATTTGTATGCCAGGGTAAACACTGATCTACTACCCAAGGCCCCAGAGATTTCTGAGGCCTCCTCACTGACACTACATTCATGGAGTCAGGATCAGTCCCCTGTTGGCCTCTCAGCCATCAGTCTGGGGTTCAAAAGCTCCCTCTTGTCCAGTCAGCTAACTTTGTGGGTTTCACCAGCACGGTCTTGACCCCTTTGCCCATCACTCTTCCATCTCTGTCACTGGGTTCCAGGGGGGTTAGGTCAGTGTTTAGCTGTATCTATCTCTCCTTCACATTGGTGTGAATCTGAATGGACTAGATGGAGAAAAGTCTTCTATAACTTGGGATAGATCAGAGTAGACAAAATCTGATTTGACAAAATGCATTATCACACCATTGACTTTATATGTAAGAAATATTTATATATGCAAACATGTTTAAGCTTCCTTAATAAATGAAGAGATTTCACTTTTACCCACATGTATTTAGGAAAGATAAGATTTCTTCTGATCTTGATTCTTTGGCTAGGTGCATATTCCTTGGTAATTTATTATAGTTTTTTATTAATCTCATCGAAATTATTAGATTTGCCAACTCCAGTACATCAGATGACTATAGTTATGAATCTAAATGTACAAAACACATCCATAGTTGCATGCATTCATACATTCTTATTTTTAAGAAACCTCCTCATTTATGAATATGGTTCATCTACTAGTAGCTATTATGTCCATGGAACTGTAATAATGAAACCTGAATGTTTATGCTAGAAATATATGTACCTTGAAATTCATTTTATTATGAAAACTACAAATATTGTATTGCTCAAATAAATCCACATTTAAAATGCAAATATATGCTTTGAAAGTATTTCAAAGGAGGCAAGATCTCCTGAGCAGATTGGGAACATAGGGGGAGAAGAGAGGGAACCAGAAAAAAGAGAGGAGATGAAGAGGAGGGGAGAAGAAAATCTCTCTCAAAATGAACAGAAAACAAAAACAAAGGTGACTAGAAAGATGGCTCTGTGGTTAATCATGCTTACTGCTATTGCAGAGGACATGGCTTTGGTTCCAAACACTCATGTGACCTCCATGAACTCCTGTACTCATGTAGACACATACATTCAGGAACATACATGCACATAAAATACATACATACATATGTACATACATACATACATACACACACATAACAAAAGACAGAGAAAGAATAAGACAAGAATGCCTACTTTTGCCACTACTACTCCCCATAGTACTTATTGGAGAAGATAGACTAATTGCAGAAATAAAACATACCTGCAATGGAAAGGAAGAGGTTAACCTGTTCTTGTTTAAATTGGCATAAGATCTGATTGTCCCCAGGAGGCTGGGAACGGGCGGGCAGGACACTTTCTCAGACCCAGCTCAACCTTCCATGGTTGGGCTAAGACCCTGCATCTGGCACACAAACCTGGGTCACAAAGGACCTAAATCTCGGCTGAGGCCAAGCAGTCTCTTAGGGTAAGTGAGACCTCAGTATGGGTAACTCTATTTTCAGTAAGAGTGGATAAGAAGAACTGGAGAGGTCCGCCAAAGATGAGGTGGAGGAGAAATGGGCTGAACCAACTGCCCCAGATAACTTCAGAGCCCTGCCTTACACTACCAGTATCGAGGAGGCTGGATCCCTCTATACTGCCCTGAGGAAAAAAATATCCATGGGACCTGGACCCCTATGATCGACCAGACAGTGGCAGGTTGAGACCTAGAGGCCCGGTTTATGCGAGGCCTACCCAATCAAGGAGGGACAGTAGGATGCAACTAGGGCCCCCAAACATACCCGGTAAACTTGGCCACTGGCTCAGGCAGGCCTCTAGACTGGTATCCTTGGGAGGCCAAGGATCTTAAAGAGCTCCACAAGGCCAAGGAGGAAGATGGTCCTAATTCCCCTTGGGCACAGACCCTGTTGCAGGACATTGCTTATCATCCTTGCATCCCTAAGGACAGGCTGGATGAGGCTTAGGCAGTCCTCCCTAGTTCTCAGTTTATCAAATGTTGTGCCTTTTATAAGGAGGGTACAAGCTGAGGCAAATAGGCAAGCTAACCCCACCATGCCTATTACATATGCTATGCTGTCAGGAATTGGAGATGGTTACTCCATTGGGGTTCAGCAAGCAGTATGGGGAGGCAGGCTAGGTTAAATGTCTGGGCTAAACTGGATAATGGACCAACTGAGTCCCCCATAGCTGGAGTGAGGCAGAAGCCTGGCAAAACTTTGCCAGAGTTTATAGACCAGGCCCAACAGAACATTCGGTGCAAGCTGTCACCCAGAGACCTCAGAGAACAATTTATCAAACTGCTGGTATGGGAAGGGATGAAGCCCTGCATGGGATTAAAAGACAGTTCCCTGAGCAGATGGGTGGTAGCCTCCCAAGATGTAGGTACCCAGCAACACCAATCCCAGTCTCTGGCCCTGGCCTTAGAGGCACAGACGACAGCCATGACAGAGGCCATCACCCAGGCCATGGCAACCCAAGGTCAAAGGTCTTCAAGGATGCAGAGAAAGGGGACAGGCTTTAGATGTAGGCAGGAGGGACATTTTAAAAGAGACTGTTCTCAACATCCCCCCAAGTGCCCTCTACTCCATGCCCTCTAGAAGGACTATAGATCAAAATTTGACCTGGAGGGAAAGCCTTTAAATTAGAGGAGGGACAGCCTCCAGCCCCATTAAAAAGGGAGGAATCCTCTCTAAAGTTAGGATTGGAAGATCTCATTCCCTGACAATACAAGCCCACTGGACTATCCCCTTGATTGAAGGACTTTATCCAAAAATGAATATTTTTATTACATTCTTTTGGAAAAGAGCTTGCTTCACATGTCAATCCCAGCTCCCTCTCCCTCCCCTCCTCCTGCAACCCCTACCATCCCCCCAGCCTCCCACCCTATCCCCACTTCCTTCCACATAGGGGATATCTAGAGTCTGTCATTTCACTCAGGGCAGGGTTCAGGCACTCCCCCAAGAGGCCAGGCTGAGAGAGCATCCCTCTTTGTTTTATGGACACACAAAGTCCATTTGTATACCAGGGATAAATACTGATCTACTGCCCAGGGCCCCATAGGTTGCCCAGGCCTCCTCACTGACTCTCACACTCAGAGGGTCTGAATCAGTCTGAAGCTGGCCTCCCAGCTCTCGGTTTGGGGTCTAAGAGCTCCCCCTTGTTCAGGTCAACTGTCTTGGCTGGTTTCGCCAGCCCATTATTTGGCCATTTGCTCATCAATCCTCTCTCTCTATCACTGGGTTCCAGGGGTTCAGTCCAGTGTTTAGCTGCGGATGTTTGCCTCTGCTTCCATCAGTCCCTGGATGAAGGTTCTAGGATGGCATATAAGGTAGTCTCAATTTCATTATCAGGAATAGGTATTTAAGGTAGTCTCTCCATTATTGCTTAGCTTGCCAGTTGGTGTCTTCCTTGTAGACTGCTAGAGGTCTCAGTGGTGCCCGATCAATCTTCAAACCTATGACTCCCTCTATTATGGTATTTCTCATCCTGTTCTCCCCTATTCTGCCCCCCACTCAACCTTCCTGATCCCCTATGACCTCTGATCCTCTTTTCCCCCTCTCTTCTTCCCAGCTCCCACTCCCCCCGTTTCTCGCCGTGTTCCCAATCTGTTCAGGCAATCTTGCCTCATTCCTCTTTTCTGGGGTACCATGCATATCTCTCTTAGGTACTTTCCTGTTTCCAGGACTCTCTGTCAGTAGAATAGAAGACGGGAACTCCCCTGATCCATGTCTAAAATCCATATGTGAGTGATTACATACCATGTTTGTCTTTTTGTGACTGGGTACCTCACTCAGGATGGTTTCTTCAGGTGACTTCCATTTGCCTGCAATTTTCAAGATTCCATTGCTTTTTTTCTTCTGAGTAGTACTCCATTGTGTAAATGTAACAGATTTTCTCTATCCACTCTTCAGTTGAGGGGTATCTAGGTTGCTTCCGGGTTCTGGCTATTACAGATAATGCTGCTATGAACACAGTGGAACAGATGTCCTTGTATGAATTTGCATCTTTTAGATATATGCCTAAGAGTGGAATTGCTGGGTCTTGTGCTAGATTGATTCCCATTTTCCTGAGGAATCTCCATACTGATGTCCAAAGTGGGTGTACGAGTTGGCACTCCCACCAGCAGTGGAGGGGTGTTCTCCTCTCTCTACATCCTCTCCAGCATAAATTGTCTTCGGTGTTTTTTATTTTAGCCATTCTGACACGGGTGAGACTGTATCTGAGAGTTGTTTTGATTTACATTTCCCTGATGGCTAAGCATGTTGACCACTTTCTTAAGTGTCTCTCAGCCATTTCAGATTCCCCTATTGAGAATTCTATATTTAGTTCTGTACCCCACTTTTTAGTTGCATCCTTTGGTGTTTTTGAGATTGCTTCTTGAGTTCTACATAAATTTTGGAGACTAGACCTCTTTCAGATATGGGGTTAATGAATATCTTTTCCCATTCTGTGGACTGCCTTTTTGTCTTGTTGACTGTGTCCTTTGCCTTACAGAAGCTTCTTAGTTTCAGGAGGGCCCATTAGTTAACTGTCGATCTCAGTGTCTGTGCTATTGGTGTTATGTTCAGGAAGCAGTATCCTGTACGAATTTGTTGAAGAGAATCTCCCACTTTCTCTTCTAAGAGTTTCAGTGTGGATGTATTTATGTTGAGGTCTTTGATCCATTTGGACTTAAGTTTTGTGCATGGCAACAGACATGGATCTATCCTCATTCTTCTACATGCCAGCATCCAGTTCTGCCAGCACCATTTGTTGAAGATGCTTTCTTTTTTCCATTGTATAATTTTAGCTTCTTTGTCAAAAATCAAGTGTTCATAGGTGTGTGGGTTAAAATCATGGTTTTCAATTCGATTCCATTGGTCCACATGCCTATTTTTGTGCAAATACCAAGCTGTTTTCAGGACTATAGCTCTATAATAGAGCTTGAAGTCAGGGATGTTGATGCCTCCTGAAGTTCCTTTATTGTATAGGGTTGTTTTGGCTATCCTGGGTCTTTTGTTTGTCCATATAAAGTTGATTATTGTTCTTTCAAGGTCCTTGAAGAATTGTGCCGGTATTTTGATAGGGATTGCATTGAATCTGTAGATTGCTTTTGACAAGATTACCATTTTTATTATGTTGATCCTACCAATCCAAGAACATGGGAGATCTTTCCATTTTCTGGTATCCTCTTTGATTTCTTTCTTTAAAGACTCAAAGTTCTTGATATACGGTCTTTCGTAGTTGCATCTTTGTGTGGTTTGGGTACCAAGGTAATTGTAGCCTCGTAAAAATAGTTTGGCAGTGAGCCTCTCACTTCTGTTGTGTGAAACATTTTGAGGAGTTTTGGAATTAGCTCTTGTTTGAATTTCTGGTAGAATTCTGCATTGAAGCCATCTGTGCCTGGGCTTTTTTTGGTTGGGAGACTTTTGATGACTGCTTCTTTTTCATTAAGGGTTATAGGTCCGTTTAGTTTGTTTATCTGTTCTTGATTTAGTTTTGGCAAATGATATCTATGCAGGAAATTTTCCATTTCCTTTAAATTTTCAAATTTTGTGGAGTACAGGCTTTCAAAGTATACTCTGATGATTCTCTGGATTTCCTCAGTGTCAGTTGTTATGTCCCCCTTTTCATTTCTGATTTTGTTAATTAGCATGCTCTCTCTCTGCCTTTTGGTTAGTTTGGACAAAGATTTGTCTATCTTGTTGATTTTCTCAAAGAATCAACTCTTTGTTTCATTGATTCTTTGCAATGTTTTCCTGGTTTCTACTTGATTGATTTCAGCCCTCAATATATTATTTTCTGGAATGTACTCCTCCTGGGTGAGTTTACTTGTTTTTGTTCTGGAGCATTCAGTTGTGCTATTAATTCTCTAGTGTGACTATTCTCCTGTTTCTTCATGTTGGCACTTAGTGCTATGAACTTTCCTCTCATCACTGCCTTCAGAGTGTCCCATAAGTTTCGGTATGTTGTGTCTTCAATCTCACTGAGTTCAAGGAAGTCATTAATTTCTTTTTTTATTTCTTCCTTTATCCAGGGATTGTGTATTGTTCAATTTCCATGAGTTTGTAGGGGTTCTGCGATTTGCATTATTGTTGAATTCTAATTTTAATGCATGGTGGTCGGATAAGATACTGTGGTTATTTCAATTTTTTTGTATCTGTGGAGGTTTGCTATGTTTCTGATTATGTGGTCGATTTTAGAGAAGGTTCCACGTGGCACCAAGAAGAAGGTATATCCATTTGTGTTTGGATGGAATGTTCTATAGATGTCTGTTAAACCCATTTGGGTCATAACTTCTATTAGTTCTTTTGTTTCTTTGTTAAGTTTCTGTCTGGAGGTCCTGTCTAGTGATGAGAGCAGAGTGTTGAAGTCTCCTACTACTAATGTGTGAGATTTTATATGCAATTTGAACTTTAGTAATGTTTCTTTCACGAATGTAGGTGCCTTTGTATTTGGGGCATAGATGTTCAAAATTGAGACTTCTTCTTGATGGACTTTTCCTCTGATGAATATGAAATGCCCTTCTTCATCTCTTTTGAATTTGAAGTCTAATTTGTTAGATTTTAGGATTGCTACACCAGCTTGTTTCTTGGGTCCGTTTGATTGGAAAATCTTTTCCCAACCCTTTATTCTGAGGTAACGTCTGTCTTTGACTTTGAGATGTGTTTCTTGTATGCAGTAGAAGGATGGGTTCTATCTTAATATATATTCTGCTATTCTGTGTCTTTTTATATGCAAGCTGAGACCATTGACATTGAGGAATATTAATGACCATTGATTGATGATTCTTGTTAGTTTCTGATTTATTGGTAGTGGTGTTATTGTGTGTAGGTTCTCCTCCCTTTTTCTTTTGGTGTTTGGAAAAGTGGGATTATCTACTGCCTGTGTCTTTGTGAGTGTAGTTATCTTTGTTGGTCTAGGTTTTCTTTCCAGTGCTTTCTGTAGGGCTGGATTGATGGATATATATTGTTTAAATCTGGCTTTGTCATGGAATATTTTGCTTTCTCCATCTATGGTAGTTGAAAGCTTTGCTGGATATAGTAGTCTGGGCTGGCATCCTTGTTCCATTAGCATTTGTAGGATATCTGTCCAGGACCTTATGGCTTTCATATTTTCCATTGAGAAGTTGTGTGTAATTCGGATAAGTCTGCCTTTATATGTTAGTTGGCCTTTTTCTTTAGCTGCTCTTAATATTTTCTCTTTATTCTGTAGGTTTGATGTTTTGATTATTATGTGGCGAGGTGACTTCTTTTTCTGGTCCAGCCTATTTGGTGTTCTGTAAGATTCTTGTATTTTCATAGGCATATCCTTCTTTAGGTTAGGGAAGTTTTCTTCTATGATTTTGTTGAATATGTACCTTTGAGCTGTATTTTGTCACATTCTCCTACACCTATTATTATCAGGTTTGGCTTCTTCATGGTGTCCCATATTTCCTGGATATTTTGTGTTAAGGATTTGTTGGATCTGTGATTTTCTTTGGTTGATGACTGTATATCCTCTAATGAGACTTCAACACCTGAGATTCTCTCTTCTATCTCTTGTATTCTATTGGTGATCGTTTGACCAGCTTTTCTATTTCCAGCATTCCCTCATTATGTGTTTTCTTTATTGTTTCTATTTCAGCTTTTAATCTTTCAACTGTTTAATTTATTTCCTTCATTTGTTTGGCTATTTTTTCTTGGTACTCTTTAGATTCTTTAAGAGATTTGTTTATTTCTTGAATGTTTCGGTTCATTTTTTCCTCCATTTCATGTATTTTTTGGTTTGTTTGTTTTTCTTCTATTTCTTTAATGAATTTCTTCATTTCCTCTTTGGGGGGTCTCTATCATCTTCATAAAACAATTTTTAAGGCCTGTCTCTTCTGCTTCATCTATGTTGTGCTTTTCAGGTCTTGCTGGCATGGGGTTTCTAGATTCTGGTGGAGTCATCTTGGTCTTTCTATTGCTGAGTGAGCTCTTATTCTGTCTTCTTCCCATCTCTTCTTCCAGTGGGTGCAGGTGGGGTCTTTCTGTGTCTACTGGTCTCCTTTCCTGAAGATGGGTGCATGAGGTGGGGGGGTGGTCTGGAAGGGCCCCCGGAAGATTGAGGGAGTGGGTGGTGGGCAGAGGAGGGTTCCCAGGAGGACCTAAGGTCACCTGTAGCTGGGCGTGCAGGTGTGGGGAGAGCTGAAGCTGGGTGCACCGGGGTGGGGTCTGAAAGGACTGATGTCTTTCCTATGTGGGCAGGTCCTCTCGATTCCAGGAGCGGCCCCCAGAAGATTGACGGAGCGGGAAATGGGCGGGGAAGGAGTCCCTATGAGGGACCCAACCTCACCTGAATCTAGGCAGCTGGAGAGTAAAGTCTGGAAGGGCTTATGTCTTTCCTATATAGGCAGGTCCTCTCGATGCCAGGAGCAGGACTCCGGAAGATTCAGGGAGTGGGTGATGGACAGGGGAGGGGTGCCAGGAGGACCCAAGCTCACCTGAAGCTGGGAACACCGGAGGGTGCAGTCTCAAATGACCGTTTTTATAGGCAGTAAGAAGTTTCACTGTTTGATAGACACAGAGGCAGACAGGACAGTAATCCTGGAGGAGGAAGTACCTTCTACCTGGGAGCTTGCACAGGGGCCCTCAGCTTTGGAGGTGGGATGTAACTCCCAATCAAGAGAAACAGTGACCTTAATGCACTGAACCAGCCCAGATGGGGACCAAGGGAAGATACAACCCTTAGTGGTCAAAGGCCTTACTGCCAATTTACAGGGACAGGACATGCTGGGTCAAATGATCGTCTGGCTTTTATGAGGATACCCTGGAAGAGGAAGAGGCACAAAAGGTGGGAAAGGACATAAAGGGGGCCACAGAGGAGGTTTTTTCAACCTCCACGACTACAGTGGGGAGCTTGAGAGGTCTATCCAGGCATACCCCAAATCATAAGGGCCACTGCCCCCAAGTGCCACCTATCAGATAAGCACCTGGAAAACCTGTATGGGTGGAGCAGTGGCCTCTGAATAAACCTAAGCTGCTAGCACTCCATCAGCTAGTGGATGAAAAATTAAGGCTAGGGCATATCAGCCCTTCTTTTAGCTCATGGAACATCCCAGTGTTTGTAATTCCAAAGGCAGCTGGGGGTTGGTGCATGCTCCAAGATTTGCTTAAGATAAATGAAAGGATGCGACTAGTGGGCACCCCCTTAAGGGGCATGCCCTAGACTCCTGCTATTCCCACAGAATATACGTTTATGGTGATTGATATTAAGGATTGCTTCTATTCTATACCACTACATCCAGAGGATTGTGATAAATTTACCTTCTCTCTTCCTTCACTTAATTATTCCAAACCTAATCAACATTTTGAATGTGCAGTGCTACCACAGGTTTTGGCTAATAGCCTGTGGTATCTTGCTACGCTCTTAAGGCCTATGCTGAAGTCAAAGAATTCAATAATATATGCTTGTATGGATGATTTAATTTTGGGACATCAGGATCCAGTACATCTGAAGGGCTTTGTGACACAGGTGCTCCAATTGCTTAAAAAGGGGACTTGAGTGTTGCCCCAGAAAAGGTTCAAAAGTACTTGGGTCATGCCACACGCTGCCACAGGCTAGCCTTCTTAAGCCTATTCTGAAGGTGCCTGAACCTATGACCCTGACCCAGCTCCAGTGCTTACTGGGGGAGATTAATTGGCTGAGACCCTGGGTGCCAATCCACACAGAACACCTGGTACCCCTGTATGCACTGCTAAAGACAAAGCTCCTCATGATAGTATAACTATGACAAAGGAACACCACAAGATGTTCCTTGTCTTTCAAAAGGCCTTGGACAAATGCTCTCTAAGGAGGTATTCAGTGACTAGGCCCTTGTCCCTCTGGCTGTGTGCTGGAGCCTCCCTGATTACAGCAGTTCTAACCCAGGAGGTGGAGCCATTGGAATGGATCCATATGTCTTTGGGAGAAACACCCTGGGTCTACTCTCAGGCAGATCAGCTCGATGATGCCACCATAAAGGGCAGGACCCAGGCCCAGCAACACTATGAGCTAGACCCCCATACCATTGTCTTCCCCTTCTGGGTGGGATATTGAATGGCTTGCTCAGGCTAATTCCCACCTTGCCCTCACCTTAGAAGGATTTATGGGGAGTATTAATACCCACTATGGGCTGTCCAAATAGGCTCCTCTTTTGCAGAGACTCCCCCTTAAGAGGCCTCTCTTGTTTCCATCTGAGCCCATCACGGAAGCCATTTGCATCTTCGCTGATGGGATCTGAGCAGGCTCTGTCTAAGTTGTCTTTAGGGGATACCAAGTGACACCAAACCACCAAAGATTTCAAACTTGCCAAGGTTCTGCCCAATATAAGGAAATGCTGGCTGTGACACTGGCATTACAGGACATCTCTGAGCTCTACAATCTTTTTCAAACATTCTCTGTGTGGTTAACTTACTTCCCCATATCCCACAAACACACATTAGGTTAGATAATAACCCTATATTGCCCCTCATGGTGCCTTTTAAGGCCCTTTTAGAGGGTCGAGAGGTACCAATTTACCTTTAAAACCTTCAGGAGTCACTCCGGCCTCCCAGGGTTCCTCACTAAGGGCAATGAATGGACAGATAGACTGATGACAGCCCCAGAGGCACTAACCCTACAAGAAGCCACTCAACTGCATGATATGACCCATGGAAATTGGGGGGACTACATAGTAGATTCCCAATGATTCTCATAAAAGAACTAGAAAAAATAGTTCACACCTGCAAATCCATATCAACCACATCTAAGAGTTCTCCTTCTACGGCTACTGGGAGTTAACTCCAGAGGCCTACAGCCCAATACCCTCTGACAAACTGATGTTACTCATTTTCTAGCTGTTGACAAACAGAAGTATGTTTTTGTCTACACAGACACTTATTCAGGGGCCTGTTGGGACACTACACATACAGGGGAATAAAACAAACATATTCAGGCTCACTTCCTTCAATGTTTCACAACCCTAGGATTGTATACACAGGTTAAGACTGATAATGGCCCTTACTTTGCCAATAATTCCATGGCAGAATTTTTCAATAGATGGTACATCAAATATAAAACAAGAATCCCTTACAACCCTCAGGGACAAGCAATTGTAAAAAGAAATCATCAATGTCATAAAGAATAACTTTTAAAACAAAAAGGGGGAATCAGCCCCAACTTACAACAAGGAATGGCTTTATTTACTATTAATATTTTAAGGAAACAAACAAATGTTCCAAAAACATTGGGGCCACCTAAACCCCAAACCCCAAGTTGAGGTCAAATGGAAAGACCCTCTAACATCTCAGTGGATGGGCCCAGACCCATTTATTACAATGGGAAGAGGATTTGGATGTGTCTTTCCCAAAGGGGAGGAAGTGCCCTTCTGGCTTCAGGCCAGAAATCTAAAATTCCTGCCTATTCCCACAATGTAGAAGAATGGACAAGAACAGGTTGACAAACAAGGAAAGTAAGCAACAATGGTGGCCAAGGCTTGTCTTCTGAAATAAGAGAGCCAATATAATGATACCTAACCATGTCCAAGGGCACCAGACCCTTGAGCAGCTCTTGCCTTCTTTAAAAATTATAGATCAGGTCACTGCATGAAGAGCTCATGGTCACTAAGTAAAGAGTAGGGTGCCTAGGTGTGTAATATGCTGACCTTTAAAATCATTGGCTGCCTGTTTTCCTGTTCTGCAAGTTTTTCCTTTAAAAGAAGCTTTCTGTGTGGTAATAAACAAGTTCCTGCTTGACTAGACTCCCTGCTGCGTCTGATTATCTCCAGGAGATTGGGGATGGACAGGCAGGACACTTACTCTTCCTTGGACCCAGCTCAGCCTTCCTGGCTGGGCTAAGTCCCTGCAAAGACTTTCTAGAATTCAATGAAAATTCAAGACACAACATACCCATATTTATGGGACACTTTGAAAGCAGTGCTAAGAGGAAAGTTCACAGTACTCAGTGCCCATATGAAGAAATTGGAGAACAATTACAATAGAAAATTAACAGCACAACTGAACGCTCTAGAAATAAAAAAAGCTCTAAAACCAAAAACGCTAACAACAGGTTTATTCTGGAGAGGATGTGAAAAAAGAGGAACACCTCTCCATTGCTGGTGGGAGTACAAATGTGTACAGCCACTTTAGAAAACAGAATGGCAATTTCTCCGAAAATGGGAACCAGTTTACCTCACGATCCAGCAATTCCACTCTTAGGCATATACCCAAAGGATACACTTTAATACAACAAGGACATCTGCTCAACTATGTTCATAGCAGCATTATTTGTAATAGCCAGAACCTGAAAGCAACCTAGATGTCCCTCAACTGAAGAGTGGATAGAGAAACTGTTGTACATTTACACAATGGAGTACTACTCAGCGGAAAAAAGAACAATGGAATCTTGAAGTTCTCAGACAAATGGATGGAATTAGAACAAACCGTCTTGAGTGAGGTAACCCAGTCACAAAAAGACAAACATGGTATGTAGCCACTCATATATGGATTTTAGACATGCGTCAGGGGAGTGCCAGCCTACAATCCTACCACCTGAGAGTCTGAGAAATACCACCAGAGAGTCTGAGAAACAGGGAGGACCCTAGGAGAGATATTCGTAGTACCCAGGAGAAGAGGAATTGGACAGGATCTCCTGAGTGGATTGGGAGTGTGGGGCGAGGGTAGAGGGAGCTGGAAGAAAGAGTTGAGGAGAAGAGGACTAGAGAGGAGGACATAAGCGAACAGAAAATTTGAGTCAGGGGAAGAATAGAGGAGAGCAGGATGAGAGATACCATTATAGACTGAGTCATTATAGGATTGAGGAGAGATCTGGCTCTCGTGAGATTTCCAGAGATCTACAAGGATGGCACCAACTGGCTGGCAATCTAAGAATTAGTGGAAAGGCTAGCTTAAATACCATTCCCCGATAATGATATTGACAACTACCTTATATGCCATCCTAGAGCTTTCATCCAGTGGCTGATAGAAGCAGAGGCAGACACTCACAGCTAAACACTGAGCTCCTGGAACCCAGTTGCAGAGATGGAGGAGTGATGAAAAAAGAGGTCAAGACTGGGTTGGGGAAACACACAGAAATATCTAACCTGAACAAGAAGAAGCTCATCCACCCCAGACTGATTGCTGAGAGGCCAGCATGGGACTGTCCCAGACCCACTTAATTTGAGTATAATTAGGAGGCCTTGGAAATCTAGATCAGAATTTATCCCCAGAATATGTAGGGACTTTGGGAGCTCATTCCACATGGAGGGATGCTTTCTCACCCTGGACACATGAGGCCTCACCCTCTATGGGAAATAGAGTGGGAATTTGGTTGGGGGTTGGGGATATTAGGGGGCAGGAGAGGAGGGGAGGGAGAAGGAGTTGGGATTGACATGTGAAGCAAGCTTGTTTCTAATTTAAATAAAAATATATTATAAATCTATAGTAATGAAAACATTATGGTTCTGCCTTAAAAGTTGACATCCATATCAAAGAAACATGGTAAACCAGAGAAATAAACCTTAACATATATCATCAACTGATCTTCAACAAGGGGAATAGGGAAGTCTTTACAGATATGAAGAAAACTGAATATTAAATGTGGGAAAAAATACCTTGGTGGGAGGCCCATTTCCCCATCAGCCTGGGAGCAGGCAACTGTAGCCAACTGCAGAAAAGACATGTTTACTAAAAACATGCTTGCTAAAACAATCCGGTGCCTGTGAGAAATTTTTACTGGAGCAATAAGTTCCTGATAAGGGCTCTCCCACAGGAACACCCTGACCTTGACTTTTTCCAATGACTAACCACCTCTTCCTGACCCCCCCACCGCTGCCTCTGGTGTCAGGGCATATAACCAGCTGGGGTAAGAATAAAGCAAGGCCTTCTTGAAGCTTTCTTGAAGCCTTCTTTCACCACCGCCTGGTCTCTGTGTCATCAATCCCGACACCCTCCGCAGATTCTCGGTCCCAGGCCGTACAAGGGTGTGGCATTAAATTCAAAGAATGAATATATAAGTCAGCAAAAATAAATCAATCTGAATTTAAAATAGGCAAAAGTATCAAATAGACATTCTCCCAAAGATATATGAATGGACAATGAGAACACTAAAAGATAAATTTCACTAATCATCAGGGAAACTGCAATTCTATACCACAACAAGATATGTGCTGCATCTCTTAGGATGTCCATTATGAAATAAAAGGAAAGAAAGAAGGGAGGGAAGGAGGGAGAGAGGGGGGGCAGGAATAAACCCCAGAAAATAATAACTATTGGTGAGAAAGTGAATACATCTTATTGCTCAAAATATATAATTTTATATAATATACAGGCACTCTGAAAGTTTAAAAATGTAGCTAAAATGTTTTCAGCAATCATACTTCTGGGTTTTTTATTTAAAATAATTGAAGTAAGTATCATAGAGAGACATTTGCATTCCTATCTTCACTGTAACATTATACACAGAAGGTAGAAACAAACAGAATGTCTACTGATAGATGAACAGATGAAGAAAATAAGGCATATACACACAATAGGATATTATTCAGCTATCAAAAGGAGAAAATCCTATTACTCTATGGATATAAGTTAATCTTAAGAAACTGTGCAAAATGAAATATGCCAGTCACAGAAGAGCAAGTGCTACCTGTAGGGTGGATATGAAGTACTCAAACTCAACTCCCTGTGTAGGGTGAATCTAAAGAACTCAAACTCTATTCAGAGTCCATGATGGTAGAGCAAAGGGTTTACATCGTGATCCATAAGCAGGAGGCAAGAGAGAACACTGTAAATGGCATGATTCTTTTGAAACATCAAGGTCTGCCACCAGCTACATGCCTCATCCAAAAAGGTCATTTTAGTTTTTCCTAATATTTTCCAAACAGCTGGTTCCAAGTGCGTATATATATATATATGTATATATATATATATATATATATATATATATGAGGTTTATTAGAATGATTTACAGGCTGCGATCTAGCTAATCCCAAAATGGCTGGCTGTAAAAGGGAAGTCCAAGAATTCAGTAGTGGCTCAGTCCACAAGGCTGTATATCTCAGCTGGTCTTCGGTATATGCTGGGATCCCAAAGACATAGGCTCCAATGCCAGTGAAGGAATGGACCTGCTAGCAAGGTAAGAGCAACCAGGCAAAGAAAAAAAAGCTTCCTTTTCCCAAGCCCTTATATAGGCTTCCAACAGAAGACATGGCCCAGATTAAAGGTGTGTCTTTCTACCTGAACAACCAGAACAAAGGCCTGTGTCTACCTACATCCAAAGGTCTAGACTAAAAGTGGATCCACCCACTTGAAATTAAGCAAAAAAAATCTCTCAAAGGTGTGCTCTGCATTTCTAGATTCCAGTTAATTCCAAATGTAGTCAAGTTGACAACAAAGAATAGCCATCAAAACTCCACCATTTGTTAAGTTGACACATAATCATATCTCCTAATGTCATGATTAATTTCCAAATGAAAACAATAACCAGGTCAAAATAACAATGAAACATAACATAACCATCTCACATAAAATAGCAAAAGCATTATATATTTAACCAGGTCATAATTATGCCTAACATGATATACCAATCCCTCATACAACCACAAATGCATTACAAATTTAGGGTGGATGGCAATGTCCCTTGAGGGAAATACTTTTAACATCTCAAACCTAAATGTGATAACCATTGGCCTTGTCTTAACAGATGTTACATCTTATGATAAAGAAACTGAGGAAGGAAACATAAATATCTGTAAAAAATGCATTCTTAACAAAATATGACAGAAACACTCGTGTCAACTGTAATTCTCAGTTCTATAACTGGTCATGTGGCCTTAGCTTGTGTTTATAATTACCTTCTTCTACTTCTACTACCTCAGCCTTGGTATTCTGTATTCCCTACTCCCATGGCAAGAAGCTCAGGAGGTCTTGGCTCTTTTCCAGCAGCCTCTTTTTCAGTAGGAGTGACTCATACCTTCATTTCTGATTGGGTCTTTGTCATTCTGCATGGATTAAGCTGTTATACTTTCCCATCGACTTTAATCACAGGGCATGGTAGTGCCAAGAGACCAAAGGATATCCTGCACTTCAGACATAATCTTTCTTACCTACATAGTGGAGAAGCATCCAATTTCCCCTTGGTATTCTAGATCAATCACCCTTCTTTTCTTAGGCTGTTAGCTTAAGGGCATTATTAGCTCAAAGTGGCCAGGGGAAGTCTGAGCTTCCAGTTCAATGGAATGTTTATTGTGGCTCCCAACCAGGAGCACTCCCACTCTGGAATCAAAACTTCCAGACCAAAATAACTTAAAGTTGCAGGAACAGGAAGAAAAAAATTTCCTAGTGGGCCATTAGGGATGATAGTAAGTGGAACTATTCCCTTTTCCACCCCTTGATTCCTGGACTTGTGGATCCTGATTAAGGGAGAAACCAAACCATATATTGGATGCTGGTTCCAAGTATAAATCACCTTCTAGAGAACCCTGTCCAAACCCTCCAGGCTGCTGCCACCTAATTGACACTGTAACTATGTGCTCAAAAGGCCATTATATCTTTCTGTCAGGCCAGCTGCTTCAGGATATTGGAGAACATGGGAAAACCAGTGGATTCCATGATTGTGTGACCACTGTCTCGTTTTTCTGGCTGTAAAATGAGTTCCTTGGTCAGAAGCAATACTGTGTGGAATACCATGACAGTGGGTAAGGAATGCTATAAGACCACAGATGGTAATTTTGGCAGAAGCATTATGTGTAGGAAAGGCAAATCCATAACCAGAATAAGTATCTACTCCAGTTAAAACAAACATTGTCCTTTCCATGGAGGAAGTTGTCCAATGTAGTCAATCTGATTTCAATTTGTCACTCCAGGGAATAGTGCCATACCTCGGGCTTAGTTTTCATCTCTGCTTTTGGCAGATTTGGCATCAGCAACAGCTGTAGCCAGGTCAGCCTTGGTGAGTGGACCTCCATGTTGGTGAGTCCATGTACAACCCCCATCTCTGCCTCCATGGCCTCTTTGCTTATGGCCCAGTGGGCAATGACAGGAACAGCTGGAAAAAGTCTGACTGTCCACTAAAGGGGTCATCCTATCTACTTGATTATTGAACTTCTCTGCTGAAGCCACCTTTTGATGAGCATTTACATGGAAACAAGTACCTTCGCATCCTTCGTCCATTTGCAGAGATCTGTCCATATGCTTTTTTCCCAGCTGTCTTTCTCACCAATTTTCCATTCATGAAGAATCTACAGGCAGCAGGAGAGAGAGAGAGAGAGAGAGAGAGAGAGAGAGAGAGAGAGAGAGAGAGAGAGAGAGAGAGAGAGAGAGAGAGAGAGAGAGAGAGAGAGAGAGAGCTGGAGCATTTGAAACCTCTAAATCCCATACCCAATGACACACCTCCTCCAATAAGACCACACCTACTCCAACAAGGACACACCTCTAAATCCATGCCAAGTAGTGCCACTCCCTAATGACCAAGCATTCAAATCTATGAGCCTAAGGAGTCATTCTATTCAAACTCTACCTTCTGCCCCCTGGCACCCATAGGCTTATAGCCACACCATAATTCAGAAATGTATTTATTCCAGCTTCAAAAGTCCTCAAGTCTATCACGGTCTAAACAATATTTAAAAGTTCGAAGCTCAAAGTCATTTTGGAGACTCACAGTTATCTCTTAACTGAAATTCCCTGGGAGAAAAAAATTCAAAATAAAAAAGCATACCACATACTTCTAGCATACAATGTCACAGAATATACATTACCATTGCAAAAGGGAGGAAAGGGACAACAGTGAGTAAATACTTAAACAAAGCAAAACCAAAAACCAGCAAGGCTGACTACAAATCCTGCATATTCAAGTCTGATGTCAAAGTGTTCTTCAGATCTCCAACTCCTTTCAGCTTTGTTAACTGCAACACACTTCTTGTTCTTGGGTTGGTTCCACTCCCTGTTAGCAGCTGTCCTTGGCAGGTATAACATAACCATCTCCAACATCTTGTGGTTTCCAAGGCAATCCAGGCTTCACCTTCACAGCTGCACACAAAAGCTTCTCTGGACCTCCTCGCAGAGACACCCCTAACATATGTGTGTCCTCAGTAACTTCCCTTAGCCATGAAGGGAGATTCCATAACCCCCTTTTTTTACACTTGACTCTAAAGCCGGAACCATGTGACTGAAGCTGCTAACTTCTGCTGCTTGATGGAATTGCAACATGGCCTTCTTGTTCAAATACATTTTCACCAGCTGTCTATTCTTGATGGTTGCATGGCTGTCCTGGAATTTGCTCTGTAGACCAGGTTGGCATTGAACTCAGAGATCCACCTGCCTCTGCTTTCCAAGTGCTGGGATTAAAAGCATGTGCTACCATGCCCAGCCCTAAACTTTTCTTTAATTTCTACTCACAAGTTAGAAGCTTAGTTGTGGGGGGTCTTGCACTGGGGTCACCACTCCGTTTATCCCTTTAGCATCTGGGTTTTCTTTAACTTTTTATGTCCTTGAGCACAGGACTTAGCTCTATTATACTTCCTGATACTCATTTTCTCTTCAAACTGTACATTTTGTATTCAATATAGATCTACATAAGCGTCATCACTAATAACCACACGACAAAATCGATACTAGGCTGCCCAGAAATCATTCCTGGCAATGACATTAATCCAAAACTCTTCCATTTAGCCTCATGCAGATTTTTCAGACAAGGGCAAAAGACAGCAATATTCTTTGCCAATGTGTCTCAGGAAAGACCTTTCAACCACTTGCTAAATATTCTCCTTTGAAACCTTTTGAGCAGGACCATGGCAATTTACCTTGGTCTTTCTTCTACTAGTGCGGCCCATTAATCCCCAACTTCTTTCCTAATTCAAAGACTCAACGTCTACATTCTGCCAACAAGCAGCATGGTCAGGCCTATCAAAGCAGTACCTCAGTCCCTTGTACCAATTTCTGTCTTAGTCAGTGTTCTATTGCTGTGAGAAGAAACCATAACCATGGAAACTCTTATAAAGGGAAGCGTTTAATTGGGAATGTCTTGCAGTTCAAAGGTTTTACCCATTAGCAGCATGCAGGCAGTCATGGTACTTGAGAAGTAGCTGAAAGTTCTACATCTGAATTGGCAGGTAGCAGGAAGAGAGAAAGAGAGAGAGTGGGCCTGGCTTGAGCATTTGAACCTGAAAACCCATCTCTAGTGACAGACTTCGTTCAACAAGGTCACACCTTCTAATCCCTGTCAAGTACCACCACTACCTAATGATGAAGCATTCAAATCTATGAGACTACAGGTGCCATTCCTATTCAAACCATCACACTACCATGGGTGATAATCATGATTATGTCAAAATAAAGTATCCAGGGTGGCAAAGATGGGATCCTAGTGGCAGTATCCATTATGCCCAGTACCATGGAAATTTTGGTACTAACTATAATATTGGCAGTTGTGGCTTCAAAGGGTGATTCTATTGGACGATTTTGAACAATTTTCCTGGCCTTTATCCTATGCTCAGAACTCTAGACCTCCTAGACTAGCTATGAGCTACCCAATTTCCCCCTAATATATATATATATTTTTTTTCTGTTAAAGCTGACCTTAACTGTTTGGGTTGATATAACCACAGATCTCTATAAATGTTCACAACTCTTGTTTTCTATTGTCCTTTAGTATAATGTTTCCTATTTGAATTAACAACAGACAAACACAAAATCAATGGTATAGTTTTACTTTGCTACAAGCAGTTGTTATGGCTCAACTAATATTTCTATAATTTTAATATCCTCTTATAAAATAAACTAAAACCAAATTATTTCTTGTTATTCCACATTTACTTAACATACTAAGTTCTCTGAGTCATTTAGACATGATTCTCTCTCTGTACCATATATATATGTATATATATATGATGAACACACACACACACACACATATATATATATATATATACATGGAGATCAAAGGTCTATCACTGTCTACCTTGAGACAAGGTCTCTTATTGAATTTGAAGTGTGCCATTTCCACTAGACTGGTTGGTAATAAGGCTCTGAGACCCTCTGACCTCCTACAATGTCAGTTGCTACAGATGTGTACTGCTGCATCTTGCTTTTCATGTGGATGTTGATATACAAGCTCAGGTCCTTGTGAAAAGACCCACCCAAGTCCCCTATGATGCCACTAAGACTTCATGTTATTCTTGTCCATTCATATTTAATTAATTGTTTCCATCTTGTCTTTATTTTTTAAACATTTGTTACTTGATAAATTTGCTCAACAATTATACTGAATTCCTTAGATACTCTTATATAAAACAAAAATTCAAATAAAGCCAAGTTTTGCTAAAAGGAATTCTGTAGGCAAACAGCCATCTTCCTTTTCACTTCCATTCATGTTTGATTAATTTCAAATCTGTTTTTATATGTAGCTTATCATTATTAACAGAAAAAGGGGTAATTCTTTGAAGATTTTTATCCTTTGGACTGGTTTTAATTACATGCTAATTACAAACTAATTTAATTCATCACACTTTTGGTCAGACGCACATGATTAATAATATTTTTGGAATGAGAAATGATACCTCATTGAAAAGTATTCATTTCAAGGCAAAGGGGGAAGGATGATGGGAAATCAAATTATTATAAATGTTTCTGTTTCCCATTTTCACACTTAAGCCAAATTTCCAAAAGATAATTTTGAGTTTTGACATATGCAAGGTCTAAGTCAGACAATATTTATTACAATGCATTATCTCTTCAGATTCCTAACATTTCTGAGTCACCACCATGACCACACAATCCTTCCTTGTGGCTATATTTAAGTCAACTGCAGTAGTTTTCCTTATTACCCCACTCTGTTGACAAATGGTACCTTCACTGGAGCTAGACAAGACTTTAGCAGATATTCTTTCTTTAGTAGAATGAGATTTCTGCAAGTTTCTGTATTGTAAATTTCTCATCATAGAGCCACTTTTGCTCCAATGCTAACCTGATCAGAAAGCATGACAGGAAAAAAAATGTGAAGATTTCAATTTGTGGAAAGTTGCATCTTTTATTTTCCTATTGCTTTCCATTGAGAAGGAAACATCAAAAACGTTTTAGTCCTTGTTCTTTCAAGCACGAGTATAAAGTGTTAAGGAAAAATCTTCAGCTTTACAGTGCACTTTTTTTCACTTTAGTTCAGAAGTCAGGTTTTAGACTAAAATGCCACAAAAATAATAATTTACGAATAATAGATCATAAGATTCTGGTTAGTATTTATTAGACTTTTACAAGTTGTAAGAAACAGATACTAAGTCAGAAGAATTTGGGGCATTAATTCCGGGCAATTTATTGAATTAAAAAACAAGGAAATGACAGAGGTAGCTAAATCCTCAGCGATAACTAGAATTTGGAATGTGGGTGTCATTAGAAGAGCCTCCTCTGATTCTATTCTTCCTCCAAGCAAAAGAGAATGACGTTGACTCATAGTTCTCAATTCTCTGTCCATGGGAAATTGAACCATACTCTATTGGGTCAGTTAAATAAACTCAGTTTGAGGTGTATATGAGAGAAATGCCAGAGAACAAAACAAAGTTCCTAATCCTTCTGTAGCTTCTAGTTGAGGGGTCACACCTTTAAAATTCTAAGAACTCTCCGTGGTTGTCTTTGAGAAATGGCTTTATTTCTGAGCCAATCAACGATGGTCACATGAAGCTTTATAAAAAGATGGATCATGTCTCCAGATAAGTAGATTCAAAAGACAGAACCTAGAAACTTGCATTTTCAATAAGTCCTTCCAAAGAGATTCTAATTTAAATGATTCTTGAAAGATGCTAAAGAATGCTTCTCTGAACACACAACTATCATGATATTTTGGCATTGGCTTGGAAATACCGTTATGCTAGCACAAATGCTTCCCTCTAGTAACACTTCCTGATGCATTGGCAACAAGATCCAATCATGACAAGAATAAGCAACTGTAGAGTGGACATAAAACAGTAACATAGAAAAGACTGAACTTCTGTGAAGGATTGGCATGAGACAGTCACACAGGCACTGAGAAACTCATGGGAAAACGACTCTTTCTGTTGTAAGTGATGAAAAATACTTTAGAGATTCCCAATTTTTATGACAGCTTCTTCCACATCCCAGATTATATGTTTAGCAAAACTAATTTGCAAGGGGACTGGTTGATGGTGAAGATCAGTTTTATCTCTTATATTTGACTTTTGATATTTATTATACAAGGACCTAATGGGAAGACCACTGAAAGCATTATAGGTAAATAGTTTAAATCAAGGCCTTTGTTCTGGGAACTGCCCTGCTGGGCAGCATTAAAAAAGGTCCTTTGGCTATTAGTTCTCAATCAATCAGATGTAGGAGTTGGAAAAAAACTTTTCCCATTCTGTGGGTTTGCACGTTGTTCCAGTGACAGTGGTTTTATGAGGTCCTATTCATTAATTGTTGATCTTAATGCCTGTGCTAAAGGTGTTCTGTTCGGAAAGTCTTCTAAGCATTCTGTGCCAACATGTTCAAGGCTACCCCCACGTTCTCTTCTATCAGGTTCACTGTGTCTATTTATGCTGAGGTCTTTGATCCATTTGGCATGAGTTTTGCGCAAGGTGGTAAGTATGAATATATTTGCATTTTTCTACATGCAGACATCTGTAGTTAGATCTCTCACTACAGACATCCAGTTTGACAAGAACCATTTCCTGAAGATATTGTCTTTTTATTCCAGTGTGTATTTCTGGCCACTTTATCAAAAGTCAGGTGTCCATAGGTCTGTTGATTTATGTCTGGGTCTTCAATTCTATTCCATTGGTTAACATGTCTGTTTTACCCCACTATCCTGAGGTTTGTATTACTATAGCTCTGTAGTACAACTTGAAATCAGTGATGGCGAAGCCTCCAGTTCTTCTTTTATTGTTCAGGAATTTTTTTTAGCTCTTCTGGGGTTTTGTATTTCCATATAAAGTTGAAAATTGTCTTTTCAAGGAAAATTCAAATATATACTGGAATTTTTATGGGGATTGCATTGAATGTGTATATTGCTTTTGGTTGGTAGGCAATTTTTCCTATATTATTCATACCAGTCCATGAGCATGGGATATCTTTCCATCTTCTGATAACTTCATCAATTTCTTTCTTCAAAAATCTGAAGTTTTTGACATACAAGTTTTTCACTTGCTTTGTTAGAGTTACCCCCAAGATATTTTATATTATTTGAGAATATTGTGAAGGGTGTTGTTTCACTGATTTATTTCTCAGTCAGTTTGTCATTTGTATATGGGAGGGCTACTAATTTTGTGAATTGATTTTGTATTTAGTTACTTTACTGAAAGAGTTTATCAAGTGTAGGGATTTCCTGATGAGTTTTTTCAGGTCATCTATGTATAGCATCATCTCATCTGCAAATAAGGAGACTTCAACTTCCTTTATTCCAGTTTGTATCTCTTTGATATCCTTCAATTGTCTTACTGCTCAGCTAAGATTTCAAGAACTTACAATAGTGAATAAATATGGAGAGAGTGGACAACCTTGATTTATTCCTGATTTTAGTGGAATTGCTTTGTGTTTCTCTCCTTTTAAGTTGATATTGGCTATGGACTTGCTGTAAACTGCTTTTATTATGTTTAGGTATTACCTTGTATCCCTAATCTCTCTCAAATCTTTATCATGAAGTGGTGTTGGTTTTTGTCAAAAGCCTTTTCTATGTCTAATGAGACAATCATGTGGTTTGCCGTGTTCAGTTTGTTTATATAGTGGATTACATTTATCGATTTATGTATATTGAACCATGCCTGAACATCTGGGATGAAGCCTACTATCATGGTACACAAGATTTTTGATGTGTTCCTCTATTTGGTTTGCAAGTATTTAGGTGGTATTTTTGAATCTATGTTAATAAAGGAAATTGATCTGTAATTCTCTTTCCTTGAGGTTTTGCATGATTTGGGCATCAGGGTAACTTTAGTCTCATAAAACAAATTAGGAACTGTGCCTTCTGTTTCTATTTTATAGAATAATTTGAAGATTGTTGGCATTAATTCTTCTTTGAATATATGGTCAGTTCTGCATTAAAGCCCTCTGGCCTTGAGGGTTTTTGTTTGTTTTTTGTTGTTGTTTTTTGTTTGTTTGGTTTTGGTTTTTGGGGGTATTTTTGCGGGAGGGTTGGGAGACTTAATAACTGCTTCTATTTCTCTAGGGGCTATGGGTCTGTTTAAATTGCTTATCTTATCTTTATTTAACTTTGGTATGTGTTACCTAGTGAGAAAATTATCAATTTCTTTTAGATTTTCCAATTTGATGGAGTACAGGTTTTTAAGTATGTCCTTATGATTCTCTGGATTTCCTTGATGTATGTTGTTATGTCTCCCTCTCTTTTCGTTTCTAATTTTGTTAATTTCATTATTTTCTCTGCCTTTTAATTAATTTGGATAAGGGTTTGTCAACCTGATTGATTTTCTCAACTCTTTGCTTCATTGATTCTTTGTATTGTCTTGTTGATGTTGTTGCTTTGTTGTTTCTAATTTATTGATTTTAGCAGTGATTTTGATTATATCATCCTGTCTACTTCTTTTGTGTGTGATTTCTTCTTTTAGTTAACAAGCTTCTAGGTGTGCTCTCAAGTTGCTAGTATGTGTTCTCTCTACTTTTTATGCAGGCACTAAATGCTATGAACTTTCCTCTTAGAACAACCTCCACTATGTTCAATAAGTTTCCGTATGTTGTGTGTTCATTTCCATTCAATTCTATAAAGTCTTTAATTCCATTCTAAATTTCTTTCTTTACCAATTTTGCATTCAGTATGGAGTTGTTCTTTTTCCATGGGTTTGTAAGCTTTCTGTTGATTCTTTTGTTGATATCCAGCATTCATCTGTAGTGATCTGATAGGATGCAGGGTGATTTTTTATTTTCTTGCATCTGCTGAGACTGCTTTGTGTCTAAAATGTGGGCAGTTATGTAGAAAGTTCTATGAGGTGCTGAGAAGAAGGCATATTCTTTTGTGTTTGGGTGAAATATTCTGCTAATATTTGTTATGTCGATTTGGTATATATCAGTTATCTCCAGCATTTCTCTGTTTAGTTTTTGTCTGGATGACCTGTCTATTAGTGAGAATGGGATCTTTCACTATTAGTGTGTGAGGGGAGGATCAATGTGTTATTTGAGCTGTAGTGGTGTTTCTTTTATGAACTTGGATGCCCTTGTGTTTGGCGCATGGATGTTAGGAATTGCAATGTCCTCTTGGTGGATTTTTCCTTAGATGAGTATGTAGCATCCTTCCCTGTCTCTTGTAAAAGGGTTCTTAATTGGTCTAAGTAATAAAAACCTAGAGTCAGATACAGAGAAATATGCTGAGAGATCAGAGAGAAGAAGGAGCAAGTCACAGCCACACCTTATCTCCTTGGTGCCTCAGCAGACAAGACAGCGAGTTCCTTCCTGTTTCTGCCCACTTATATCCTCTCTCTGCCCGGCCATCTCATTTCCTGACTGTCTATGGTTAACTAGTGGCAAGTTCCATTTTCTAACCTTCATAAGGCTTTATTTGTACAAGCAAGATATCACCACAGTCTTTTTTGGTTACTTTTGGCTTGAACTATATTTTGTCAGATATTAAAAATTGCTATACCAGCTTGTTTCTTAATACATTTGGAATATATTTTTCCAACACTTTACCTTCAGAGGATGTCTACACTTGACGTTAATATGTGTTTCTTGGATTAGTAGGAAGACGGTTCTTGCTTTCACATCCATTCTGTTAGTCTGTATTTTAGTCAGTGCTCTATTCCTCTGAAGAGACACCATGATCATAGGAACTCTTATTAAAAAAGTACTTAATTGGGACTTGCTTATAGAGGTTTAGTCCATTATCATCATAGTAGGGAGCATGGTGGCATGCAGGCAGACATGGTGCTGGAGAGGTAGCTGAGAGTTCTATATCTGGGTCTGTAGGCAGCAGTAAGAAGAGAGAGGTATTGGGCCTAGCTTGAGCATTTGAAGCCCCAAAGCCCACCCTGGTGTCACAATTCTTCCAACAATGCCACATCTACCCCAACAAGGCCACACCCCCTAATTTTTGTCAAGTAGCACAATTTCCCTAATGACCAAGCATTCAGAAGGTACAAGAAGCATACAGAACACCAAAGACATCGGACCAGAAAATAATCCTCCTCTGCACACAATAACAAAAAACACTAAACATACAACATAAAGAAAGAATATTAAAAGCTGCAAAGGAAAAAAGACCAAGTAACATACAAAGGCAGATCCATTAGTGATGGGGAAATCCTGTGTATATGTCAATAAAGCACTGTTGGCCAATAGGAAAGTAAAATAGGTGGGACTAGGAGTCGAGGAGGATTCTGGGAAAGGGAAACACAGGGAGTCATCATGTATCTGCCATAGAAATACGAGGTCTGGACCCTTTTCTCTGGTAAGAGAAATACTTAGATTAGCAACTATTGGTTAAATACTTAAATCAGAGATAGCCAGTAAGAAACCAAGCAAACGGCCATCAGCTTCATAATTAGTATAGCCTCCTGTGTGTTTATTTGGGACTGATATAGCTCTGAAACCAGGCTGGCAGGAAGACTGCACTCTACACATTAGAATTACTTTTCAATGGAGACACATCTGTCCAGGATCTTCTGGCTTTGGCATATGGTTGAAAATATTTTCTGAGTCTTTGAGCTGGGTTTCTTTTCCTTTCTCTATTCCTATTATTCTTAGAGCTAGTCTCTTCATAGTGTCCAGATTTCCTGGATGTTTTGTTCCCAGGGGTTTTTAGATTTAACATTTTTTTAACTAATTCATCTGTTTCTTCTTTTGTGCCTTCAATGCCTGAGATTGTCTTCTATCTCTTGTATTCTGTTGCTGATGTTTGCCTTTGTGGTTCTTGTTGGAATTCCTAAATTTTTCATTTTCAGAATTCCCTTTGGTTGAGTTCTCTTTATTAATTCTATTCTCACTTTCAGGTCTTGAATGACTTTATTCATTTCCTTCCACCATTTGTATTCTCATAGATTTCTTTAATTGATTTATTCATTTCCTCTTTGGGGACTACTATTATATTTATAAAGGCTGCATTAAGGTATTTTCCTTGTGCTTCAACTAATTGGAATAATCAGGGCTTGTTATGGCAGGGTTGCCAGACTCCAGTAGAGACATATTATTCTGGCTGTAATTGACTGTATTTTTACCCTGGCATCTAGAAATATGTGATTGGGAAGATTGTGATTCTAGGGGCTGTTATCTGGTCTTGTTTTTACTGGGTGGTTGTTTTGTTTCTTGGTTTCTGTTTCCTCTCTGGTTCTTATGAGAGTGTGGTGGCTCTGTGTTGCTTGATGTGAAAATCTTCTGGGGTCCTGTTAGGTGTGGTCCCTGGGAGTTCTAGGTAAAAGTGTTTTTCTGGGTATTGGGAGTTGGCACTTAGGAATAGGGATGAGCTGGGGGCAAGAGAAGAGCTTCACAAGAGGGAAGGAATCAGGGTGTTCCCCCAGGATCTGCTTAGTTAGATCCATAGGAATGGGGTCAGTGAGTGAGGTGAGATCCACAGCAGTGGGTTGGCTACTTCAGAGCAAGGGATGAGACTGGGGGATTAGACTTGGAGAAATGGGGGGAGAGAAGTGAAGATCTGCAGTCAGCCTACGTGATTGCTCAGTTATAGTGGCCTGTGGGTTCCCAGAGAATGCCTGCTGGAGTTTGGACCTGGGACAAAGCAATGGGTATGGGGAAGGAAGTTTGGAAGGAAAGATCTATGTGATGCACAGGAGATGGGTGCAGTGTGGAAGACAGGCTGTGATAGGTGTTCTGTTGCAGATCTTGGGTGAGACTGGGGATTGGATCTGGAGGAGCAGTGGAAAAGGTGAAGGTTTGCAGTTAGCCTACCTTTCCCAGGGAGGAGTGGTCTGTGTGTTCCCAGGGAGGGCCTGCTGAAGTTGGATTTTGGGGTAAAGCAAAGAGTGGGAAGATGGATGTCAGAAGGGGAAGATCCTGTAGTTCCACTGGAAATGGGGGGTAGGGGAAGGAAAGCTGTAGCAGGTATCCTGTTGCAGAGCTAGGGATGAGATTGTGAAATTTGATCTACAGGAACAGAGGGAGAGATTGTGATCTACAGTCAGCCAACCTGCTTCCCTCACCAGAGTGGTCTGTGGATTAGCAGGAAGTGGCTGCTGGAATTGGGCATGAGATTAAAGCAATGGGTGGGGAAAAGATGTATGAAGGGGAAGATCTGTGTAGTCCACTGGAGATGGGGGAAGGGGGCAAATGTGATGATACATTATTTATGAGGATTCAGAAAACGAAGTCAACCTCAAGCTATAGATACCAGGTAGTGGTGGCACACACCTTTAATCCCAGCAGACGTAGAGCTAGGAATTGGTGGTATACATCTTTAGTCCCCAGACTCAGGAGATAAAGACAGATAGATCTCTGTCAGTTTAAGGCCACCCAGGGATGCATGAGAGTGAATCAGTCTAAAAGAGAACTAGAACTCACACCTTTAATCCCAGGACTCGGGGAAAGGTATTAAGACAGGAACAGGGTCTCAGAGCGACATTCACTCTGCAGTCACATTCAGACTACGAAGACATTCAGTCTCAGAATTCTCCAGCTACCCATGCTGAGGAGAGGCAGCAGGATCAGCCCATTCAGCCTGAGGTAGTGGAAAGAGTTAGTGACACACTAGTTTGTTTTTCTGACCTCAGTTTGAAGTTTGAATCCCAATGTCTGTTTATGTGTCTTTTATTTATTCATACTATAGACAAGAGAGGCCTCAGCAGTTGGTCTGCTGCAGAACTAAGCTTGAGTCTGGGGACTGAATTTAGAAGGACTGAGAGAGAGAGGATGAGCTGGTGTTAACCTACCTGCTTCCCTGACAAGAGTGAACCCTTTCAATTTCAAAAACTGTTTATTGGAATTCCTCCTGCTCACCCTCTCTCAGATCTCCTGACCTTGGGACACCAGCCAGGGTGACTCGCCTCCAAGCGACCAGGGGACTGTTGAGAGACACTGTCTACTTCCACCCCCGCCCAGGGCAGAGGGCAGAGGACAGACAGCAGAGGGCAGAGAGTATTGGATTTGCTTTCACCCACCAGAAGGGAACCCACCAGGAGAGGAAGAGGCTCTTTCTGCACCCACTGGAAGAAGTGATAGGAAAGAGACAATATAAGTACACACTCAGCAATAGAAAAACAAATATGACTCCACCAGAGTTTAGAGATTCTACACCAGCAAGACCTGAACACCCCAATGCAGATGAAGCAGAAGGGAATGACCTTAAAAACAACATCATGAAAATGATAGAGGCCCTCAAAGAGGATATGAGAAAATCCCTCAAAAAATGGAAGAAAAACAAACAAAAAATCCAACAAATGTAGGAAAGGGGGGAAAAGACAAAGCAAAAATCACAAGAAACAATTCAAACAGTGCAAGGGTTGAAAACTGAAATAGAGACAATAAAAAAAAGTCTGAAGGAATGCTGGAGATAGAAAAGCTGGCCAAACAGTCAGGTACTACAAATGCAAGCATAACCAACAGAATACAAGAGATGGAAGAGAAAAATCTCAGGTATTGAAGACACACTAGGAGAAATAGATTCATCAACCAAAGAAAATCTTAAGTCCAACAAATCCCTCACACAAAATATTGAGAAAATATGGGACACCATGAAAAGACCAACCAAAAAATAATAGGTATAGAAGAAGGTGAAGAAACCCATCTCAAAGGGGCAGAAAACATATTCAACAAAATCATAGAAGAAAGCTTTCCTAACTTAAAGACAGACATGCCAATGAAGGTACAAGAAGCTTACAGAACACCAAATAGAGTGGACCACAAAAAGTCTCCTCGCCACATAATAACTAAGACACCAAGCATACAGAATACAGAAAGAATATTAAGAGCAGCTAAGGAAAAAGGTCAAATAACATATAATGGCAAACAGACTACTATACCCAGCAAAGCATTCAATCACTATAGATGGAGAAAACAAGATATTCCATGACAAAACCATATTTAAACAATATATATCCACTAACCCAGCTCTACAGAAAGTTCTGGAAGGAAAACTTCAATCCAAGGAAGTTAACTGCAACCAGAAAAACAATAGATAATCCCACTTAACCAACAGCCAAAAGAGAAAAGGAATGGAAATCCACATACAATTCCACAAACAAAAACCATTTCAAAACAAACAACAATGTGCAATCAATGGTCATTAATATCCCTCAATATTAATGGTTTTAACTCGCCCATAAAAAGACACAGGCTAACAGAATGGATTCGAAGACAGAATCCATCCTTCTGCTCCATACAAGAAACATACCTCAGGTTCAAAGACAGACATTACTTCAGAGTAAGGGTTGAGAAAATATTTTCCAATAAAGTGGACCCAAGAAACAAACAGGGATAGCAATCCTAATATCTAACAAACTAGACTTTAAACTGAAATCAATCAAAAGAGATGAAGGAGGTCATTTAATATTCATCACAGGAGAAATCTACCAAGATGAAGTATCAATTCTGAACATCTATGTCCCAAATAGAAAGGTCTCCATGTTTGTGAAAGAAACATTACTAAAACTCAAACCACGTATAAAACCTCACACACTTATAGTGGGAGACTTTAACAATCCACTCTTACCACTAGAAAGGACAACCAGACAGAAACTTAACAAAGAAGCAAAGGAACTAATAGAAGTTATGACCCAGTTGGGTTTAACAGACATCTATGTAACATTCCATCCAAACACAAAAGAATATACATTCTTCTCAGCTCCATATAGAACCTTCTCAAAAATTGACCACATACTTGACAACATATCAAACCTCAACAGGTACAAAAACTGGAATAATCCAAGTATCTTATCAGACCACCATGCTTTAAAATTAGGATTCAACAATAAACAAATTGCAGAAACCCTACAACTCATGGAAATTGAATAATGCACAATTGCACCACTCCTGGGTCAAAGAAGAAATAAAGAAATTAAAGACTTCCTAGAATTCAATGAGAATGAAGACACAACATACCCAAACTTATGGAACACTTTGAAGACAGTGCTAAGAGGAAAGTTCATAGCACTAAGTGCCCAAATGAAGAAACTGGAGAATAGTCACACTAGAGAATTAACAGCACAGCTGAAAGCTCTAGAACACAAAGAAGCATAGTCACCGAAGAGGAGTAGACACCAGGAAATAATCAAATTGAAGGCTGAAATAAGTAAAGTAGAAACTAGGAAAACAATACAAAGCATCAATTAAATGAAGAGTTGGTTCTTTGAGAAAATCCACAAGACAGATAAACCTTTATCCAACCTAACCAAAAGGCAGAGAGAAAACATGCAAATTAACAAAATCAGAAATGAAATGAGGGACAGAACAACAGACACTGGGAAATCCAGAGAATTATCAGGTCATACTTTGAAAACCTGTACTCCACAAAATTCGAAAATTTAACTGAAATGAACATTTTTCTGCATAGCTATAACTTGCCAAAATTAAATCAAGAACAGATAAGCAATTTAAATAGACCTGTAATCCCTAAGCAAATAGACAGACACCAAAAGTCGCCCAACCAAAAAAAGGCCCAGGTCCAGATGGCCTCAGTGCACAATTCTACCAGAAATTCAAAGATCAGCTTTTACCTATTGTCCTCAAATTATTCCACACATTAGAAGCAGAAGGGTCTTTGCCAAACTCTTTTTACAGGGCTTCAATAACCTTTATAACTATGCCACAAAAAGACACAACTAGGAAAGAGAACTTCAGACCAATGTCCCTCATCAACTTTGATGCAAAAATACTCAATAAAATACTGGCAAATCAGATCCAAGAACACATCAGAAAACTCATCCACTATGATCAAGCAGATTTCATCCCAGGGATGTAAGGATGCTTCAACATATGAAAATCCATCAATGTATCCACCATAAAAACAAGCTGAGAAACAAAAATCACATGATCATGTCACTAGATGCTGAAAAAGCCTTTGCCAAAATCTAGCACCCCTTCATGTTAAAGGTCTTGGAGAGATCCGGAATAACAGGAATTTACCTAAACATAATAAAAATCTATATAAAGCAAACCAGCGGCCAACTGTTTCCTTTAGTTTAAATGGACCTCAATGTGATTCCTCTAAAATCAGAAACAAGACAAGGCTTTCCACTCTCTCCATATCTCTTCGACATTGTGCTTGAAGTTCTAGCCATTGCCATACGACAACAAAAGGGGATCAAGGGGATACAAATTGGGAAGGAAGAGGTCAAACTTTCACTGTTTGCAGATGATATGATAGTTTACATAAATGACCCAAAGAACTCTACCAGGGAACTCTTACAGCTGATAAACACCTTCACCAAAGTGGCAGGCTACAAGATCAACTCAAGAAAATCAGTAGCCCTGCTATATACAGATGATAAAAGGGCTGAGAAAGAAATCAGAGAAACATCACACTTTACAATTGCCTCATACAACATAAATTGCCTTGGGGTAATGCTAACCAAACAAGCAAAACACCTGTATCGCAAAAACTTTGAGTCTTTAAAGAAAGAAATTAAAGAAGACACCAGAAAATGGAAAGATCTCCCATGCTCTTGGAAAGGGAGGATGAACATAGTAAAAATGGCAATCCTGCCAAAAGCAATCTTCAGATTCAATGCAATCCCCATTAAAATCCCAGCACAATTCTTCACAGACCTTGAAATAAGAATTCTCAACTTTATATGGAAAAACAGAAGACCCAGGACAACCAACACAACCCTATTCAACAAAAGGATGTCCGGCGGTTTCCCTATCCCTGACTTCAAGCCCTATTATAGAGCTGTAGTCCTGAAAACAGCTTTGTATTGACACAAAAATAGACACGTAGACCAATGGAATTGAATTGAAAATGTCGATATTAACGCACATATGTATGAACACTTGGTTTTTGACAAAGAAACTAAAATTATACAATGGAAAAAAGAAAGCATCTTTAACAAATGATGCTGGCATAACTGGATACTAGCACAAAAAAGACTGCAGATAGATCCATGTTTATCCCCATGCACAAAACTTGAGTCCAAATGGATCAAAGACCTCAACATGAATCCAGTCATACTGAACCTCTTAGAAGAGAAAGTGGGGGGTACCCTTGATCGAATTGGTAAAGGAGACTGCTTCCTGAATGTAACACCAGTAGCACAGACACTGAGATCAACAATTAATAAATGGGACTTCCTAAAACTGAGAAGCTTCTGTAAGACAAAGGACACAGTCAACAATACAAAATGGCAGACCATAGAATGGGAAAAGATATTCATTAACCTCACATCTGACAAAGGGCCGATCTCCAAAATTTACAAAGAAGTCAAGAAGCAAACCTCCAAAACACCAAAGGATCCAATTAAAAAGTGGGATACAGAACTAAATAGAGAATTCTCAATAGAGGAGTTTAAAATGGCTGAGAGACACTTAAGAAAGTGCTCAACATCCCTAGCAATCAGGGAAATGCAAATCAAAACAACTCTTTCCTGTCAGAATGGATAAAATAAAAAACACCTACAACAGTTTATGCTGTGTAGAACCTCTGTCATGCACCTGAGAAATATCCGTGAGTGGATATGGTTCATTGTTTTAAAGTTTTATTTTATTCACATGTACTTACAGAGGTCATAGGAAGTCCTAGAAGTTCTGAGACATTTCATTCCCTTCCTGGATCAAGACATTGAGAAGAAGCAGCAACAGCACTTCATAGAAAATGAACTTCAATGAAAGGAGGTGACAAACATGATGGTCCTCAGGGTGCCATTATACTGGGATGTAGTATTGAAATGCTAAGTTTACATTTACTAGGTGAAGAAGGAGCAGAAAGTACTTTCCATTTAAAGGGTTTTCCAATTTAAGGTAGGAATATTGGGTTGTTGGTGTAGTTTAGTAATACAGCGAGTGGTTAACATGTATGAGGTCCAGGATTCAACTCCCAGCACTGAAATACTAATGTTATTGGTATCTAGTATTTGTTGAGGGCTTCCTCTGACTGTGCCATGCTAAATATGAATGAATATGGATGCTGAAAGACACTGAGGGTTACCCATGATGAGACTGTGAAATGAACAGAATTTGTGAAAGTCCTTTGGGGATTAAAGTTTATAATTTGTGTCTTAATAATTAATGCATTAGCTGACTGCTTCCCTGGGATAATGAGGAACTGATAACAAGTAATAGAGCCTCCTTTACCTTTGGGAGATCATTATAAGCAGTGAACACAAAAGGTTACCCATACATCTGACCTGAAGATCAAATCATGTTAAATCAAAAGCTGCCTTAATGGCTGCAAAGCTACTGGTTTAACCTTAATTGTCTACCTGAGCACATGTGGATAGTGATTCTTCACCTTCAAACGCAGGTAAATCATTTGGATGTGTGTAAAATACAGACTTTAATTTAGTAGCTTTGGAATGAGGCCTAATAAACTATTTTTCTAATAGCCTCTTGAAGGACATCAATGCTCCGGGTATGTGAGCAACACTGGGACCCTTAAGCCTATCTACTAGTTCTCAGTACTAAATGCATGCCACAATTACTGGAGGAACTGTTTCAAAAAACTGATGCCTGGATTCCACTGTATAAAATTTTATTTAATGTATCACAGGTGTGTTGTGAGCACTGGGATTAAAAAGAATTCCCCTGATCATTATGATAAGCAACAAAAGTTGAAGACAACTATAGTTAGTTACAAATATACAGACAAATGACCAAAAGCTTCTCTCCATGCCAACTAGGCAGGTCAGGAGATAAACAATTTTCCTGATTAGATGACTTTCAAAAATAGAAGAACTGTCCCTTCTAATCAAACTAGAATACTTAAGAAATTTAAACAAAAATTAACAAGGCATACTAATGATGTTTCATATTGCAACAGTAAATAATACAGGAATTTTTCATTAATAATTTAATTAGGATTTGTGAGTTTTTCAAGGATTAATATATTACTTTAGAAGAGACTTGCTTATTTAGAAAAGTGGCATGCATTTGTTGTAGAAAATTTGAAAAATTTAATGATCCCAACATGTAGAGAAATAAACAGTTTTACATAACATTTACACAGGATGTCTTCAATTTTACAAAATTGTGGCTAGTTATATTTTTATTAGAAATACCTCAGTGCAATTTTGGAAGGCAGCTATGCTCACAACAATACCACTAATGCTGTGTATGGGGGGATGTGAACCACCCTTTCACAGAAGTCACCTAAGACCATCAGAAAACACAGATATTTACATTATGATTCATAACTGTGGCAAAATTACAGTTATGAAGTAATAATGAAAATAATGCTATGGTTGGGAGTTTCTGCAACATGAGGAACTGTGTTCAGGGGTCACAGCATTAAGAAGGTTGAGAACCACTGCTCTAGAGATTGCTGCAGTCCTATATTTCATGCTTTTTATTTACATTAATGTATAAAATTGCATATATCATTCATACATATTTACTTTATATGCTGATAAACTATAACTGTTCATATATTTTTCAAAGTACATTTCTATCAATATGGGTTTTTGAGATCTACCTATAATGATATATGTGTCTCCAAGTCATTCATTTTTATAAATGTTTATATAATATGATATTACAAGGTACTTATTTTACACTGATGAATATTAGAGATGTTTTAGTATTTCTTCTACTAAATGAAAAAGTCTTCAGGTACTGTGTTATGAGCTTTTCACTTAGTGCTAAAATCAATTGAGAAAATTAATTGGAAAGAAGGATCTATTTTGGCTTACGTCTTGTATGAATAGGTATGGCCTCCATAGACTCATGTGTTTGAATGCTTTGCTCATAGGAAGTGACACTGTTAGGAGAAGTGGCTTTGTTGGAGTAGGTGTGGCCTTGTTGGAAGAACTGTGTCACTGTGGAGATGGACTTTGAGGTCTCAAATATGCTCAAGCCACCACAGTGAGATAGTCTTCTGCTGCTGCCTGCAGATGAAGATGTAGAACTTTCATCTCCTCCAGCACCATGTCTGCCTGCATGCTGCCATGTCCCCCAATGATGATAATGGACTAAATCTGTGAAGCCAGCCCAAATTAAATGGCTTCCTTTATAAAAGTTGCCATGGTCATGGTGTCTCTTCACAGCAATGGAAAGTCTGACTAAGACAGAAGTTGGTACCAGGGACTAGGCTATTGCTATGATAGGCCTGACCATGTTTTTGTTTGGAGGGATATAGACTTTGGGACTGGGGATTAGAAAACCAGATAAATTCTTTAAGTGGGGCTTAATGGGCTATACTAATATAAGAACATGGAAGACAGTGGTGCTGGGGGTGATTTGAACTGTGGGGGCCTGGCTCGAGAGGTTTCAGAGGAGAAGAAAGTTAGTATGTGCCCTAGAGACGGGTCTTGTGTTATTTTGGTGAAGAATGTGACTGCTTTTTGCCATTGTCCAAAAAGTTTTTCTGAGGCTAAACTGAAGAGTTTTGAATTTCATTGGCAGGGGACATCTCAAAATAACTAGCATTGACTATGTTGGATAGATAGTAATGAAAAGGAGCAAGCTGAGCAAGCAAAAATATAAAATATACAATCTGAGGAGAAAGGGGGCACCAGGAAGTAGAATGGAGCTAAACCCTGCATTCAAGGAAATGAACAGATTAAAAGAAAGCCAATGTTAAATTGAATAAAGGGAGTGGTGACCACAGGGCAAGATCCTACTCAGCTAAGTTTCCAACTTGTGAAAAGGAATTACAGATCAGTTTAGGTCTAGGTGTGATGGTACACACCTTTAATCTGAGCACTCAGGATACAGAGGCATGCAGATCCCTGAGTTTAAGGCCAACCTGGTATACAGAGCAAGTTCCAGGACAGCCAAGCTTAAGCAGTGAAACAAACCATGGAAACCAGAGAGCTGGTATAGGTATAACTGAATGAGAAGCTATGTTCCAGTCCCAGCAAGAAGCAGAGCTTGACAACTTTAGCCACATCATTCTGGCTTTAGACTCAAGGACACACTAAAGATGTTATGGAATCTCCCTTCATGACTAAAGAGTGCCATTGAGGCTCAGGTATGTGGTGTGGTGTCCCTGCATGGAAGCCCAGAGAGGCTTTTGTGTGAAGCTGTGAAGGTGAAGCCTGGAATGCCTTGGAGACCTCAAGATGTTGGAGATTGCAGAGCCATGAGATACCTGCTGAGGGGAGCTGCTAACAGGGAATGGAACCAGCCCAAGAGAAAGAAGTATGTTGCAGTCAACAAAGCTGAAAGGAGCTGGAGATGTGGAGAGTGTTTTGACATCAGACATGGAGATGCAGAGTTTGAATTTTTCCCAGCTGGTTTCTGATCTTGTTTTGTTCCAGTATTTGTTCACCATCTTCCCTGACCTCCATTTTGGAATTGTAATTTATGTTCTGTACCATTATATGCTGGAAGATTGTGATCTACTTTTTCATTGGTTTTACTAACAGTTAAGAGATTGCATGAATTTCAGAAGAGACTTTGAACTTTGGACTTTTAATCAAGGTCAAGACTTTTATAGACTATGGGGACTTTTGAAGTTGGACTGAATGCATTTCTGCATTGTGATGTAGCTATAAGCCTATGGGGACCAGGTAGTGATTTGAATAAGTATGGCCACCATACACTCATATATTTAAGTTCTTGGCCCAATAGGGAGTGGTACTATTAGGAAGTGTGGCCTTGTTTTAGTAGCTGTTGCCTTCTTGAAGGAAGTATGTCACTGCAGAGACAGGCTTTAAGGTCTAATATATGTTCAAGTCCCACCCAGTGGGACAGTCTTCTGCTGCCTGCAGATCATGATGTACAACTCTCAGCTCCTTCTCCAGCACCATGTCTGCCTACACAATGCCATGTTATGGTGTCTCTTCACTGTTGGGGAAGTCCTGTGCATTTGTCAATAAAGCACTGTCTGGCCAATAAGAAATCTAGATAGGAGGGACTAGGAGTCCAGAAGGACTCTGGGTAGGAGAAACACAAGAGGGCAAGATGTAACCGCCATGGGGTAGGAAGCCCGGAACTATTCTCCGGTAAGAGAAATACTTAGATTAACAATTATGGGGTAATTACTTAAGTCAGAGCTAGCCAGTAAGAAACAAGCAAGGCCAACAGCTTCATAATGAATATAGCCTCCTGTGTGTTTATTTGGGACTGATGCAGCTCTAGAACCAGGCTGACGGGAAGGCTCCTCTCAAGGAAAAAGCTTCTCTTTACACTTCACAACAAAAGAAACCCTAATACATATCTTCAGAAGTTTCAACATACAGATATCATTTCATCTTTTTTTCTTGCCTCTGGTAAGATAGAACATCATAGTGATAAATTGATACTTCCCACCACAGGGTAATAGCTGATCTAAGGAAAGAGAGGAGGGAAAGAGGGAGATAGAGATTCTGTTGTTTTCAGATAACCCATTAAATTATTAATTCATTGATTAGGTCATATCACTCACGATCCATTTATCTCCCAAATTCTCTACATTTTATTTTTATTTTTATCTTTAAATTTAAATTAGAAACAAGGATGCTTCATATGTCAATCCCAGGTCCCTCTCCCTTTCCCTCCCCTCCTCCCACGCTCTCCCACCAACCTCCCCAATATCCCCTCCTTTCCCCAGGGAGGCTGAGGCCCTCCATGGGGTGTCCATAGTCTGTCATTTCATCAAGGGCAGGGCCTAGACCCTCCCCCAAGTGTCCAGGGTGAGAGTGCATCTCTCATTGTAGGATGGGTACCCAAAGTCCATTTGTATGCCAAGGATAAATACTGATCTACTACCCAAGGCCCAATAGATTACCTAGGCCTCCTCACTGACACCAACATTCAGGGGGTCTTGATCAATCCCATGCTGTATTCCCAGCCATCAGTCTGGGATTCAAGAGCTACCCCTTGTTCAGGTCAGCTGTTTCTGGGGGTTAAACCAGCCCAGTCTTAATGCCTTTGCTCATCAGTCCCCCCTTTCTGTCACTGGGTTCCTTGAGTTCAGCTCAGTGTTTAGCCATGGGAGTCTGCCTCTGCTTCCATCAGTCATTAGTTCTGTTTCCCAGACTCTCTCTCCATGGAATTTTAGGCTGGCACTCCCCAGATCTCTGTCTAAAATCCATATATCAGAGAGTATATACCATGTTTGTCTTTTTGTGACTGGGTTACCTCACTCAGGATGGTTTCTTCTAGTGCTGTCCACTTGCCTGCAAATTTCAAGATTCCACTGGTTTTTTCTGCTGAATAGTACTCCATTGTATAAATGTACCACATTTTCTCTATCCACTCTTCAGTTGAGGGGCATCTATGTTGCTTCCAAGTTCTGGCTATTAAAAATAATGCTGCTATAAACATAGTGGAACAGATGTCCTTGTGTGAATGTGTATCTTTTGGATATATGCCTATGAGAGGAATTGCTGGGTCTTGTGGTAGACTGATTCCCATTTTCCTGAGGAATCTCTATATTTATTTCCAAAGTGGCTGTACGAGTTGGCAATCCCCCCAGCAGAGGAGGAGTGTTTCCCTCTCTCCACATCCTCCCCAGCATAAACTGTTGTTGTTTTTGATTCTCCACTTTTTAACATTGATACATTAGAGATCAAGCCTTAAACATATGCGCATTTGGGGAATAGTTAAAATCCAAATCATGATGTGGGAAAATAGCTCAGCAGATACATTGCTTTCTGGGTCAAAGTGAGGAACTGAATTCAAATCTCCAGAACCCATGTAAAGTCTAATTGCTGTAACTGAGTCTGTAGTGTTCCCTTATGGACATGGGAGGCAGAAACAGGAGAACACCTGGAAGTTCATGATCCAGCTAGCCTGGAATACACAAGAACAAACAATAAAAAGTCACTGGCTTAAAAAGGTAGGTGAGAACCAAGACCTGAGGTTGTCTTCTGACCTCTACAAACATGAATAAATACATGTACACACTTCTATAATATAATACACACATTAAATTTTTAATAAAGAATAAGCTGCAAATAATGAAGGCCGTGTACCTAAGGTCAGAAAATATTGGGTCATAATTATATCATTTTCTTAGAGATTGCCAAGTGTTAACCAAAATGGACAACTAACAATAACAGAGAGCTTGAGTACTTCCTTACCATCCCAGGGTATCTTTAAACTTTCTGTTTGTGTAAATCTAGTTGATGTAAAACAGTATCTTATAGTTAGTTGCTAAGGTAGCTATTAAAACCACTGACTAATTGCTTCTTTCTGTCTTTTTACTGGTTTTGATTGCATGTATTTATATTGATTTATAGTAACTTTTAACATAGCTTGATAAGTAACCTTGGTGTTGTGCATAATAATCTTTCCATCTTGCTTTGTTGGTTCTGGGATGTCTTTTGATACAGTCGTTGACATTTTTTGTTGTTAAACCTGCCAGTCTTGCCCATCATGCCTCACACTTTCACATCTTTAGTCCTTTAAGAATGTCTTTTTGACCTCAAATCACAAAGAAAATGAAAAAGAATGAGCATCTTCTAGTTGATTTCTAGACCTTAGCAAAATGTGTTTTTATTTAGAAGTCATGATGGACAAAACTGTATTGACATAAGGCATGAAATCACTGTTTTTCCTGTTGCTAAGCAACTGCCAGATGCTATTTGCTAGACTGTCCATCCTTTCTCTGCTAACCTGTAAGAGTACTTTGTGAATAGTCCCTGTATTTTCATCGGGAGACTCATCATATCTGGCTGTCTTGTCTTTTGTAAAATTAAATGATCATGATGACTACTACCTATATCTTTTACATCATTATGAGTCATAAAAGAGTAGCATTTTAACACTGTTCTTCATTGTTTATATATTGCTGGAGTATCTCTAAGAATACACTCACAGAATCCTTCATGAACTTCTTGGCTACTCTGACATACAATGCATACAGAAAAATCAAGACAAATGCTTCATTCATTATCATTATCACTGCTTTTGATAATCATTGATTGCTTTCTTGGAATATATCTAAAAATCTTTGATGTGTTATAACTTTTATTATTATTACTGATATTTCTCCATATTTTAAATTAAATTTATTTCAAGCCACTGTATATACAGAATATTATCACATGCTTCCCTTCTGCACCAAAGGCAAAGAATTTCAAATCTTTCACAAGTCAATTAGTTTGCTATTTTTAAGTATCATGCTTATTTTGCTTTCAGTTTTTAGCATTATCTTCAGCTCATGCTCACCCTTTTAAACAGCGGCACACACATGCACACGTCATCTCTCATCTTCATATGGTTAAAGCACTCTTAGAGTTAGTGCAATGTGAAATCTTTTCTCTGGTTATATAGATACCATTTACAAGTGGGGTCCATCCCTTACAATGTCTATCCTTCTATTTCAGCATATATTCTATTTTACATAAAGTCCTTGCTTGCCACTAGCTGTTGTTTTCTCAATTTTCTGCTTTCTTATTATCAGCTCTATGTGCAACTCCCCATTTATTGTTTAAATTTTTCTTAAGACTTTCAGTGTACACTGTTTTCTCCATCTGAAATCCTGAATATGCTTTTTGAAATCTTCAGGCTATATCCAACCCAGTCATTTGGTGTAAGGGTATCATTGTATGGTATCCCTTATGTGGTAGACTGAATTTCTGTTGCCTTTTTAGTAACATACACTAATCCCTGGCTCCTTGCCCCCTTCCTCTTTGGTTTTTTTTTCCTCAGTTTGATGAAGCACGTACTATGGGGTACACATACGAAATCAAGCTTTGAAATTTGCATGAGAATGTTTTCATTCCATTCCTATCCTCAGTTTATAATTGAATAGAATTCTAGCTTGGAAATTATTTACCCTGAGAAATTGGAACACATTATTCCATTGTCTTTGACCTCTGGTGCTGCTGATAAAAAGCATTGCTGGTGTCCTGATCCTGGCCTTTTGAATGTGAACATTGTATTCCTCTCTCCAGAATTAAGGAACATCATACATCTGGTCCCAAGGTTTTAAAATTTAGTGATAACATGCCTTGATGTAGGTTGTTTGTAGTTTGAAAATAGATGCCATTCCATTATGGGACAACCAATTTGTCATTTTTTAATAATCTGTTCCTCTATGTTTTCATTATTATGTGTGCTCTGTACTTCTTATTCATTTGATGTACTTTTGTGCTTGTGTTTGTGATATATGTGTATGTCAGCATGTCTCTGTGTGTGCATATACATGAGTGTGTGTGTGTGGAAAAGAATGTGAGCCTGTGTGTACATATGGAGGCCAGAAAAAGAAAGGGGTATCCTCCTCTATCACTCTTCAATTTATTCCCTTGAGATAAGATTTTTCACTCAACCTGGGACTTGACATTGCAGTTACACTAGCTGGCCAGTGAGCTCCCAGTGGTGGGGTCACAGGCATGTACAACCATACCAGGCTTTTTTTATGGGCGCTGGAAAGTTAAACTTGGGTCCTTCTGCTTGTATTTCAAGTGTTCTTATCCACTGATTCATATCCTCAGACCTTAATTGGATGCTGAACCATCTGAATTGATCTCTTAATTTTCCTATTTTTATTTCATAGATAAGACATTCTCCTTTTATCAGAGAATATTAATAAAATTCTCTTCTTTAAAATTTTTTGATCTTATAAACTTTTTCCCTTCCCAACGTTTTCATTGTTTATGTGTTATTTTTTTGTTCTCCATCTTTCAGGATACAGGCTTTCCTCAAAAGATTGCTACCTTTGCTTTGTCTGACCACATTTAAAAATTAAGTAATTAAAATCAGACTAGATAATACGTGGGGAGGTGTAGGTAGGTTTTGTTGAGCATAAGGGACATGGTGATGTGATTGTGTAACTGGCATATTCCGTAGGGCTCACCTGTGATGTTATCATCCACATAGAAGGATTATACAAGGATTATCCCAGAGTAGAGGAATCAAATCTTCCCTCTCTATAGGAATCTAGTGGATGAAAGGGTTGGGTCCCTCATCTCAAATGTTCTCTAATCCCTTATTTTTAGTTCAGTTATTCCCCCCAATAGTACTTTGTGTTTCCCTGCTAGAATTCCCCTCTCATCTGCTTCCAAGATCTACCATCAGTTTTTAACAGCATGTAGGTAGGACTGTTTAACAGTAACCACAATGAGGTAAGGGATCTGGATTCTAAAGGTGTCATACACTACATTTTTCCAATCATTCTGCTTTCAATTCTACCCTCACCCCAACTTCTAGGTTCACTGTTACACCAATTCCAAAACCCTGCCAGGCTGGTGCCATGTAAATCAGATTATTTCTCAGCTTTTCTTTATGTGGATTTAAGTTCAGATTTTCTCTGATCTAATTGATGCTTTCCCCTTTTCAAATTCTGTTGTTGCTATCTTATCTCTCATGTTCCTTATCCTTTCAAGCTTCTATCTCAAAGGAAAACCCTTTCTGTCATTCAGAGGAGGCTTGGGAGGGATCAAACCAAATGAAACAAAGCAGGTCATTCAGATTTCCTATCTCACAATTTCTTTTGAAGTTGGAACTTTGTGTTCTCCTAAGCTATCTTTATCCTTTTGTTCTCTTTGTTCAGCCATTGATCTTTAAGAAAATTATATCCCCATTTTACAGATAATCTATTTGAAATGGGAGAAACCAAGTTATTTCTTCTAGATGACAAAATTAGGAACTGACAATAGCTCAGAGAATTTGAAAGAAATGCAAACAATACTGTAATACTATGCAGTTGTTATAATTCCGATATAAATTACTCTATCCTGCCTGCCTGTTGCTTTTCAAATGACCTCTACCAATGTCATTGCCAAGTGATAAAAGCCAGAATTGTTTGCAGAATATAAAATGACCTGACAAAACATTCACACATTATTCTCTTCTGAAAGAAAAGAACTAATATGACCTAGTATTTTTCATGCTAATGACTATAATTAACTAACCAAGCTGAGCAGAGCCTTGGAATTCATCTTTACAAAACTGGAGCCATGACAAATTTGTCAGTTAGGTTGTGTAGAGGCAGAAAGAAAAAAGCTGACAGCATCTAAAATTTAATTTAGCATCTGAAAGTAGGTCTCAAAATGGAAATGATGTTTTACCCTTTAGAAGCAGATTTTTATGGCTTCCTATGCTTTCTGGAATGATTTACTACATGGATCTCTCCTAGGTCAGTGTGACAGTTACTCCATGTTTAAGCCAAGAACAATTCACCATCAATTTTTACTCAAATTCATTACTCTTGTAGCTAGCTGCCAGCCTTTTTGCATGACTAGAAATAAGTTTAATATTGTCAGCACATAATGTAATAATTTGCCATTGAAACTATTCATTATGATTTTTGCCTTTTATTTGGTAAATAATCTATAGCTCTCTTATGAAAATGTGTCAGATGTGCTAGAATCCTTTGTAAAAATACTTTTCAATTAATTATGCTCTCTGTTCATTCAATTCTGTTCTATCATGTATTAAATAATATTTGTAGAGATGTATTAAAGTTGGCTATTGGTGCTGGTATGTATCTTTTACTCTCAGAATGGAAGTTACAATATCGAACTGATCAATACACTTGAAAAACAATTTCAGATTTGACATTCTTAGAGTTGGAAATACAAAAAGAGAAATTTCGCAAAGTGTGAGAGCATGAATACCAATTACTCGCTACCTAGACCAAACTTTTCATATTATAGAAAACCAATTTTCAGAGTGATTCAATAACTTTATCCTGTGATATTCAGTTATTTGATATTGCAGCTAGTAAAACTGGTTCTTAGATCATTTAAACCCTCTTTCCACCTTATTATGGCAACAAAGTTACCTAGAAACATTTACTCCATGCATGTATTCTAGATAAAATTATAGTTAATATCGTGGCTTTACAATTTTTATTTAGAGATAACTTAAACTTACATAATTGAATATATTACATACAGTTCTATATGCCAGTGGTTCTCAACCTTCCTAATGCAAGTATCTGTTTTCTGATATTCTTAGACAAACCCTGTGAAAGGATCATTTGACCCCCAAAGGGGATCGTGACCCACAGGTTGAGAAATGCTGTTCTATGCCTTTACATGAGGATCATTAGCATTTTTCACATGTGTTATGTGTGCATGTGGATTTACACAGATTTCAAGGTAAAGAAGTTGACAGCTGCAGCTAATTCCAACACACCTTTCTTTTAAAAACAAGGAATCTTCTTACAGAACCATAGTTCGTAAATCCTCTTTAAAAAATGGTACGGTACAATACCGACCAGCATGAAATGGGCAGGGTCTGGTCTGTTAACATACATCAATAATCTTTTGAGACTCTGTCTCAAAAAAAGAAAAAATGAATCATTGACCTAGAAGTGATCCAGATCAGTGTTTAGTACAGTGGTTCTCAACCTGTGAAATACAACCCCTTTTGGGGGTGATCAAATAACCCTTTCACAGGGGTCACCTAAGACCATCAGAAAACACAGATATTTACAGTACAATTCATAACAGTAGCAAAATTACAGTTCTGAAGTAGCAATGAAACTAATTGTATGGTAGGTGGTCACAACAATATAAAGAACTGTACTAAAGGGCTGCAGCATTGGGAAGGTTGAGAACCACTAGTTTAGTGGACACTTTCCCTTGTATCTTCTTGACCTTGTGGTTAAGATCAAGGAAAGATTGGTACAATAGTGGCATGTTGGTTATGGAGGCAACAAATGGCTTTCTGCATAGTAGTTATAAGGTCTGCTCCACAGAAGTGATTTCATACTTGGTATTGGAAAGCTAGTCAAAAGTGCACAACTGGGGAGATCATAGGCCTAGTGAGGAAACTACTGCTGTTTTACTAAATGGTTATGCTGTCAAACTGCCTTGTAAATATTTGTGTATACACATAGATTTGTGATATCTCAACTTTGGTCAGAGAAGCTTCTTTTTGCAACAGGTTGCAATTAATGTGGAGATTCATAACTGGTCAAAGTGCTTAGTATAAGTATCAATGAGTGCTCACCTGTGGGTGAATCATCTATTTCAGTTTTCCCTGCTCATCCAAGGCTCAGGGAACATTGAAAAGGGGAGATACAAAGAATGTGAGAGCTAGTAAGTGAGGGGAGAGTTGTGAGATGCTGACTTCTGTACTAGCAAGACTGTTGCATATATTAACTCACAACAGCTGTGGCTATTTTCACATGATGCAGAAGGTTAAAATCCCTGCATGAATGGAGGAAGGATCCTCAGAATTCCACCCTTGGAAGGGAAGTTATTATTGGCGGTTGCTGGATGCTGAGGGAGGGAGAGTCACTCTCATTTGGGGACATGGGCTAATGGTAGGTTGTACATACCCAAGTGGATGGTCTCATACACATGTGGGTAGCAGTAAATGGATTCACAAGGTTATTTTTAATAAAAAATGGAGGACATGAATTAAGAAAGAGAGAGAAGGGAACACTAAGCAAGTGGGAGGTAGGGAGATAGTGGTGGATAGATGTGATCAAAATACCTTGTATAAGTGCATGAATTTTAAAAATATTATTTAAGAAAACACAAAAGAATCCCATGGTTCAAATATTCAACTTAGGAAATTTGACATTATCACCATTCTATAAATTATATAATTAAAGTTAATATTCAGGTTTTGTCAATGGTTACAAAAATGTTTTTCTGAATTTTTTTCTTGAGTCAATCAATATAATAACTATACTTAGGAATCGTGTTTCTCTACTCAATTTTAATAAGTATTAATCTTTAGCCTTTGTTTTTTGAAAGCATACATGTTCTTGCTGAATACAGGCCAACTGCTTTTGTAGACTGTCTCTTGTATGATTGTATTATATTTCACTATGATTAGATTTGGTAGTTGGATGGCATCCTAACCAGAGATAATTATTGATAAGTTGCAGGATGTTTGATTACCAAGTTTAAATTTAAGGTTACTTATGTGACAGGCAATAATAGTGACCTCTGGGGATTTATTGCCAAAGGCTTTGTGGTGCTCTTCTGACATAATTATGATAAAAATATTTTTGTGTCTGTCTCAGAACATCATACGAGTTGGCTCATGATACTGGTTTGTCTATAAATTATAATGATAGTTTTAACATCTGTATAAGTAGGGATGTTCCAGGTGTTTTAGTAGGATAATTTCAGCAGAACATGAAAAGCAAAGAGGACTACATGGAAAGAGGTTCCTTCAACTATTGTGAACCTGATCTACCTAGATCCTCGGCATAAACTATGGTTAGCTGTCATTTCTTAGAGAAGGCAATGGAATTTAGACCTCAGCTTTTTAAGTTTCTTTAGGTTTCTCCTTGCCAAATATTATAGTATGCAATATTTATATGATATACATTTTTGGAAGAGCCTAATTCTCTTTCTTAGTAAGTAATTATTATGTAGCTATTCTTTTCTTCTACAAGAATTCACAGAACATAACCTCAAAACCTAAATCATATGATTTGGAGGACATCTAACTAGAGATAATTATTGATAAGTTTCAGGGATGTTTGATTACCAAGTTTAAATTTAAGTTTCCTTATGTGCCAGGCAATAGTGACCTCAAGGGACCTATTTCCAATAGCTTTGTCTAGGGTTCCACTCCCTTACCCTTCTTGTTTTGAGATAACTGTTGAAGTAGATAGGATCTTAAAATGAAAGACAAAGTTGTGCTGGGCATGATGATACAGGCCTACAATGCCACCTAATAGGGAAGTTGAGGTAGGAAGATCACAAGTTCAAGTCTTGCCTGGGCTACAGAGTTAGTTCAAAGTCCACCTGAACAACTTAGTGAAACGCTTTCTTAAAATAAAAAGAGGTGTGTGAATATAGTTTAGAGTCAAATCACTTGCACTACATCTTAAATTCAATCCCCAATAATCAAAACTGTAACAATCAAGGTTGTAGTTATCTTCCTCAGGGTAGCCATCATACTACGGTGGAGTTCTTAGTTGATAAGCACGTGGATCTACCCTCTGATATTTCTCCAACCAATCAGGAATACAGTTGTTGTTGTTTTTAATTTTCTTTGAGTTGTTGGAAATAGTCATTCTTGATCACTAGAATATAAAAAGAAAGGTGAAGAAGTCATAGAAAGCCTTCAAATGCCAAATTCCAACCACTTTGGTAGCTGGTGAGAAACTACCAATAGGAAGAAATGACATGAAGTAATCTGTTTACAAATATTTCTAGATCTATGTTCCAAACTTCAAAGTGATTTAATGATGAATTAGTTTTAGGTATAGAGTTCCTCACACAGTTTAGAAGGCTATGGTTGTAAAGGACTTTCATCAGCGAACAACCCACTAGCTGTCTCAGTTTCTCAATCAGGAATTAGAGTAGTCTTACATAAGGAGATATATTACTTTGGTTTCCTGGTTGAGTCAATAGAAGTCAGCTTGAAAGCAATAGAAGCACACTTGAACTGGAAATGAGTGAGCTCATAATGTATGAGGGACAGGAACTCACAGATAAAATGCTGGGCCACATGGTGGGGTTGAGCCAGAAAAGAATTCTTTATCTAAAACTTGCCTAGAGCGAGTCACTTATCTTACTTCCTGTATTTTCATTCTGAAGCTCCGCAGTTTATGACTCAGCCAAACACTTCATATCTACTTTCTGTCTGTTTTTTTTCTCTGACTCAGTCGTTATTCCCATTTCCTGAGAAAAATGAATCTGTTGGAACTGGAGGTGATATCTTAGTGTGTTATCCTGAAAATAGGTCCTGAGAAAATGAATTGGATGTAAGTAGCTTATTTGAGTGTGGGGCCAGTTCTGAGCAATTACCATAGAATAGGTGGCTTACATAACAGAAATTCATTCTTCATAATTCTGAAAGGCGGAAGTCAGAGATCAGGGTGCCATCGTGGCTGGGTTTAGGACAGAATGTTTCCTGGTTTTGTGATGGAAGTTTTCTTGATTTATCTTTGTATAACAAAGAACAGAGTAAAGAGAACTAAGCTATTTCCTGTCTTAAATCAACCATTAAAACCTAGTTACTCCCCTAAAGCTCCTTCCCCACATATCATCATACTGGCATTTCCTGCCTAGCACTGAAGTTTCTCTAGCATACTTCCATAGCCAGAGTATGTCATAAGTCAGAGGTAGGCCCCTCTGCTAAGATAGCCATGGTAATGTGAGAACAAGTAATTGCCAACTGAAGCAGCAGATTTTCTCTTGGGTAATCAAAATTTCTCTATATGGAAAATTAACTGTAATTGATGTTGTAAGCAGATACATAAGCAAAGCTGTGTGTTCAAAAGGGCATCTAGCCCAACACCTCAGCAATAGCTGTGTGCAAAGCACTTCCCAAACACAGGCATTGTGACAAAATTGATGCCTGAAAATTTGTCTGCTAATGAGGAAAATTCCAAACATGATGATTAGTATAAATCTTGTTTAGTAAGGTGAAACATAGCTGTGAAACTGGTACAGAAGTACTAACAGTCTTTTTTCATGTTACAGAAGCAAACTCATTCACACAGCATACCTCAAGGATGAATATGATCATAATGGCTCTCTTGTGTTCTGCATCTTTACCATCTGTTAAGTTTCACCATGGCCCCTTACACTGACCCTCCCCAGACACACTCTATCTGCTGTCCCTTCTACATCACCCCTTTTACCAGCTTGAAAATAGAGCAGCCCACACCTCCCCCAAAAACTCTAACAGCAGTTAGGGTGACCTTTGAGAGGGAAGATGAAGAAACAGGAATTAGATTCCCGGATAGGCACACAGATGAAGAGAAAGATCATCAGTAGATAGTAGAGATGGTGAACTTCTAAGATGTCTGGCATCATCTTCTCCCTCTCAACCAGAGACAAAAATCTGGCAATTTAAATCAAAAGCTTGGCAGGCTTTTTCTCCCACCAGTAGAGATTCCTTCTTGTGGACGTGTTTGAGAAGCCTAAGGCCAGATCAGGATATGTTACCCCAAACTTGTGGACTGATCAGTCTCCCTGTTTTTGTTCAAGTCAAAAATCCCTGAATTGAAGGAAGAAGACACCCTAGAAGAACCTTAAATCCACAAACTTCAAGAAAAGACCGAGTTTGGGTTTTTTGATGCCTCCCTATGATTTGTGAAGGGTCTTTTTCTCTGTGTATCTGCTGCTGTGTATCTATGTTTCCTATCCCCTAGTATGAACCTTTCTTCACCTCCAGAAAAAAATGAATGAAATATACAAGACCACAAAATTACTCCACTAAACATAAATGCACATGACAACATCCTAGGAAAGCCCCATGTTCATGGCCCAGATAGTCTATATATTTAAATAAACTGCAGGTCCTCCTTCATAAGTAATTGCTATCCATCATTGTCTGTCATTCTGCTGAGCTTTTATGGTTATGTATTTGATTATGTTTTTGGTTAAAATGAAATAATTCCCCAGGAACAGGAGGAATGCCCTATGTAATCTTTGGAAAAATCACTAAAGTATTGTGAATTACATGTAATAATTTTTCTTAATCACACTATGGTTGAAGGGATAAATGAATGAACCCTTTTATTTCCTCTGGGCCACAAACTAAATGAGACACAAAGCAGAATAATAAAACAGATATGAATAAAATCTCAACTTTATCACTCCAAGAATGAACTACAGAACAAAACTAGACCCAACTATACTATTACTTCAAAATGTCCTTTCTTAAACGTGCACTAATAATACCACCTCTACTTCCAGGGGAATATGATTCCCTGAAAAATTAGACTAAATGGGAGGGAGGGAGAGAGAGAGAGAGAGAGAGAGAGAGAGAGAGAGAGAGAGAGAGAGAGAGAGAGAGAGAGAGAGAGAAAGAGAAAGAGAAGAGAGAGATGTAAATTGGATCATTGGGAGGAAGAATGAGCCAGAGTTGGAAGGGAATAAAATTTATTTGTGTGGCTAAAACTTGTGAAAGATAAAAACAGGAGGAAGTAAATTGAACAGGGAAAGTCTTTAAATAATGCTATCCTTAAAGGATCTTTTTTTATTTTATCATTTTTTAAATTTTAAATAGCTTGTTTTACATGTCAATCCCAGTTCCCTTTCCTTCCCCTCCTCCCACACTCCCCTTCCCCCCACCCTCCCACCCTATTGCCAAATCCTTCCACATAGGGGATATCAGAGTCTGTCATTTTACTCTGGGTAGGGTCCAGGCACTCCCCTAAGAGTCCAGGCTGAGAGAGCATCCCTCTTTATGCTATAGGCACACGAAAACTGTTTGTATATCAGGGATAGACACTGATCCACAGCTCAGGGCCCCATAGGTTGCCCAGGCATTCTCGCTGACACTCACATTTGGGGGGTCCAGATCAGTCCCATGCTGGCCTCCCCACTGTCAGTCTGGGGTCCAAGAGCTCTCCCCTGTTCAGATCAGCTGTCTCTGCTGGTTTTGCCAGCCCATTCTTTGCCAATTTGCTCATCACTCCTCTCTCTCTGTCACTGGGTTCCTTGGGTTCAGTTCAGTGATTAATTGTGTGTTTGCCTCTGCTTCCATCAGTCACAGGATGAAGGCTCCCGGATGGTTATAGACATCAAGTTCATTATCAGGAATGGGCATTCGAGGTGGTCTCTCCACTATTGCTTAGCTTGCCAATTGGTGTTATCCCTTTAGATCACTCGAGGTCGCTCTGGTGCCTGATCTGTATTCGATCCTATGATTCCCTCTTCCCCCTATTCTACCCCCACCCCCTCAACTTCCTGTTCCCCCATGACCAACTCTCTTCCTCTTCACCCCCTCTACTCTTCCCAGGTCCCACTACCCCCCCCTCGCCGTGTTCCCCATCCATTCAGGGGATCTTGTCTCCATCCTCTTCTCTTGGGTACTAAGCACATATGCCTATCTTTTAGGTTCTTTCCTGTTTCCCAGACTCTCTATCAGTGGAAGTGCAGACTGGCACTATCCTGATCCATGTCTAAAATCCATATATGAGTGAGTACATACCATGTTTGTCTTTTTGCGACTGGGTTACCTCAGGATGGTTTCTTCCAGTGCTATCCATTTCCCTGCGAATTTCAAGATTCCATTGTTTTTTTCTGGTGAGTAATACTCCATTGTGTAAATGTACCACATTTTCTCTATCCACTCTTCAGTTGAGGGGCATCTAGGTTGCTTCCAAGTTCTGGCTATTACAAATAATGCTGCTATGAACATAGTGGAGCAGATGCCCTTGTTGTTTGAACTTGCCTCATTTGGATATATGCCTAAGAGTGGAATTGCTGGGTCTAGTGGTATCTTAATTCCCATTTTCCTGAGGAATCTCCATACTGATTTCCAAAGAGGCTGTATGAGTCGGCACTCCCACCAGCAGTGGAGGAGTGTTCCTCTCTCTCCACATCCTCTCCAGTATAAATTGTCTTCGGTGTTTTTGATTTTAGCCATTCTGACAGGAGTAAGATGGTATCTCAGAGTTGTTTTGATTTGCATTTCCCTGATGGCTAAGGATGTTGAGCACTTTCTTAAGTGTCTCTTGGCATTTTAGCCTCCTCTACTGAGAATTCTCTATTTAGCTCTGTACCCCACCTTTTAATTGGATCCTTTGGTGTTTTGGAGACTTGTTTCTTGAGTTCTTTGTAAATTTTGGAGATTAGCCCTCTGTCAGATGTAGGGTTAGTGAATATCTTTTCCCATTCTGTGGCCTGCCTTTTTGTCTTTTTGACTGTGTCCTTTGCCCTACAGAAGCCTTTTAGTTTCAGAAGGTCCCATTTGTTAATTGTCGATCTCAGTGCCTGTGCCACTGGTGTTATGTTTAGGAAGTGGTCTCCTCTACCAACTCGTTGAAGAGTATCTCCCACTTTCTCTTCTAAAAGTTTCAGTGTGGCTGGATTTATGTTGAGATCTTTGATCCATTTGGACTTAAGTTTTGTACAAGGCGATAAACATGGATCTATCTGCAGTCTTCTGCATACCAGTACCCAGTTATGCCAGCACCATTTGTTGAAGATACTTTCTTTTTTCCATTGTACAGTTTTAGCTTCTTTGTCGAAAATCAAGTGTTCATAGGTGTGTGGGTTAAAGAGCTTTCGATTCAGTTCCATTGGTCTACCTGCCTATTTTTGTGCCAATACCAAGCTGTTTTCAGGACTATAGCTCTATAATAGGGCTTGAAGTCAGGTATGCTGATGCCTCCTGAAGTTCCTTTATTGTATAGGGATGTTTTAGCTATCCTGGGCCTTTTGTTTTTCCATATAAAGTTGATTAATGTTCTTTCCAGGTCCTTGAAGAATAGTGATGGAATTTTGATAGGGATTGCATTGGATCGGTAGACTGCTTTTGGCAAGATTGCCATTTTTATTATGTTGATCCTACCAATCCAAGAGCATGGGAGATCTTTCCATTTTCTGGTATCTTCTTTGATTTCTTTCTTTAAAGACACAAAGTTCTTGATATACAGGTCTTTAATTTCCTTGGTTAACATTATCCCCAGATATTTGATGCTGTTTTTGTCTATTGTAAAGGGTGATGTTTCTCTGATTTCTTTCTCAGTCACTTCATCATCTGTATATAATAGGGCCACTGATTTTTTTGAGTTTACCTTGTATCCTGCCACATTGCTGAAGGTGTTTATCAGCTCTAGGAGTAACCTTGCAGAGTTTTTTGGGTCACTTATGTAAACTATCATATCATTTGCAAATAGTGAAATTTTGACATCTTCTTTTCCTATTTGTATCCCCTTTATCTCCTTTTGTTGTCTTATTGCTGTAGCTAGAACTTCAAGTACAATATTGAAGAGATATGGAGAGAGTGGACAGCCTTGTCTTGTTCCTGATTTTAGAGGAATTGCTTTGAGTTTCTCTCCATTTAGTTTGATGTTAGCTGTTGGTTTACTGTATATTGTTTTTATTATATTCAGGTACATTCCTGTTATCCCTGATCTCTCTAGGACCTTTATCATGAAGGGGTGCTGGATTTTGTCAAAGGCTTTTTCAGCATCTAGTGAGATGATCATGTGGCTTTTCTTTCACAGTTTGTTTATATGGTGGATTACATTGATAGATTTTCTAATGTTGAACCATCCCTGCATTCCTGGGATGAAGCCTACTTGATCATGGTGGATGATTTTTCTGATGTGTTCTTGAATCCGGTTTGCGAGTATTTTATTGAGTATTTTTGCATCAATGTTCATGAGGGAAATTGGTCTATAGTTCTCTTTCTTAGTTGTGTCTTTGTGTGGCTTGGGTATCAAGGTAATTGTAGCCTCGTAGAAAGAGTTTGGCAGTGAGCCTCCTGCTTCTATTGTGTGGAATATTTTGAGGAGTATTGGAATTAGCTCTTCTTTGAATTTCTGGTAGAATTCTGCACTGAAGCCATCTGGGCCTGGGCTTTTTTTATTTGGGAGACTTTTGATGAGTGCTTCTATTTCATTAGGGGTTATAGGTCTGTTTAGATTGTTTATCTGTTCTTGATTTAGTTTGGCAAGTGATATCTATCCAGGAAATTGTCCATTTCCTTTAAATTTTCAAATTTTGTGGAGTACAGATTTTCAAAGTATGCCCTGAGGATTCTCTGGATTTCCTCAGAGTCTGTTGTTATGTCCCCTTTTTCATCCCTGATTTTGTTAATTAGCATGCTCTCCCTCTGTCTTTTGGTTAGTTTGGACAGAGGTTTATCTATTTTGTTGATTTTCTCAAAGAACCAACTCTTTGTTTCATTGATTCTTCTCAGTGTTTTTCTGGTTTCTACTTGATTGATTTCAGCCCTCAATTTGATTATTTCCTGGCGTTTGCTCCTCCTGGGTGAGTTTGCTTCTTTTTGTTCTAGAACATTCAGCTGTGCTATTAAATCTCTAGTATGACTGTTCTCCAGTTTTTTCATGTGGGCACTTAGTGCTATAAACTTTCCTCTCAGCACTGCTTTCAAAGTGTCCCATAAGTTTGTGTATGTTGTGTCTTCATTCTCATGAAATCGAGGAAGTCTTTAATTTCTTTTTTTATTTGTTCCTTTACCCAGGGATGGTGCAATTGTGCATTGTTCAATCTCCATGAGTTTGTATGGTTTCTGTGATTTTTGTTATTGTTGAATTCTAATATTAATGCATGGTGGTCTGATAAGATGCAGGGGGTTATCCAATTTTTTTGTATCTGTGGAGATTTGCTATGTTTCCTATTATGTGGTCAATTTTAGAGAAGGTTCCATGTGGTGCCAAGAAGAAGGTATATCCCTTTGTGTTTGGGTGGAATGTTCTATAGATGTCTGTTAAACCCTGTTGGGTCATAACTTCTATTAGTTCTTTTGTTTCTTTCTTAAGTTTCTGTCTGGAGGTCCTGTCTAGCAGTGAGAGCGGAGTGTTGAAGTCTCCTACTATTAGTGTGTGAGATTTTATGTGCATTTTGAGCTTTAGTAATGTTTCTTTCACGAATGTAGGTGCCTTTGTATTTGGGGCGTAGTTGTTTAAAATTGAGACTTCGTCTTGATGCATTTTTCCTTTGATGAATATGAAGTGACCTTCTTCATCTCTTTTGATTTATTTTAATTTGAAGTTTAATTTGTTAGATATTAGGATTGCTACACCCGCTTGTTTCTTGGGACCGTTTGATTGGAAGATCTTTTCCCAACCCTTTACTCTGAGATAATGTCTGTCTTTGATGTTGAGATGTGTTTCTTGTATGCAGCAGAAGGAAGGGTTCTGTCTTCGTATCCATTCTGCTAGTCTGTGTCTTTTTATAGGCAAGTTGAGGCCGTTGACATTGAGGGATATTAATGACCATTGATTGGTGATCGTTGCTTGTGCATGATTTATTGTTAGTGAAGTTATTTTGTGTAGTTTCTCCTCCCTTTTTCTTTTGGTGTTTTGTAAAGTGGGATTATATATTGCCTGTGTCTTTGTGAATGTAGTTATCTTCCTTGGCTCTAGGTTTTCCTTCTAGCATTTTCTGTAGAGCTGGATTCATGGATATGTATTGTTTAAATCTGGCTTTGTCATGGAATATTTTGTTTTCTCCATCTACGGTAATTGAGAGCTTTGCTGGATATAGTAGTCTGGGCTGGCATCCTTGTTCCCTTAGCGTTTGTAGGACATCTGTCCAGGATCTTCTGGCTTTCATCGTTTCCATTGAGAAGTCAGGTGTAATTCGGATAGGTCTGCCTTTGTATGTTACTTGGCCTTTTTCTTTAGCTGCTCTTAATATTTTCTCTTTACTCTGCAGGTTTGATGTTTTGAATATTATATGGCGAGGTGACTTCTTTTTCTGGTCAAGCCTATTTGGTGTTCTGTAAGATTCTTGTACTTTCATAGGCATATCTTTCTTTAGGTTAGGGAAGTTTTCTTCTATGATTTTGTTGAATATGTTTTCTGTACCTTTAAGTTGAATTTCTTCACCTTCTTCTATACCTATTATTCTCAGGTTTGGCTTCTTCACGGTGTCCCATATTTCCTGGATATTTTGTGTTAAGGATTTGTTGGTTTTGAGATTTTCTTTGGTTGACGACTCTATATCCTCTAATGAGTCTTCAACACCTGAGATTCTCTCTTCTATCTCTTGCATTCTATTGGTGATACTTGCATCTGTAGTTCCTGATCGTTTACCCAGCTTTTCTATTTCCAGCATCACTTCATTCTGTGTTTTCTTTATCGTTTCTATTTCAGCTTTCAATCCTTCAACTGTTTGAGTTGTTTCCTTAATTTTTTTGGTAGTTCTTTCTTGGTGCTCTTTAGATTCTTTGAGAGATTTGTTTATTTCTTGAATTTTCCCCCATTTCATGGATTTTTTAGTTTGCTTTTTCTTCTATTTCTTTAAGGGATTTCCTCGTTTCTTCTTTTAGGGTCTCCATCATCTTCATGAAATAATTTTTAAGGTCTGTCTCCTCTTCTTCGTCTATGTAGTGCTTTTCGGGTCTTGCTGGTGTTTTATCCCTGGATTCTGGTGGGGTCTTGTTGGTGTTTCTATTGCTGAGTGATCTCTTATTCTGTCTTCTTCCCATCTCTTCTTTCAGTGGGTGCTGGTGGGTCTTTCCGTCTCCACTGGTCTCCTTCCTTCCTGTAGCTAAAGCTGGGGATGCTGACACGAGTTTGGGTCCTGGTAGGGCTGATGTCTTTCCTGAAGCTGGTCTCACTGGGGTTGGGGTCTTGGAATTGTTGACTTCTTTGCTGTGTGGGCAGGTCTCCTGAAGCTGTACTCGCTGGGGTTGGGATCTTGGAAGGACTGATGTCTTTCCTGAAGCTGGACTCGCTGGGGTTGGGGTCTTGGAAGGGCTGATGTCTTTCCTGTGTGGGCGGGCCTTCTGGATGCCCTCATTAAAGGATCTTAAAGTAGTGCAGGAATCAACAGGGAGAGCTTGAGCTCTCATTGCATATTTCACAAGGTTTTAGAGTAAACTGCCTTTAATGCAGTCATGCATTAGCAAAACAAAAAACACATTCTGGCATTTTTGCTGTGTTTAGCCACTGATTACGCTGTCCAAGAAGAATGTAGCCTTCAAAATCTCCAAGATGTCAAGTAACTAAATTTTTCAATGGAATGGTAAACCCTGTCTTGATGGTGATCTGAAAGGCATGATTTCATGTCTTCCATGCACACCTACCTGTTTCTTCTCTTACTGCCTGTAATTTTAAGTTACTTTAAGGAGTGTAAAAGAGTTCAGAGAAAACTAGAGGTATTGTTTTCATGAGTTTCTGTCTCAGGGAATAAAGTGGAATCCCACTGGTAAAAAACACATAAGGCAAAGTTCCTTATGAAACAAGAAACAGAAGAAATAATCCCATTTACTTTTTAAAGATGGAGAATCCTTAATACTGTTGATCCAGAAAACTAAAAAGAGCTCAGGGACATAGCAAGATGGAAAAGAAAATAAGTGAGGAGAGTGCTGAGGAGAATGGAGTCAATGATGTCCACTGGATAAAGAAAGAGAAAATGGTTGGGCACTGAGATAAAACCAAGAAAAAAATTATTGAATCAGGATAGCAAACTTGGGAGAATATAAGTGTTACCTAGAAATTTTTTTGGAGGACTATGATATATACTCCTTCATTTCCAAGGTAGAATTTTGTCAAAATCTTCATTGATTTCAAATATGTTTATGAGAGTGGACATTTTTTAACATTATGACTTTTACTTTCTTTATCGTGTATGTGCATGCACATGCCCTTATAATGGCACATACGTAAAAGTCAAAACACAGCTTGCAGGTGTTTGTTCTCTCCACTATATGAATCCTGAGGATAGAACTAAAAATCATCAAGCTTGCTGGCAGGTGCCTTTATCCATAAAGCCATCTTTTGGGCATGAAAGTAGATTCTTCATAGAAAATTCAGGGTGATTTTGACATTTTTACTAAATGTATAGGCCATGCAAAAGAACTAAATAGCCCAAACAGTAATGTATCCCAGCTCTCCTTGAAGATGAAGCTCATGGTTTACACTACAAGGCTTACACTGCTTTAAATAGCACTGATGTACAAAGTCAATGGAAGAGCCCCGGAAGTTGGCCCTGAACATGCTGTGTGTGCACCATGTGCATGCCTGGTGCTTGTGGAGTCCAGAAAAGGGTGTTGAACCCCATGGAAATGGAGCTGCAGATGGTTGATCTCTGCAAGAGCAGCCTAAGACCTCCAGCCTCAAAGGAATTAGTTCTTAAACTTATGTATACTCAACTACTTAGCATCATGGAGAATAATATAGATGATTTTCTACAAAACCAATTTTACTTATCCAGAAAAATTCCCATAACAGATTTTTTATTCATTAAGTTATTACCTCATTAGTATTACTTGGGGCAAATCCAAATGTAACAAATGTTATTTGTGCCTCATCATATCCATTTGATATTTACCATGTCCATACATTCTGCTCAATATTTAGCTGCCAGTATCTGATATCCCTTCTATAACAGCTTTATCTGGATACAAGAGTTCTTTCTGTTCCTCCCCCCAAGCAGCCATGAACCAGTAACTGAAGAAGTTACTTGATAACTATCCCTGTCTCTTTCACCACAGGTGATAAATCTCAGGGAAACTATACCCTAATTGACTTTTGTCATTTTTTTTCATTCTTTGATTTGCTTCTCAATTTCCTTGCTGATATTTCCTGGATTATCTGCCAGATACGTAAAACCATTATCTTAAAACTTAAAACCTAAGATCATTGTTTCAGAGTCTTTCCTAGAAAACCACACACCAAGATCAAGTGCTTGAAAAGCAAATTTCTGATTGTCAGTTTATTTTCTTTAGAGACCAATTTGTGATAAAAAAATACCGGTCAGAGACTGTACTGGTTGTTTGCATTGGAAATATTGTTGGTGGGAGTCAGTGTTCTTGGACTAGAACAGGTAATCTATAGCATGTGGGCCAGATCTAAGCCACCAGTGGTTTACATACAAGAACGCACCATTACAGCAAAGACACATCTTCATATTGCCTGTGGTTTCTTGCACACTATAATGGCAGAGTTAAATAGTTTTAATGAAGATTGCATAGCAAACACATTTTTAAATATTTATACTTTACAGAAAAAAAGATTGTTTACCTTTCTCATTAATCTTCTTATCCTTAGATTCACTAAGGAAAAAGAAACCTACAGGTTTATAAATACAAATGTCAGAACTTATGGCAGTGACATCTCACTAAGTGGCAGACCAATGAAACTCTCAGCTTGAAATCCAATCTGGTTACTCAATATTTAAGCCCTTCTGGCTTTTGATAATGAGTGTAGTAATTAAAGTAGGAATTAGGAAACACAGGCAGGAAATCTGAAAATGTCTTTTTTTTTTCTTGAGGCAGAATCTCACTATGTAACCCCGACTGGCCTTGAACTTATTAAAGTGTCTTTTAAAAATGAATTCCAATCATCATCAGAAAGGCTTTCTCTGGCAGTTAATGGAAGTGTATGCAGAGACCCACAGTCAAATATTAGGCAGAGAGAGAACCCAAACCGGACATCTCCATTAGGTCCCTCCCCTTGCAAGTCAAGGAACCCTGTGGAAGAGGGGGTGGAAGAACAGTTGGAGCCAGAGGGGTCAATGATACCACATGAACACAGATCACAGACTCAACTAACTAGTGCTCATAGGGGCTCACAGAGATTGAAGGACAATCATGGAGCTTGCATGGGTCTGAGCTAGGTCCTCTGCATGTATGTTAGGTTGTTAGCTTGGTGTTTCTGTGGACTCCTAATAATGGTTTTGGGGGGCATCTCTGACTCTTTTGCCTGCTCTTGGGAACCTTTCCTCCTACTGGGTTACCTCATTCAGCCTTGACATGAAGGTTTATACTTAGTCTTATTGCATCATTTTTATGCTGTGTTCAGATGTTATTCCTGCTCTTTTCTGAAGAGAAATGGAAGAGTAGTGGATCTTCAGGAGAGGGGAGCTGGGGAAACTGGGAGGAGTGGATGGAGGGGTAACTGTGGTCAGGATATATTATATGAGAAAAGAATAATTTTTTAAAAAACCAAATAAATAAAATGGGATTCATAGCTTCACTTTAGAAATGTTACTTTCCAAAAATCTTCTATTTTACTTTCAATCTTGTTCTTGCTAATCATCCTATCATTCCAAGCTCAGTAGTAATAATAAATTAATTTGAAATTAATAGACAAGGTTGTTTTTTGTTTTGTTTTGTTTTTCCGAGACAAGCCTTCTCTGTGTAACAGCCCTGGTTTTCCTGGAACTAGCTCTTGTAGACCAGGCTGGCCTTGAACTCACAGAGATCCACCTGTTCCTGCCTTCCTGAGTGCTGGGATTAAAGGTGTGTCCCATCCAGTTTAGACAAGTTTATAACCCTAAAATGTGTTGTTCTTCTAGATAGTTCAAGCTTCTGCAACAGATAGTTTCTACACTTCCTTGTCAAACTTGTAACACTCAGGGACTGATAGCACAGTTCTGTATATAGTATATGCTCAGGAAAATTACTTTGCTGTTCCACTTCCACCATAGATTCCTATAGATGATGCAACATAATAATCAAATGAGAATCATTTGTCAAGTATGAAATGATTTTACATAATTTATCTTTAGAGTGTTTCACAAATGCGAGCAGTGCATGAAAACTTTAGTCCTGCCCATGAAATCTTGTTTTGGATTATTTAATTGAAAGAAGTTGCTAAGTCACTAAATCAAAACCTAAACCCTTGCTGAGTAAGTAATAGTGAAACTAGTAAAGAAAGAAAGAATTATGTGACCCATTTTATAAATTAACTAGATTGGATATACTGCATATGTGTATATAAGAAATCTTCATGTTAGACTAATTACTAAAGACTTGGGCTTACTTTGTCAGTCACAATTTAGTTGGGAAATAAAATGGGTGAACCAGTAATGACATTCTAGGGTAGGGCACATGGAGACATTAGAATGAGCAACCTGTTGTTATTTGTATTGTCTCCACGCCTCATATCTATTCATTGTTTGAAATGCTGTGATGTGATTCTTATTTTAGATTAAGTTCAACTTTCCATTTTATTGAGAACATATAGATGAAGACTTAAGGAGAGCTAAATACGAATGTACCTTGCACTCAAGGACTCTGTGGCCTATTAAGGAGCACAAATGTGAAGAAAAATGACTAACAGAGTTGTAAGAAGGAGTAAAGTCAGAATAACAGCAACACAAAAGAGAAGGCATTCAACTGTATTTGATGATGCAGACTCCTGGAGCAGAATCTGAGATAAGGATGTATCAAAGAGTGCACTCAGGAGAAACACATGTAGCAGGGTATCTCAGGGGACAGAATCAGGTAAGGAAGTGATTTTAGGCAATCTCTAACACTAGCTTGATATTGAAAAGAGATCATGATAAACAAATCTCATTGTTTTTGTAGTTGTGCATCATTAGATCTCTCTTACTGTTCCAATTAGCAAGAGTAATCTTTCTAAGAAGGTCACAGGCATAAATGATCAGCTATAGTTCTCACAAGCTGCTAGGCATTTGGATGCTCTGTTTGTCAAGTGGATCTGGACAAAGCACCAACTTCATCTACTGTAAGAAACCAGATTACACATTCATCTCTTTGGTCAGCCCAACCTCTGAGCACCTTTCCTGTTTAAAGAAAGAGATCAAGACGAATTAGAGAAACAGGGTCCTCTCCATAGCAAGTTTCTTTTTCCCTTTTTATTATTTTTATTTTTAAAACATTATTTTACATGACAATCCCAGTTTCCTCTCCTCCAATCCTCTAGCTCCTCTCCCCTTCTCCCCACCCTACCCCCATCCATTCCTCGGGGAGGGTGAGGCCTTCCACGGGGAGTCAACAAAGTCTGTCAAATCATTTGGGGCAGGACTAAGGCCCTCCCCCAATCCACCCTGTATTTAGGCTGAGCAAGGTATCCCTCCATAGGCAATGGGCTCCAAAAGGCCAGTTCATGCACTGTTAGTGAACCCACAGACTGCCCAAGCCACCCACTGTCACCTACATTCAGAGGGCCTAGTTCGGGCTTCTGCAAGCTCCTTAGCTGTCAGTACCAAGTCAGTGAGCTCCCACTTGCTAGGGTCAGATGTTTCTGTGCATTTCCCCAGCATGATCTTGACCTCTTTGCTCATATTACCACTCCACATTCTCTACGACAGAGCTCCAGGAGTTTGGCCCAGTGCTTAGCCATGGATCTCTACATCTTCTTCCATCAGTTACTGGATGAAAGTTCTATGATAACAATTAAAATAGTCATTAATCTAATTACAGGGGAGGGCAGTTAAGGTACACTCTCCACTATTGCTTAGATTCTTAGCTGGGGGTCATCCTTCTGGATATCTGAGAATTTCCCTAATGCCAGGTTTCTTGATAACCCCATAGTTGCTCCCTCTATCAAGGTACTTCTTTCCTTGCTCTCCCTCTCTGTCCTTCCCCCAATTTGACCTTCCTGATCCCTCATGTTCTTCTTTCCTCTTTCTTTCTCCCTTTCTTACTTTCCACCCATCCTTCCCCCTCCCCCCATGCTCCTAATTTACTCAGGAGATCCTATCTATCTCCCCTTCTGGAGGGGGAATCCATGTATGTCTCTCTTAAGGTACTCTTTGTTTCCTGGCTTCTCTGGGGTTGTGGATTGTAGGCTAGTCATCCTTTGTTTTATATCTAATATCCACTTATGAGTGAGTACATACCATGATTGTCTTTCTGTGTCTGAGCTACCTAACTCAGGATGTTTTTTCTAGCTCCATCCATTTGCCTGCAAATTTCCTGATGTCATCGCTTTTTTAATTAATTATTTAGTTTAAATTAGAAACAATCTGATTTTAAATACCAATCCTATTTCCCTCTCCCTCCCATCCTCCCACTCCCCCCACCATCTCCCCATCCCATCCCATGCACTCCCCAGAGAGAGTGAGGTCTCCCATGGGGAGTAACACTCCAATGTGTAAATGTACTACATTTTCTTAATCCATTCTTCAGCTGAGGGACATTTAGGTTGTTTGCAGGTCCTGGCTGCTACAAATAATGCTGCTATGAACATAGTTGAGCAAATTTCCTTGTGATATAAGTGTGAATCCCTTGGGTATATGCCCAAGAGTGGTATTGCTGGGTACTGAGGTAGATTGGTTCCCAATTTTCTGAGAAATTGTCATACTGCTTTTCAAAGTTGCTGCATAAGTTTGTACTTGCACCAGCAGTGGAGGAGTGTTCCCCTTACTCCCCATCCTCTACCATCATACAAGCTTCTTATCTTTTGATTTGGTTCTAAAGTTTTCCAAGAATACCACTGTAAAATTTCCTTTTTGTTTTGATAAATCAGAGTCGAATTTTGCACTGCTTTAACACTCTTAGTGACATACTATAGTTTGTAATCACCTAGACATCTGGAAAATAACACTTTGGTCTAATAAGCTGAACAACCAGTATTTAAGCTGAGGAGGAATAGGCGGGGTTGGTGTGCAAAGAGGAAAGGGGACTAGCCAGCCAGCCAGAGGCCATCTAGCAGGATCCCCGCCAAACAGGGGCAGTCATCCAGACACAGAGGAAGCAGGAAATCAGGATGGACATTATGTAGATGAAGTAAATGAGCCTCAGAGCAGCACATAGATTGATAAAATGGGTCAATTTAAGTTTGTTTTTTTAAAAGGCTAGCTAAAACAGTACTAAACTAATGCTGAGCATTCATAATTAATAATAAAAAACATTCATTCAGGCATTTTGTTGTTTTGTCTTTTCAGCTAAATAGATATTCCTTCAACAAAACATACTGAGTTCTGTCATGTTCTGCACCACCATTCCCCCCTTCTGGGGGCTTCTTCATCAAAACTATCGCCTTCTAACCTTTTTTTTCTGGTATTTGTTTAATTTAGGTTAGAAACAATTTTGTTTTACATGTCATTCCCAGCTCCCTCTCCCTCCCCTCCTCCCCCGCCCTTCCTACCAGGTCCCTCAAACCCCACCCAATCTCTACTGCTGCGATCCCTAGGGAGGGTGAGGCCCTCCATGGTGGATCTCCAGTGATTGTCATTTCATCCAGGGCAGGGTCTAGGCCCTCCCCCAAGTGTCCAGGGTGAGAGAGCCTCCCTCATTGTGGCATGGGTACTCAAAGTGTATTTGTACGCCAGGGTAAGTACTACCCATGGCCCCATAGATTACTTAGGCCTCCTCACTGACACTCACATTCAGGGGGTCTGCCTCTCTAGGGGCTCTCCTGAAGCAGACAAGAATAGCTAAGCAGGTTTTCCTCTCCTCTTCACCTGTGCGACTCCATTCACCCTTCAACTCAATGCCACTTCCACAGCAGATGTTTCTCCACTCCTGTAAGAAGATTTTCTCTTTCTCCCCTTGAATCACACTGCACTTTGTGCATGCTCCTTTAAGTCTTCCCATCCAGATTGTTGATGGATGTTTTGAGATTTGTCAGGGCAGTGAGAATTCCAAAAACTCTGCTTTAGTGTGCAGAATGGCTTGAGATGCTCCAGGTTGAATCTCACGGAGATTTATATACCTTAGTTCAGGCTAGAATCAGGGGCCCCAGGTAACCTGAGTCCCAGACTATGTACGAAAAGTTGGGGGGGAATAGAAACAATAGGAGGAGATCACTATGGAAAACAGCCAGAGCAAGATTTGCCTACCATCTCCAGTTTGGGTCAGTGAAAACAGTAATGTACTTTTCCCCAACCTGGCACCTTGACAAGCCAACAGCATCAAGGCCTTCCTTTGGAAGTTCGCACAGCAGCATGTTGTTATAAATGCAATAGAGACCCCCAGTGGCCAAGTGTGAATGTAAACTCCAGTTCACAATGTCTAAGTGTCACAGACTTTACAATTAATAATTGTCATGACAGCAAAGGAAGGAAGGAACTTAACTGCTGTTGGCAAAGCATTCTTATGAATTATTTACAAACACTGTCAGCTAGGTTTTTGTGTCACTGTTGCTAAATACCTGCAAAATGAAAATTTTAACAGGACAGAGCTGTTCAGCCTCAAAGTTCCAGAAGGTTCTGTCCAGCTTGGTATGGCGTGCTTGGTGATGTAGAGCAGTTCCCATCATGGAGGCCAGAAGGCAAAGGAAAGGGCTTTCTTTTTCTCCTTTTACTCTGTCTAGGCCATCATACTATGGTACAAAGCCATCTGCATCCAGGGTGTTTTCACCCACCTTTCATTGTCATTCCTGGAAATTCTGTTAGAAGCATTAGTGTACTTCACTGGTCTCCTAAATCCAATAAAACTGACCCTTAAAACTAACTACTAAATGTACCTTAAGTCATTAAGTCTCAACAGATCAATAGGGCTGATATGCTATCTACACATTTCATATGAAGAAACAGAGGAGGAGAAGCTAAAGACTGACTTCAGGTCAGGTCACCCAAGGAAGTAGCTAAATTGAGATTTGAACCTAGGAAATTGGGATGAGAAGTCACAGCACCAAATTTTAACACAGAGACAGGAAAGGAAAAGATTCTTCCAGCAAGTTCAATTCTGAAACCCTAAGAAACTAGATGCTCAGTATATGGTTTCTTTCTTTTTTTGGTAATTAAACTTACTCTTTAAATTTCATATATGCAAATTATACTTGCGTCATCTCCCCCTACTCCTCCCATGCCCCCATTCCCTCTCAAATACATACCTTCTTTGATTGTCATTGTTTTACACACACACACACACACACACACACACACACACACATTCAACCTGCTATGTCAGTTTAGTGTTTGCTTATATGTGCTTTTGCTGGGGTTGACCTCCTAGTATTGAATAATCAGTTACAGGGTTCACCCTGAGGAAAACTGATTCTCCCTCTCTCTGCCATTGTCTCTTACCTATCATGAGGTCATTTTCCCTAAGAGATCTTCCCTTCCATATTGATGGGTCAGTTGGCAATGTAGTACATGCTTTCTGTTTTTATTTTTTATTATTTAAAATTTTAAAATTAAAAGCAATCTTATCTTACATACCAGTCCCAGTTCCCTCTCCCTCTCCTCCTCCTATTGCCCCAACATTTCCCATTCCACCTCCATCCACTCCCTAGGGAGGATGAAGCCTCCCATGGGGGATCATCAAAGTCTGTCACATCATTTAGGGCAGGACCTAGGCCCTCCCCCTGTGTATCTAGGTTGAGAAAGTAGCCCTTCATAGGGAATGAACTCCAAAAAGCCAGTTCATACACTAGGGATAAATATTGGTTCCACTGTCAGAGGCCCCATAGACTGCCCAGGCCTCCTAATTGACACCCACATGCAGAGGGCTTGGTTCAGTCCTATGCTGGTTCCCCAGCTGTCAGACTTGTTCAGGTCAGCTGTTTCTGTGGGTTTCCCCAGCATGGTCTTGACCCCTTTGCTCATCACTCCTCCTTCATCCCTCTTTACAACTGGCCTCCAGGAGTTCGGCTCAGTGTTTAGCTGTTTGCTCGGCCATTAAATGCTAGACTCACAGCCAAAACTATAAGAGTGCATGCTTCTTAAATGGGCATGTGTTTCGACAAAGAATATTGGAGACAAACTCAGAGGTTGTCTAAACAATGGAGTACATTAAGAGAACTAAGTGACTCCGGGCGTTGGTGGCGCACGCCTTTAATCCCAGCACTTGGGAGGCAGAGGCAGGCAGATCTCTGTGAGTTCGAGGCCAGCCTGGTCTACAAGAGTTAGTTCCAGGACAGCCTCCAAAGCCACAGAGAAACCCTGTCTTGAAAAACCAAAAAAATAAATAAATAAAAGAGAACTAAGTGACACTGAAGCATTATCAGTTCCTTGATACTAAAAAACAATGGTATAATCTTTTTTTTTATTTAAATTTGAAACAAGCTTGCTTCACATGTCAATCCCAGCTCCCTGTCTCTCCCCTCCTCCCCCGCCCCCTACCCGCTCCCTCAGCCTCCCACCCAGTCCCCACTCCATTCTCCAGGGAGGGTGAGGCCCTCCATGGGGAATCTCCACAGTCTGTCAGGGTAGGGCCTAGGCCCTCCCCCCAGGAGTCCAGGATGAGAGAGTATCCCTCTGTGTGGAATGGACACAATGGTATAATCTTAATTTTTAATAAAATGTCAAAATGTTATGGGAAAAATGAGAATATTACAGCCCAGCTAAATGTGTTGAAATTTTAACAAAAACTCAAAGTAATCTTCCACATTTAAGAAGGTGAGAGTAATACATATGCCTTAGAAATTTCATTTTCATTTTGTAACACCCCTTGTGGCACAGAAGGTAGAAAGGTTCTCAGAGATTTTGTTCACAGCCATAACTAACCTTAGGGCTTACCTGGGAGGAATTTCATGCAATAATGTAAGGAATAGAAGGAGAGAAGGAAAATATTTTAAGGGAAACAGGCGAAAAGATCATAGTCAAAGTGGGAACACCAGCCTCTGAGTGCTCCAATACAGGAGCCCTCCTCTAAATGTCAGCTGCCCTAGATCTGGTACTGGGATTTCCATACCCTCTCTCTGTCTAGTCCAGTGGTTCTCAACCTTCCTAATGCTGTGACCCTTTAATACAGTTCCTCAAGCTGTAGTGACCCCCAACCATAAAATTATTTCATCGCTGCTTCAGAACTGTCATTTTGCTACTGTTATGAGTCATGCTGTAAAAATCTGTGCTTGCTGATGGTCTTAGGTGTGAAAGGATCATTTGACCACAAAGGGGTCACAACCCACTGGTTGAGAATCATTGATCTATGCCCTTTGTCTGGCAAGTTTGTCCAGACTTCATCGCCATGCCATATGCCTATTTGACTTGACTCCTGATAGCGAGGATCTTGTTCATATTTCCAGCCTTCTCTAATAAGTTTCTATTTTATATATAATGAAAACATCAACCTTTACTCAATCCTCCATCTAGGTGTTCCCATCACAAATATTCCCAAGCTGATAATCACCCAGTCAGGAGCTCAAAGCCAAACCTTAGAACCAAGATTATTATTCTGTCGCCTTTACTTCATTACTACCTGCTCATGGACCCCTCTTACTGATGTGTTCACACTCGTCTAGAACATGCATGATGCCATTTCTTCAACTGCCCTGAGATTCAAGGCCCACTACTCTCTCACCTGGTCTAGATGCAATGTCTCTCTGTCATAAATCTTGACTGGCAACTTGAAGGTGTGGAGAGATGTCAGAAAAGTTGATAAAGGGCACTTCTGGGTGTGTATGTGACGTTGTTTCTATAAAAGGTTGGAATGAGGGCCAGCACCCTGCATGGGAAAGTCCTGCCAGGAATTATATTCAACCACCAAGTAGGGTGGGACGCTACGTGAGACTAAAAAAGGGGGGACCATGTGTGTGTACAAACTCCACTCTTTTATATAGTTAACTTTTTAACACCACAGCCAAAGCAAGTTAATTGGAGGAGGAAAGGATTTATTACTTCTTTCAACCTCCAGGTCCTTGTCTGTTACTGAGGGAATTCAGGGTGATCTAACTAACTCACATACTGACTGACTGACTGACTGACTGACAGACAGACTGACTGACTGAAGCAGAGACTGGTGTTAGGAGTCTGAGTAGATCAAACTACACAACTGTCACATATATGTAGAGGGCTTAGGTCTGCCCCATGTGTGTTTCCTGGTTGTCAGTTCAGTCTCTGTGAGTCCCTCTAATCTCAGATTAGTTGTTTCTATTAGTTTTTGTGATGTCCTTCACCCCTTTGGCTTCTGCAATCCATCCTCCTCCTCTTCAGCAGGATTCTCCAAGCTTGGTCAGCCAGCTTTTTCATACAAGTTTCCCAATCTTTCCATGGGTGGCACTGACCACAGTCTACTGGATCCTACCACATCTAACATTAAACAAGAAAGTGTCCCTACATAGTTGCCTATAGGACAATCTGATGAAGGCATTTTCTCAACTGTGATAGTTCTGTGTTCCCAAGTGAACCCAGCTCATGTCAAGTTGACAGAAAATTATCCATCACAGTGATGTTTCTTTTTTGTTGTTTTTGCTGCTGCTGCTGCTGCTGCTGCTGCTGTTGCTACTTCCATAGCCTGTGGGCATTTACCTCCATGTTTTTCAGCCTTTTAATCCCAATTTATACATAGGGAGCTTTCAAATCTTTATCATTGGATCACAGTTGTTTTATTAGTCTCTCTAGACCTTAAACTCCCAGATTTTTGAGCTGAGTAACTACTGTTCTCCTTAGACCTCTGGCCTGGAGATGGCCATTGCAGTGATGCCCAGCTTCTAGCTACATAAACAAAGCTAACAAATTCACTATCATCAACACACCTTCTATGAGTTCAGCCCTGACAGATTTCTAAGTAACTACCAACTTTCAATGCCCCCCATGTTTCTTTGTTACTATATTGCTCAAAGGAGCCAGTCACTTGAGGTTATCTCTTCTTTTCAATACCACAAATATGCATACCTCTGGGGACCACAGGGATTTTAACCCTTATGTGGAGGTGGTAGAGATTTTGTGGTATCAGGTCACTTCATGGGAAGAAATACATCATTTGGAAGATGACAGAAATAGAAGTGTTATGAAGGGGGTGTGTGGGCACTGGTGACACTGTGGTTATGAGCAAGTCAGGTGACAGCTCACTCAATTTCGTTAGCTCTGCTGCCCAGGGTACTAAGATCAGAAGTTCCTCGTCATTCTCTCTGTCTCTTCTCTCTCACACACACATCTGTCTCTCTGTCACTTTATTGCTACTTAGAATCAAGAAACTTTACATTCATATATGCTAATGTATTAAAAGTCTTCATGTGAAGTTGAAAATCCCCATTGTAGTTTCAGGTTGTGACAGAAAAGACTGAGGGACTCTTAGGGCAAGAAAACACTCTATCACTGAATAATGCCTGAGGTCTAACATCCTAGTTGTTCTTTTTAGTTATCCTTCCCTCATATAATTCATCCCAACCACAATCTCCCTTCTCTCCACTCCTCCCAGTTTCCCTGCCTCCCCTCTCCCCCACATCCACTGCTTGTTTTAATCCCTGCCCCATCTCAGTCCTACTTTGAGCCCTGGGACTCCACATGCTTACACTAAGCACAGACACCAGGGTTCTGACCACACCCCCTGTCACACCCCATCATATCTTACCACCTATGCTCACATGATTTATAAAGAATGCTGTCTCTGGGGCTCTTGGATCAGCTTTCCCTTCCACCCTTTGGAGATTTGGGGCTGTAAGGGGATGGCCAGGGGTGGGTGATGAGAATCCTGGTCTTAGACATCAAAGGAATAGGCCCTTATTCTTGTAAAGTAAGGGGAAGTAAACATAAATAAACTCAACACTTTATTTGATTGAAATCAAGTGACTTTATTGGAAACAGTGGTAAAGGGGAAGGAAAAACCAGTGAACTTGCTGGAAGGGCAATGTAGGTGTCCAGTCTGGTAGCCTGGAGAAGAATAATTTAGGGTTATGAAGAAAGTTCCAGCTCAGTTCTCTTTGTTGTCAGCCAGGGTAAGTTTTCCAAATAGATATTCAGCCATGCCGTCATCTGGAGACCCCATCTGGCGCATGTTGGTCACGTAGCCACTTATCACCTTGAGGATCTCAATTTGCTTGTTCAGAAAATGGTTCTTCAGGAAGCTGCATAGATGGGCATCGCTCTTGCTAGCGGCTAGCTGCTGCAGGGCCACAAGGCTTTGGTTGGTGGTCAGCTCCAGTCGAAGGGCATGCTCCATGGCTTTAAGGCCGCTGATCCAATCATCACGGTCTGGCTTGCTGACAGAACGGAGTGAGATGCGGCCACCACGCTGGTTTTGCAGTTCCAGGAACATCTCGGCATGCGCAGAACACTCGTGCGACTTGTTCAGGAAGAAGCTTGCCAAGTTCTCCTGAGCCACATCTTCACGATCAAAGTAGAAGGCCATGGACAGGTAGACATAGGAGTTACACAGCTGCAGCTGGACAAGACGGTTAACAGCGGCCTCGCAGTCGAAGTGGTAGTTGTGACGCACTTGAGATGGTGGCGAGACCATGGGTGGTGCCAAGACCATGGGTGGTGCCATAAACACCAATGGATAGGCAGGCGTAGCCCTTGAGGAGCGGAGTGGGCAGCGGTTGCGCTGGCGGCGACGAGACTTTCGCAGAAAACCCATGGTGAACGATAGATCCACCCGCAAGCTTGGGCTCCTGGCTGAACTAACGGCAGAATCACAGAGAGTGATAATGGAGGCTCAGAACCGTTAGGAGGCGTTAGAACGTGAGTTCTAAGCTCCATAGCAACCCACGTGACTGCACTGATCATCTCACGTATACAGTATTCGCAAAGATATTAATAAAGTAAAAACATTTTAACAAACCACCCCATTTCTTTAAGCAAGCTATGTGAACACTGTTTACATGTGAATGTTTCGTTAATGAGGTGCTTGCCATGATTCCAGCAATTAATTATGTTTAATACCGTAGAGTTTTGTTTTAGTGACAGCATAAAAATGACATCCTTCAGTCTAATTTGTTAGATATTAGGATTGGTACAACATACTGTATTTCTGTACCTTCTCAAGTTTGTATTTGTAGTAAGTATGTTTTGTATGACTGTCTACTACCATGTCTCTAGTGTCATTTAAAAATTCTTCAACAAATATAGATAATTATTTCTTGCAGAATTTTCATATGATTCAAATGTCAGCATGACTCCTTTATTCAAGCAACCATTAGACTATTACATGTTATAATCAGGGAGAAAAGAATATAAAAAGCAAAATAGTTGTAGTGGTAAGCATAATCAGTGATATAAGTAGGGAATATTTAGAAACGTGTTTTAATTATGAAAACTTTCATGTATAATGTTAGTATTCAGGCATCTGCACTGGCCTGTCCTTGGTTTTCTGACAGGATATGCCCTCAGCGGAAGGAACATTCAATACCCTCCCTTAAAAGGGCCCAGGCCACCTCCCATCCTCCTCTCTTTCTTTCTCTCCTTATCTCTCTGTATCTGTCTGTCTGCCTGCCTGTATGTCTGTCTCTGACACACACACAAATACACACACACACACACACACACACACACACACACTTTCTCTCTGCCTCTCTGTCCTCTCTCCCACTACTCCTGTCTTGGAGGCAGGTCTCCCTGCTTTCGTTTTCTTTTCCCTAATAAAAAACCCTCCACTTGAACTCTGTTGCATGGCATCTTTCTTTTGTTGCTTTTTAAATATTATAATATATAAATACTCTTACATCCTATCTCTACTAACTCTCTTACCTTGGACTTCTCCCCTGAACACTTAAATTTCACTTCTCAAATTCATGACCTGTCATTCTTTAATTATTATTGCTAGACACACCCTTACTCATAAATACATCCTGTAAAGTTCACTTAGTGCTACTCTTATGTGTATGTATTTAGGACTGTCCACTTGGGATTGAACAACCAATTAGGGGGGTTATACTTGAGTAACACTGATATTCTCTCTCTCTCAATCTCTGTCTCTCTGTCTCAATCTCTCTGTCTCGCCCTAGTCATTAATTGTCTATAGCTCTTCATCTAGTTGTGTCGCCTTTTGAGACTTCCCCCTTCCACACTGGCATGGCAACTGTGCTGTCATAGTTTAGTTTTATTTTAGGCAACCACATTCATGAATGCAGTTTTCCTGTCAAATACAGAGGATACTATGATGTAACAGACACTCTGGTATAACACATGTTTTCAGAATCACATTTTTTTCAAATGTACATGGATTCTGAACAAAGAAGAACCGTTATTTTGAGTCATATGTAAACATACATTTAAGTGGATTCAAGTTTTGCAACATATGTCCTCTGACTCCATTGGAATTAAGTCAGAAATCATAAAAAGATATCTGAACTGGGCATGGAGGCTCACACCTTTATAACTAGCATTCAGAACACTAAGAGTCTTCTTCACTTCCATTGGTGTAAGTTTAAAGCCAGCCTCGACTACGTGGTGAGTTCAGGACAGCATACACTATAGTGTGAGACCCTGTCTCAAATCAAAATAAACCACCATAACAGATATCTGAAAACCTAAAAGTGTTTGGTGACCAACTGTTTCAGGATCCCGCCTGGGTCCCTTAGCAGCTTTCAGCCCCCAAATAACATGCAAGACACTGTATTAATTATGAAGCTGTTGGCCATTTGCTTGGTTTCTAATTGGCTACCTCGATTTGATTATTAACCCATAATTACTAATGTATATTTTATAAGAATTTATCTTTTTAAGGACACATTCCTGAGTGCCCATTGCTCCCAGGAGATCAAATGGCGAGAGCTCTCCTCACTACAATTCCCAGAATCCTCCTAGACTCCTAGTCCCACCTATCTGCTTTCCCTATTGGATAACAGTGCTTTATTCAAACCAATCAGACACATACTTACAGAATGAGGTCTCCCAACAACCAATAATACACATTTAAGCAAATCTGCTGTCACTAAGATCTCAGTCTTGACTCCTGTTATTTGTCTGATCCTTGTGATCTCCAGTGACACTATTCAGGTGTGATACACACGGTGTGGTTAGTGTAAAAGACAAGTCATATTGATTTCACAGATTGGTGCGTGCTCAAATGATGAGAGTAGACAATGATCAAAGAGATCACTTTGGTGACCTAAATTTTAGGCAGGCATTGCAGTGTTTTCTTCTATAAATTAATTTTTAGAATAAATTTATGCTTTTATTTTTTATTTTTATTATTTATTTTTAAATTTAAATTAGAAACAAGGTAGCTTCACATGTCAATTCTAGGCAGGTATTGCAGCATTTTCTTTTATAAATTAATTTTTAGAATAAAATTATGGTTTGCAGCATGCCATTTTTACTACACAAATTTTTTTATCCCCCCTGCCCTTCCTCTATCCTACTTATATCGACAGTGAGCTAATTCTAGAATATTTAAGGAATAACAAATAATTAAATATCAGAAAGTCAATAAATGGGTTCATGATCTGAGTACACAATTCTTAAAGAAGAAACATAAATGACCTCTTAGAAAGACGTTCACCATTCTTAGGCACCAAGGAAATACAAATTTAAACTTATTTCTATTATTCTGTAAGAAATCTCCAAAATAAATAGCTTTTCTGGAGGAACGTTGTCCTGCCTAGGTGACTGACAAGCCTATTTTGATCAACTCTTTCTAAGGGCAATATGGTGACTTTGGTTTTTTATCTGACAAACTTCTGTTATAGGGTAGTCATATAATCTTTAAGGCTCCTGCAGCCCTTTTTAGGTATATACTAAAGAACTTTTGAGCAGTTTTGGATGTCATGCTTTCTCACGGGGCTTGAGACACAACTCTAAACCCGTTCTTCTGATCAGTAATCAAAGCTATGCTCTTCTAGTCATTGATTTCATGAGATGATTATTAAAAAGGAAAGGTCCAAATGCAGTATTCTCCAAACCTGTTACTCTGTCCAGCTGGCAGTTTTTTGTTTGTTTGTTTTTTGTGGGGCAAGGAAAGGGTTTATTCTGCTTATGCTTTCATATTGCTGTTAATCACAGAAGGAAGTCAGGACAGGAACTCACACAGGATAGGTTCCTGCAGGCAGGAGATGATGCAGAGGCCATGGGGGGTTGATGCTTACTGGCTTGCTCTTTTATTTATTCTTCTCTCATACAAAACATCCCAACTGCTGTTTCCCTTCCCTCCACTCCTCCAAGTTCCCCTCAACCTCCTCTCTCCCCCATATTTGCTCCTCCTCCATTTCACTCCAGAAAAGACCAGGCCTCCCAGTGATATCATCTGAAAATGTCATAACGAGTTACAGTAAGACTAGGCACTTGTGGAATCAATGAGAGAATTCTTCAAGCTTCATTATTTTTTGAATTTTTAATTTAATTCTGTAAAATCATTACATCCCAATTTCAGTTTCCCTACCTCCAATCATCCCAGCCCTCACCCTACATACTTCCCCACCCTGGCAACTCAGACTAGGTACAATCCCTCGTGTCAAGACTGGACAAGTAACCCGGAGTGAGGAAAAAGACCCTGTGAGCAGGCAAAAGAGTCAGAGACACTCCCACTCCCACTGTTAGGAATCCCACAAGAAGACCAAGTACACAACCGTCACATATATACAGAGGGTCTAGATCAGTCCCATGCAGGCTTGCTGATTGTTGATTCAATCGCTGTGAACACTTATGAGCACAGGTTAGTTGATTCTGTGGATTTTCTTGTGGTGTTCTCGACCCCACTGGGTCTGACAATCCTCCCTCCTCCTGTAGCATGATTAATAAAACCCAGAGACAGATATTAGGTTTAAAGCTGAGGATCAGAAAGCAAAGAAGCCAGTTACTAGACCTCTCTCTGCCCAGCCATATCACTCCTATCTCTACCTCCCAGTGCTCGGGTTAAAGTTGTATCATCCCAAGTGCTAGGATCAAAGGCATGAGCTCTGTTTCTCTTTTAGACTGATTCTTACTCATGTAGTCCAGGGTGGCCTTGAACTCACAGAGCTCCATCTGCCTCTATCTCCCAAGTGCTGGGATTAAAGGTGTGGTCACTACTGCCTGTCCTCTATTGCTAACTAGTTCGTTAGGTGTGTGACTAACTAGTAGCTTAGTGTGTGTGTGTGTGTGTGTGTGTGTAATAGTAGCTTAGCTCTTGACTAGGTGTGTGGTTAACTAGTGGCTTAGCTCTGCATTCTGATCTTCAGACAAGACTTATTTGTTAGGTTACAAACAAAATATCACCACATCCTTCCCTTCTGCATGGATCCCCCAGATCCATATTTTTGTGTAAAGTTCACAAGGGAAGAATTGTGCTGATTGTTTTTGTTTGCTTGTTTGTTTTGTCAACTTGACACAAGCAAGAGTCATCTGAGAAGTGGGAAACTTTTTTTTTTTGGTTTTTCGAGACAGGGTTTCTCTGTGGCTTCTGAGGCTGTCCTGGAACTAGCTCATGTAGACCATGCTGGTCTCAAACTCAAAGAGAGCTGCCGGCCTCTACCTTCCAAGTGCTGGGATTAAAGGTGTGCACCATCACTGTACTGCTATGAGAAGTGGGAAACATAACTGCGTCCTCTCTAAGATTGGCCTACAGTAATGCCTGTGGAGAATTTTCTTAATTGGTGATTGACTTGGAAGGGCCCAGCTCACAGTGGGTAGTGCCACCCCTGGATCCTGGATTGTTTAAGAAAGAAAACTGAGCAAGCCAAGAGGAGAGCAAGCCAGTAAGAAGCATTTCTTCATGGTCTCCACATCAGTTCCTGCCTCCATGTTTCTGCTTTGATTTCCTAGCCTGACTTCCCTGGATGGTTAACAACAATTAACCCTTTTCTCCCAAAGATGCTTCTGGTTATAATGTTTATTTAAGCAATAGAGCTGCTACTGAGGGCTACATCTATGTCCAGACCCTACACCAGGGTCAGAGTAGATGTCCATGGCTCCTGTTAACACCATGGACCATGCAGATACCTGAGGTCTGGTCAGCTACCTGAGATCATGTTGATGTCCAAGGCCATGCTGCCACTTGTGCCATACTGATTTGGGTGACCTGGGCTGCCACCTGGCCATGGCAATATCTGGGTCTGAGCTGTTGCTGAGGGCCATGTCTGTGGCCACAGTAACTGGAGTGTTAGGGCAATAGTCCTGGTTCCAAGGGCTCCAGCAGGGTAGAGAAAGTCAACTGCCCCAATATGTCAATTAAAGAAACACCAAATTCTAAAAAATAGAGAAACTAATACATTTCTTCCTATAATAAAACCTAAAGCTCTTTTAGTAGTACTCAGATAACCTTGGGATCACTGGGCTCTTTTATCGTTTCCTCTGTCCACATATTAGTTAAGATTCATGGTCAAGGCGTGGACCCACCCATCATTGTGCAATAGAAAGTTGTTCATCTGTTAATACTAATCAATGCCTGATGGAATCAACCTGGTTCCTACAAGATGACCTGTTTTAGGTCATGTGTGGCCTCTCACAGACATCATTATTTAGAGGAAGTAATAGTATATCCTGTTTGTATTTGTTGCTCTTTGAATCTAAGGTGAATGCTGGTTTAGGAAAATGAATGTGTCATTATCATTAAAGAAAGATGGTAGTTTAGGTAGCACCAGGATCCCAGAAAAATGCTGTGTCTCAGGAGAGTCAATTGAGTAAGAGTCTGAATGAAGGTGAATAAAATATGTGAAAAGCAAAGGCAGAGGTGCCAGGCATCCATCTTACTGATAGATACAATGTGGGCTCAGGAGAGGAGTCAATGTTTTTTCTCTTTTTTTTGAAAAGCAGCTTCTAAGTGTTTGCTGCATTTCCAGCAACAGAGCAGGGGGTGTCTGTTTTATAATCCACAGTTTGACTGGAAACTTTCCATGCGGTCTAGGTTAGAACTCCCTTCCCACTGTATTATGCCAATAAGGCATAGGGTAACTTTTTTTTTTTTTTGGTTTTTCCAGACAGTGTTTCTCTGTGGCTTTGGAGGCTGTCCTGGAACTAGCTCTTGTAAACCAGGCTGTCCTCGAACTCACAGAGATCCACCTGCCTCTGCCTCCCAAGTGCTGGGATTAAAGGCGTGTGCCACCAACGACCGGCGGCATGGGGTAACTTAAAGTTCTCTGATATGCTATAGGTCAAAGTTAGTTGATACTAATCAAGATTTCATTTTTAATGATATGACTTGCATGGATATAACCAAGTGGTTGGACAATAAAAAGCAATTGAAAACAAGATGTTCTTGGAGAGATAGCTTAGTGGGTAGGAACTCTTGTTGCTTTTTCAGAGGATCAGAAATCAGTCATAAGACTTGCATCAGGTGGCTTACAACCACTTAGAACTCCAGTTGCCCAGGACTCCTCACTGACTGTCACATTCGGGGGGTCTGGATCAGTCCCTGTTGGCCTCCCAGCTGTCGCTCTGGGGTCCAAGAGCTCTCCCCTGTTCAGATTAGCTGTCTCTGCTGGTTTTGACAGCCCATTCTTTGCCAATTTGCTCAACGCTCCTCTCTCTCTGCCACTGGGTTCCTTGGGTTCAGTTCAGTTCTTAACTGTGGGTGTTTGCCTCTGCTTCCATCAGTCACTGGATGAAGGCTCCAGGATGGTTATAGACATCAAGTTCATTATGAGGAATGGGCATTCGGGTTGGTCTCTCCACTATTGCTTAGCTTGCTAATTGGTGTCATCCCTTTAGATCACTAGAGGTCACACTGACTGGTGTCTGATCTGTCTTCTAACCTATGATTCCCTCTTACCCCTATTCTATCCCCTCCACTCAACCTTCCAGTTCCCCCATGAACTACTCTCTCTTCCTCTTCTCCTCCTCTCTTCTTCCCAGCTCCCACTCCCCCCCACCCCTCGCTGTGTTCCCCATCTGTTCAGAGGATCTTGTCTCAACCCTCCTCTCTTGTGTACCCTGCATATCTCTTAGGTTCTTTCCTGTTTCCCAGACTCTCTGTCAGTTGAAGTGCAGACTGGCACTATCCTTATCCATGTCTAAAATCCATATTTGAGGGAGTACATAGCATTTTTGTGACTGGGTTACCTCACTCATGATTGTTTCTTCTAGTGCCATCCATTTACCTGCGAATTTCAAGATTCCATTGTTTTTTTTCTGCACAATGGTCCATTGTGCAAATGTGCCACATTTTCTCTATCCACTCTTCAGTTGAGGGGCATCTAGGTTGCTTCTAGGTTCTGGCTATTACAAATAATGCTGCTATGAACATAGTGGAGCAGATGCCCTTGTTGTATGAATTTGCCTCTTTTGGATATATGCCTAAGAGTGGAATACAAACAGACATCATGTGTCCATAAGACAAAGAGTGATGCATCTCAGCCTGGACTCTTAGGGGAGTGCCTGGCCCCTACCCTGAGTGAAATGACAGACTCTATATATCTCCTATGTGGAAGGAATTGGCAATAGGGTGGAAGGCTGGGGGGGGCATGGTGGGGAGGTGCGGGAGGAGGGGAGGGAGAGGGAATTGGAATTGACATGTAAAACAAGCTATTTAAAATTAAAATAATAAAAATAATCTAAAAAAAGAAAAGAACTCCAGTTACAATGGAGGGATGAGACCCAATTTCCCACTGTCTCAGCCACTTGTATGCCTATGATATATATATATATAGCAAGCAGACATATACACAAAAATATAAATAAAATGAAATGTAAAACTCTCTCTATATATGGAAGAACTCACCCTCCCTGGGGAAAGGAGGGGGTATTGGGTGGGTGGTGGGAGGGGGTGGGAGGAAGGGAGGGAAAGGGAGAGGGACGTGAGATTGACATGTGAAGAAACCTTGTTTCTAATTTGAATTTAAATTTATAAATAAAGTTTAGAAAAACAAAAAAACTCTATATATTTTTACGAATTATTTTCATTTCTCTGTGGTCGTTGAACAAGAGACACAAATCCTACATTTAGATTAGAACTAACTACACTTGACTAATAATTTTTTCTTTAAGTTGTTTTTGCAGTTTCTTTTAATTGTGGTTTTGTCAAATATGCGCAAATGAGAGCATTTGGCACAGTTTTACTAGGCCCTGTCATTTTTTCTGTAGTGATAATATTCCTACTAATAAAAGGAAAAAAAGGAGACATTTCCAAGTGCTCTCTTTTAACGAAAATTTTCTTTCTCCTCAGGTCAGATCCTGTAAGCAATATTGTATGGCTTTTATCTACCAGTAAAGAGTACAAATAAATAAAAGAAAAAAATAAAAGGCTCTGGGAAAAAGTAAATGAACTGAGAATTTAAGGGAATTATATTATCCTGATAAAAATCATACACAAAATACTCATAAATAGCATCTTAGAGAAACCCTGGTCAGCTACAGAAAATATTTTCAACAAAATCATAGAGGAAAATTTCCTGACCTATAAAACGGAGTTGCCTATGTTGAAACAAGAAGCATACAGAACATGAAATAAACTGGACCAGAAAAGAAAGTCCCCTTGCCACATAATAATCAAAATACTGAATATACAGAACAAAGAAAGAATATTAAATGCTGCAAGGAAAAATGACCAAGTAACACATAACATATACACATCTATTAGAATTATACCTGACTTTTCAAGGGAGTCTAAAAGCCATAAGGGCCTGAACAGATGTGCTTCAGTTTCTAAGACCACAGTCGCCAGCCCAGAAAACCTTTTAATCACCATTGTTGTTCTTTTGATTAAATAACTGACTTGCAATCACAATAGAACATGAACCAAGAGAGACATTACCATGGAGTTTATTAAATGGGGGAGAGCGAGAAGGGGAGAAGAGAGAGAGAGATGAAGGGAGAGAGAGGGGGAGAGTGGAAATGCAAGAGAGACAAGAGAGGAAGCAGGAGCATAAGTGGGCAGGGTCTGCCTTTTAAAGGGGTCTTTTGTGCCAGCTTGCAGACTACTACTCATGGAACCCTGGGCTGACCAGAGTGCTGCCTGAGTACATTCTGCCAGGTAACAGGGGCAGGCCAGCATAATGCCTGAATCCTTACATCGCAACAATTACTTATCATTAAAAAGGTCAGGAGTTAGGCACGGCAGGCTAGGAAATAAGGATGTTGAGTTCTCAAGAATATTTCCTGCTGACCTGGGGGTTGTTGATCATCTTTGGAGGACCGGAGAAAGCAGGGGTGCTGCCATGTCTTGGGATACCTGGTTGTTTGATCACAGTTCATGCTGAATGGCGCTCTCTGGGGCTTCTTAGACCTGGCAAGATGTTGGCAGAGCAGAGTGCAAAGTTAAGTTTAGGAAAAAATTTTTTCTTAGGTCCTGGTATTTGAGGGGAAGATTGTAAATGAGGGAGGAGTTCCCAAGGGGTCCCAAGATGAGGGAAGGTAATTCCAGAACCAGGGAAAGATTGAACAATAACGGGAGTGAATCTGACTGTTTGGGTGGGTCCAATTCGGCTCCCCCTGGAACTTCGAAGAATCCTTTGAGTTTGTGCAAACATAAGTATTAGACACATTAGCAGCATATTTATGTTAGAAATGACTTGCCTGAAACCATTATCATTTTTAAAACTGACAGATATTTTAGCACAATGAAAAGCACCTTAATTTTGACCTAGCAGTTATTGTATAGTGGTATAGCATGTTGCTTAGTACACTATTAGAGTTTTGGCTGAAAGCATTAATATTTTTAAAACTGACAGATATCTTTAGGACAATGAAAATCACCTTAATTTTGACCTTCATATACCTTACATTTTCCTATCTTCACATAGATAAACCCTAAAATACCTGTTTCTGAAATCTGTTTTGTGACAGTTGGAGCTTTTTCTGTTGCTTTAAGCTGGTAAAGCTACCAGTCATCAAAAGCATCAGAGTTCTTAAGAAGGATAAAATTCTACCTGAGGTAATGATTAAAGAATAAGCTTTAATCCCAGCACTCGGGAGGCAGAGGCAGGCTGATTTCTGTGAGTTCGAGGCCAGGCTGGACCGACAGCCTCCAAAACAATACAGAGACACCCTGTCTCAAAAAACCAAAAAAATGATTAAAGAATAATAGAGACTTACTAGATGGCTGCATGAACAGCCACATACAAAGTCCTCCATAATTGTTGAGGGCAGCGACATTAAGGAGACTTATCTTCTGTTGAGAGCGTGGGACCTGTGAATTAGGAGTAGTGGGAAGACTTGCCTGTCATTGGCCCAAGCAGCTTGGAGAAAGTCGATTCCACTGTCCTCTTGTCAGTGGTCCAAAGAGTCCTTTGCAGCAGTTGAGGGTAAAGGCAGGATTGCTCACTGGCCAGTGTTACCACATTTGTAGGTTGAGTTTCTTCAGTGTCCACTAGTCTTCTTGAAGGAAATGGATTGGGGGCAGCAGCTGACCTGACTCTGTTATAAAAAGCTTTTTAATAAAATATTTAAAATGCCATATTATCTAGATCTCTGAGCATTTGAGGGCTGTCTGGTTAGTATATCGCAACAAACAAAATTTGTCTTTAGCTACTTACATTAAGCATGTAGGTGGCTAGGTATGGCTTTATCCCTGTAATTAATTTGTATGACTACATATTAGTGCAGGATCTGCCTGGAGAACTGGAATGAAGCTGAGAGGCTGTGGAGGAAAGTTTTAACTAGAACCCACTAGCCTGACTGTAGTTGGTTTTAGCTTAGTATGTTAGATGTGCCCCTATAAAGACTCTTCTTCGATCAGCCACTGAATGAAGTTTCTGTTTCCCAGACTCTCTGGCCATGGGATTGTATGCTGGCCCTCCCCAGATCTATGTCTAAAATCCATATATGAGAGAGTACATGCCATGTTTCTCTTTTTGTGACTGGGTTACCTTACTCAGGATGGTTTCTTCTAGTGTCATCCATTTGCCTGCAAATCTCAGAATTCCATTGTTTTTTTCTGCTGAATAGTACTCCATTGTGTAAATGTACCACATTTTCTCTATCCACTCTTCAGTTGAGGGGCATCTAGGTTGCTTCCAAGTTCTGGCTATTACAAATAATGCTGCTATGATCATAGTGGAACAAACATCCTTGTTGTATGCATGGACATCATTTGGATATATGCCTAAGAGTGGGGTTGCTGGGTCTTGTGGTAGGTTTATTCGCATTTTTCTGAGGAATCTCCATACTGATTTCCAAAGTGGCTGAACAAGTTGGTACTCCCACCAGCAATGGAGGAGTGTTCCCCCTTCACCACATCCTCTCCAGCATAAATTGTCGTTGGTGTTTTTGATTTTAGCCATTCTGACAGGAGTGACATGGTATTTTAGAGTTGTTTTGATTTGCATTTCCCGGATGGCTAAGGATGTTGAGCACTTTCTCAAGTGCCTCTCAGCAATTTCAGACTCCTCTATTGAAAATTCTATATTTAGTTCTGCAGCCTACCTTTTTAATTGGATCCATTGGTGTTTTGGAGACTTGCTTCTTGAGTTCTTTGTAAATTTTGGAGATCGACCCTCTGTCAGATGTGGGATTAGTGAATATTTTTTCCCATTCTGTGGGCTGCCTTTGTGTCTTGCTGACTGTGTCCTTTGCCTTACAGAAGCTTCTCAGTTTCAGGAGGTCCCATTTATTAATTGTTGATCTCACTGTCTGTGCTAGTGGTGTTATGTTCAGGAAGCTGTCTCCTGTACCAATTCGTTCAAAGGTACCACCCACTTTCTCTTCTAAGAGGTTCAGTGTGCCTGGTTTTATGTTGAGGTCTTTGATCCATTTGGACTTAAGTTTTGTGCATGGCGATAGACATGGATCGATCCACATTCTTCTACATGCCAGCTTCCAATTATGCCAGCACCATTTGTTGAAGATGCTTTCTTTATTCCATTGTATATTTTTAGCTTCTTTGTCAGAGATCAGATGTTCATACATGTTTGGGTCAATATCCGGGTTTTCAATTCAATTCCATTGGTCTACCTGTCTATTTTTGTGCCAATACCAATCAGTTTTCAGGACAATAGCTCTATAATAGATCTTGAGGTCAGGTATGGTTATGCCTCAGGACGATGCCTTGTTGAACAGGGTTGTTTTCGCTATCCTGGGTCTATTGTTTTTCCATACAAAATTCATTATTGTTCCTACAAGGTCTGTGAATAATTGTGCTGGGATTTTAATTGGGATTCCATTGAATCTGTATATTGCGTTTGGCAGGATTGCCATTTTTACTACATTGATCCTACCTATCCAAGAGCATGGGAGTTCTTTCCATTTTCTGAGGGCTTCTTTAATTTCTTTCTTTAAAGATTCAAAGTTCTTGCGATACAGGTCTTTCACTTGTTTGGTTAGCGTTACCACAAGGTATTTTATGTTGTTTGTGGCTATTGTAAAGGGTGATGTTTTCTGATTTCTTTCTCAGCCCTTTTATCATCTGTATATAGTAGGGCTACTGATTTTCTTGAGTTGATCTTGTAGCCTGCCACTTTGCTGAAGGCAAAGTACTCATTTCTGTATCATTTCCCCCTTCTTCCTTTAAAAAGAGATTGACTTTGATCATTACCATCTAAATGAAAACATACATTGATAAACAATATTTGGGATTACGGGGTCATTCTCTCCAAACTACTTCCTGCTATTAGGAGTCATTGAAATATCATGGGATCATGAGAAAACAGAAACCTGGTCAAATATTGATTGTTGTACTCTGCAAAGCTTTATCATCTCAGCTGTTTTGGATTCTGGATCAGTTGGGCCATTGCTTCAGGGGTCTTGCTTCATCAAACCATATAAGTCTGGAAGGAATCCACAGCTTTAAATTTTCTGTGGACATGAATGCATTATTGGTGACTTGGGGTTTATTATAGCTGCGTTCACACCAGCCACATTTTGTGCCCCCATGTGAGTAATCTGTAATGCATTATACACATGCATCAAGCTGTTCTGCAGAGTGGATATATCAGGGCACATCACCCAGAAAGAGCCTGTCTCAGTTCACTCTTCTCTAGGCCTTGTCTGGAGTCTGGAGCTACAAGGACATCTGATGGGGTTAAGTGTGATTCCCTCACACCAGAGCACTGACAGATAGAAAGCAGTCAAGGTTGTACTTTCATGAAGTAATCAGGGCAGTGCTGCCCCAAATTCAATTGTATTTTGTTTCTGTGTCTGTATAATCTCTCTAGGAATGGAAAAGCCACAAAATGAGGAAAGAATAGGTAATAAAAATACGCAAAGTATGTTAAAAGTAAGCAGACAAGAATCATGGCAAAGGTGAAGGAAGTCAATATATAATTTATTAAAGGTTTATTTATTATGTCTGGAGTGTTTTACCTGATCACCATAAGAGGGCACCAGATCTCACTTTTTATATTATATTTTATTTTTTAAATTTGTTTTACATTAACAACCACAGTTCACCCTCCCTCTTCCCCTCCTCCCTCACTTCCCACCAACCCACCCCATCCACTCCTCAGAAAGGACACTTCCTGCCATGGAGAGGCAAAACCCTGACACATGCAGGTGAGTCACGACCAAGAACATCTCCCCTCCCACACACACACATCAAGGCTGAGCAAGGCATCTCACCATATGGAATGGGCTTCAGAAAATTGGATAAAGGGGCTGAGAAATACAGGTGTTGGTCTGTTCTTTGGTTGGCTAAATGTCAAAAGGGAGTGAAGGGTCCAGGCTAGACTGGTAATACATACACGGGGTCTTGACCAGTCCCATACTGGATTCCCAGTCATCAGTCTGGGATTCAAGAGCTAACCCTAGTCAGGTCAGCTGTTTCTGCGGGTTAAACCAGCCCAGTCTTAACTCCTTTGCTCATCATTCCTCCCTCTCTGTCACTGGATTTCTTGAGTTCAGCTCAGTGTTTGGCTGTGGGGATCTGCCTCTGCTTCCATCAGCCATTGAATGATCTCATGTGTTGTTATTTAAAGCAAGCAAACTCATTGTTTCAGGAGTAACACTGCATGATCTTTAGTGTGGAATTTAACTGCAGTGGCAGCACATTGATTTTGCAAGTGCGTCATTGTGAGGCGTTTCAGTAGCAAGTGCCTGTGTACTGAAAGGATACCACAGTGGGCTGCTTCACTTTCAGAGGTGCACGCTGTGCTCTTTTGTTCCATCCTTGCTTAATCAGTGTCCTGACAGCTCTCCTGCATAATGACCTCATTTCCTGTCTTCCTGCAAATCAATCCCCTCGTGTGCTGTAGTGCATCTCTCTGTAGATTCCTGGGATAACAAAGCCCTTGCTCTTGTAAAAGTGCTTCTGTTTTCACCGTATTCTTCACAGTCCATTACACATAGGAACATACATGCTGCTGCAGAGAAGCAAGCAAATTCATGCTTAACTTCTTTAATGTGAAAGGAATTTACATACAGCTGCAGTAGCAGTACATTGTTTTTTTACAAATATGCCATTGTGAGGTGTATTAGTCTCCAATGTGTTTTTTATTTTGAAAGGACACCACTATAAGGCTTCAGTTATAAGCTGTATTCTCCTATTCCATTTTTGTTCTATTTCTGTCCTAGAGCAACAGTGCTGCAATAATGACGTCATGGATAGGCTTTTCTACAAGTCAGCCACCACTTCTATTACGATACATCACTGTGACTTTCATAACAATCTGCTTCCTGTTATAAAATCACTGTAATTCTGTTGTGTTTTTAATAATCTGGGTCCATGTATATATGCTGTACTGAAACAAACAATCTCAGCATTGTATGGATAATCATGCATGGTTTATTACAAATGCAATATATATATATATATATAAAATCAGTAGGAATAAAACATTACATTTTTTGCAAATGTTCCATTGTGATTTGTTTTAGTCATATGCACTTTTTTTTGCACTGTATACAGCTTCTATTAAAGACACATATGCTGTGCCCTCCTGTGGTGATATTTTGTTTATGATCTGACAAATAAAGCTTGCGTGAAGATCAGAGTTCACAGCTAGACAGAATAGTCAGTTATTAATGATGTTTAAGTATTGTTGCCATAGTAGTACGCTGGGATGTCCAAATAGGTCATTGTACAGGATTTTAATAACATGTGAATGTGTTTTGCAAGGGTGTCACTATGTACTGCTTCAGTAACAGATGTAAATGGGTCTGGGTGACAATAACTCATTTTGTCTCTATTAATTGAATGTTTTGTTCCTTGGTTTCTACATCCTCCCTGGAATTCAGCAGAGTGTGGTGCTGTGTGCTGCCTGGTAGGTAGTTTTCTGTGGATCTGTTTTCCTGGTCTGCTCAGCTGGTGTATTCCCTGTGAATGCCTACTGGTGTTGGAGGCTGGGATAATTGGATGACTAGGGGGAAAGAAGGTTGGAAGAGAAGATCTTTGTGGTCTGTTGGGGTGGGGACAGAGAGGAAAGGGAGAGTGGTACAGGTTTTTTGCTACCAAGCTGGGGACAACTGGGTTTGGAGGTTTGAATGGTAGGAGCAGTAGCAGAGGTGTGTATTTACAATAGCTTACATTTTGTCCTCTCAATTTAGTGTTCTCATGGAACTCCTGAGTGTATGAACATGTGATCTGATACTTGGAGTTTCTCTTGAGACTCTCTTTCTGCTTTGGTGTGCCTTGTCCAATTTCAATGTAAAAGTTTTTGTTTTTTCTTATATGTTATTTTGATAACAACAACTGTTGTGGGCTATTTGCACACTGGATAAAGATGTATTTACTGTGATTGGTGTAAAAAAATATCTGAATATCCAAAATCCAGACAGGAGGAGGTTAGGCTGGACTTCTGAGCACAGAGAAGGCTCTGGGTAGAAGAAAAGCAGAGATGCCAGGAGACAATGAGAGGAAACAGGAGGTGCAAGATGGAAGAGAGGTGATGCCATTTGATAGAACATATATTAATATAAATGGATTCATTTAATTTATAAGGCTAGCTAGAAACAAGCCAGAGCTATTGCCTGAGCTTTCACAATCAATAATGAGTCTCCATGTCATTATTTGGGAGCTGTCTGGTGGGACACAAAGACTTGTCACAAACAATAAAGAACACCAACGAGCTTGTTCTGATTACAGTAAAAATGATAGTAGTTTTAGAACAGCAAGAACATCGTTAGACCATTGGAGCCCACAGAGAATTACTGATGGATTTAAGGAAAGCAGAGGACTTGAGATTCTAATTGTAGCAATGCACCAGGTCTCTGACCCAACAAGAATAGAGTATGAGAGCACTGCACATGAATCCATAACTGAAGCAATACATAGTACTATCCTTGGAAATCACCTACAGGTCATATTAAGGAACTGTACAAGGGCTTATTTGCCTATATCAATGAACTACTGCTTCAAAGATATCTGAATGTCATTTACAACAAGGCACACAAGTTTAATTATATAATTCTGAAGTTTCTTGATTCAGAACACTGGTACATGTGTTCCTGAGTGGGCCATAACTGGCAAGAACATAGTTCAAATTATAGTAACGTTAAAACAGCAAGAAGATTGTGGTATCTATGAATGTCACAGTAATGTACTGTAACAGAGATGTTGACTGGTATACAGAAAAGCAAACACCTGGGAGTATTATTGTAGGACTGCACCTAGACACTGACTGAACAAGAATGGAATATGAATGATAAGGCAAAGGACACAGTCAAAAAGACAGCCCACAGAATGGGAAAGATATTCATTAACCCAACGTCTGACAGAGGGCTGATCTCCAATATTTACAAAGAACTCAAGAAGCAAGTCTCCAAAACACCAATGGATCCAATTAAAAAGTGGGCTAGAGAAGTAAATAGAGAATTCTCAATAGAGCAGTCCAAAATATTTGATAGACACTTCAGAATGTGCTCAACATCCGTAGCAATTAGGGAAATGCAAATCAAAACAACTCTGAGATACCATCTCACTCCTTTCAGAATGGCTAAAATAAGAATCACTAAGGACTGCTTATGCTTCAGAGGATGTGGAGAAAGGGGAACACTCCTCTACTGCTGGTGGGAGTGCCAACTTGTACATCCAGGTTGGAAATTAGTATGATATTTCTCTGGAAAATGGAATCTGTCTACCACAAAATCCAGCAATTCCATTCTAAGATATATACCCAAAAGGTGCACATTCATACAATGACACCTGTTCCACTATGTTTGCAGCAGCATTATTTGTAATATCCAGAACCTGGAAGCAACTTAGATGCTTAGATGCCCCTCAACTGAAGAGCAGTTAGAGAAAATGTGGTACATTTAAACGATGGAGTACTACTCAGCAAAAAAAAAAAAAAAAAAGAAAAAGGAATCTTGAAATTTGCAGGCAAATGGATGGCATGAGAAGAAACCATCCTGAGTGAGGTAACCCAGTCACAAAGAGCCAAACAAGGTATCTACTCACTCATAGGTGGATTTTAGTCATGAAAGATGCCAGTGCCAGCCTACAATCCCACTGCCAGAGATTCTGGAATACAGGGAGGACCCTAAGAGAGATATGCATGGTGCCCCTGAGAAGGGAATGGGACAGGATCTCCTAAGTTGACTGGGAGCATGGGGGGAGGAAGGAGGGAGCTGGGAAAAAGTTAGGGGGAGAAGAGTAGGGGAGAGGAAAACATGGGGGAGCAGGAAGATTGAGTCGGGGGAAGAATGAGGAGAGCAGAATGAGAGTTACAATAATAAAGGGAGTCATTATAGGTTTGAGGAGAGATCTGGCACGAATGAGATTTCCAGAGATCTACAAGGATGACACCAAATGACAATCTAACAAATAGTGGAGAGGCTACTTTGAATGCCCTTCCCAGATAATGAGATGACGTCTACCTTGTATGCCATCTTAGAGTTTCCATCCAGTGGATGATGGAAGCAGAGGCAGACATCCACAGCTAAACTCTGAACCAAACTCCTGGAACCCAGTTGCAGAGAGGGAGGAGTGATGAGCAAAGGGGTCAAGACTGGACTGGTGATACCCACAGAAACAGCTTACCTGAACAAGGGGGAGCTCATGGACCCCAGACTGATGGCTAAGAGGCTAGCATGGGACTGATCCACACTCCCTGAACGAGGATGTGATTGAGGAGGCCTCCATAATCTTTGGGGCCTTGCGTAGTAGATCAGTATTTACCCCTGACATAAGAATGGAATTTGGGAGCCTATTACACATGGAGGGATGTTCGCCTGGACACATAGGGGAGGGTCAAATCCAGCCTCAGATGATATGACAGACTTTGGAGATTCCCCCATAAAGGGCCTCACCCTCCCTGTAAACTAAGGTGGAAATTGGGTGAGGGGTTTGGGAGGTTAGTGGAGCACGAGGGAAGAGGGGAGGGAGAGGAAGCTGAGATTGACACGTGAAGCAAGCTGGTTTGTAATTTAAATTTAAAAAAGAATAGTAAATGTAGGAAGGATCTTAAAGTGATCTTAAAACAAAATTAAAAGGAAGTTCTTTGTGCATGAAGATGCTTTTAGAAACATTGGCAGTAGTATAGAAAGGTTCCTTTCTCAAAAAATAAAAAGATAAAAATAAAAAAGGAAAGGAACTGAAGTAGTACACAATGGCATCTTTGGAAAACACAAGTATGTGTGACTAAAATGCCTCACGGTGGCACTTTGCAAAATCTGATGTGATTTTTCAACAATGGAATCTAAATTCCATTACCAACAAGGGGGACTGCTTAACTTCTATGTGTCTAAAGTTGTATGCATCAGAACAGCAGTACATAGACTTGAGTGCCAGGGCATATGGAAGAATACAGTGAAAAGTGTAGTAGAGCAAGAACTTTGTAGTAACACTTCAACAATACAAATCTGTACTGTAACAGAAGTTGAGATTATCTATAGAGAAGTGCAAGTGGACAACACTTGAACTTGAAGGAAGTAGTAGAGTAGACCTTGCACGTCTATAAATAAATTACTTCACTATGTCACCTTTAGAAACACACACACACATGTGGTGATTCACATTTGCAATGAAATCCAAATCCCACTTACAAAGAAGTGAACTGGTTTACAAACACAGCTGTGAAGCTGCTTACATCAGAACAGCAACACAAAGAATCCTTGATGGGGAAAATCCTTCTGTGTATATGTTGTACTATTGATTGATGAATAAAACACTGTTGGCAAATAGGGAAGCAATATAGGTGGGACTAGAACTGGAGAAGGATCCTGGGAAATGTCGTTAAGAATAGGGGTTGTCATGTGACCTTGGGAAGAGAGGACATATGAGGATGAATCCTTGGTAAGAGAAGTCCTTCTAAAAATATATAGATTAGCAATTCTAGGTTTAGTTAAGTCAGAGCTAGCCAATGTGAAAACAGCAAACAGCCAACAGCTTCATAATTAATATACTGCCTCTTCTGCTATTTTGGGGCAGAGACAGTGGAGGGAACCATTTGGTTGGCAGGAAGAATACTTGTTACAAATCCTAAATGAATCAGGACTGTTAAGAACAAAGTGGAAATTGTAGCAATTTTAAAGCAGCAATAACTTTGTGCTGTGGAGTAATCCCTCTGTACACTGAACACATGCCACTATAATTGGTTTAGTAAACAAACTGACTAGCCAATAACTGAGCAAGATAAAGTTAGGCTGGAAAGGAGACACCATGGAGACACAGAGAGGAAACAGGAGGTGCAAGATGAAAGAGAGCCAGCCACAAAGTGGAAATGGCCCAAATGTTCATCAAAAGAGGAGTGGATAAATGAAACGTCATGTTACCATACATAAGAGGAATGAAATGCAGATATACGCTGCAACATGGATGAGCTTCCAAAACATTGTGCTAAGGGAAGGAAGCCAGACCCAAAACACCACATGTTGCATAATTACATTTTATGAAACATCGAGAATAGTCAAATCCACAGACACTGAATGCAGATCAGTGACTCCCACAGGCTAGGGAGAGGAATGAATGAGGAGAAACTACTTAATAAGTAAAGGTTAATACTTAAGAATAAGGGAATGGCTCTGGTGGAGCTCCCCATCTCTGGTGCAGTCCTCAGCAGCAGGCAAGCATGCACCTGGACACTTTCTCTGTGGCCTGCCCTCCCCTCCAACTCCAGCTGAGCACATAGGCACAGATGCAAAGCACAACACTAGGACGAACAGGCACCGGCACAAGCCTCACCATTTGGAAAAACAGGTGAGTAAAGGCTGGTGTAACAGTACATTCACCAACCGAAAGAGCAATGTGGCACCACCAGAACCCAGTGATTCTACAACTGCAAGACCTCAGCTTTGCAATGCAGCTGAAAGACAAGAAAATGAACTTTCAAAAAATGTACAAACATGATAGACACTCTAAAAGAGGAAATGAAAATTTCTCTTAACCAAATTCAGGAAAAGACAAACAAAACATAAAAGAAATCAACAAATTCCTTAAAGAAATCCAAGATAAAATGATCAAAGATGTGAAGGAAACAGGTCAAGATTTGAAAATTGTAATAGCCATAATAAACAAAACACAAAATGAGGGAATCACAGAAATGGAAAAATGGGGAAGCAAACAGGAACTACATATACAAGCATATCCAACATAAGACTGGATGGAAGAGACAATATCAAGCATTGAAGATATGATACAGAAAATAGATTCAACAGTCAAAGAAAATGTTAAAAATCAAATAAATTCCTAACACAAATCATCCAGGAAATCTTAAACACCATGAAAAGACCAAGCCTGGGAATAATCAGGATAGAAGGAGAAGAATTTCAGCTTGAAGGCACAGAAAACATATTAAATAAAGTCACAGAATAACACTTTCCAAACCTAAAGAAGGACATGCCTATAAAGGTACAAGGTTACAGAACACCATTTAGTCCGGACCAAAAAAAGTCCTCTCTCCACATAATAATCAAAAAACTGAAAATACAGAATAAAAAAGTATTTTAAGAGCTACAAAGGAGAAAAGCCAGGTAACATAGAAAGGCAGACCTATCACAATCACACCTGATTTCTCAGTGGAGACTCTAAAAACCAGAAAAGGTCCTGGACAGATATTTTACAAACATTAAGGGACCATGGATGGCAGAACAGAGTACTATAACAAGCAAAACTTTCAATCACCATAGACGGAGAAAGCAAGATATTTCATAACAAAACCAAATATAAACAATAACTATCCACAAATCCAGCACTACAGAAAGTACTAGAAGAAAAACTCCAACCCAAGGAAGATTGCTATATCGAAAAAACACAGGCAATAGATAATCTCACAAGAGCAAAACTCAAAGAAGGGAAACATACACACTACTACCACCACTACACAAACCAAAAAATGACAGGAATAAATAATCACTGGCCAACAACATCTCTTAATATCAATGGACTGGATTCACCAGTAAAAAGACACAGGCTACCAAAATAGATGTGAAAACAGGATTCAACCTTCTTCTGCATACAAAAAAATACACCTTAACTTCAAAGACAGACATATCCTCAGAGCAAAGGGTTGGGAAAAAGTTTTTCTATCAAATGGGCCTAAGACATAAACCAGTGTTACTATCCTAATACCTAACAAAATAGGCTTCACTAAAATGAATCAAAGGAGATGGAACAGGACATTTCATAGTCATCAAAGGAAAAATCCATCAAGATGAAGTCTCAATTCTAAACATCTATCCCAAATGATAAGATATTCACATTTCTAAAAGAAATACTACTAAAGCTTAAATCACAAATGACAGACTATGGACACCCCCATGGAGGGCCTCACCCTCCCTGGGGAAATGAGGGGATAATGGGGGGGGTTGGGGGAAGGGCACGGGAGGAGGGGAGGGAAAGGGAGAGGGACCTGGAACTGACTTGTGAAGCAATCTTGTTTCTTATCTAAATTTAAACTGAAAAATAAATAAATAAAAAATAAATAAATAAATAAATAACAAATCAAACCCGACACACTAATACTGGGAGACTTCAACACTCCACTCTCCCCAATGTACAGGTCTGCCAGACAGTAACTTTACAGAGAAATGGGGGAACTAGAATTCCATGAGAATGAATGCACAGCATACCCAAAATTAGGGAACACAATGAAAGCAGTGATAAAAAGAATGTTCATAGCACTAAGCACCTAGAAAGATGATCTAGAGAAATCTCACACAAGTGAGTTAATAGAACACCTGACATCTCTAGAACAAAAAGAAGCAAACTCACCACGGAGGAGCAGATGACAGAAAATGATCAAACTCAGAGCTGAAACAAATAATTTGAAACAAGGAGAACAATACAAAGAACCAACGAAACAAAGAGTTGGATCAACAAGATAGACAAACACACATCCAAACTAACCAAAAGACAGAGAGAGAATATCCAAATTAACAAAATCAGAAATGAAAAGAGGGAAACACCGATAATGAGAAAATACAGATAATCATTAGGTCATACTTCAAAAACCTGTTCTCCACAAAACTGGAAAATCTATAATCTGTAACCCCTAAGGAAATAAAAACCCTCATTAAAACTCCCAGGAGAGTCCTTACCTATGAGGACGAGTATATGGGGGTGGGAAAGGAGGGGACAAGGGGGCAGGAGGAGGGGTGGAAGGGAGAACTGTCGTTGGAATTTCAATGAATTTTAAAAGAATAAATGAATTATTATTTTAGGTTTCAGGGTGGGGGAGGAGGGAAGGGAGAGGAAACTGAGAGTGACATGTGTAAAAAGTAAATAAAATATGAAGAAAAAATAAGTGTATACTAACAACAAACACAAAATAAATATTTGTTAACTAGTAAAATAAAAAAAGACTCCCAACCAAATAAAAGCTTAGAGCCAGATGGTTTCAGCACAGAATTCTATCAGAATATCAAATAGCTAATACCAAGACTCCTCAAATTGTTCTGCACAACAGAAACAGAAGGAATATTGCCAAATTCTTATAATGAGGTCAAAGGTACACTGATGTCTAAGCCAAACAAAGATGCAGGAAAAAAGAATTACACACCAATCTCCCTCATGAACAATAATACAAAATACTGTGACATGAACATAGTGGAGCAGATGCACTTGTTCATAGCAGCATTATTTGTAATAACCAGAACTTGGAAGCAACCTAGATGCCCCTCAACTGAAGAGTAGATAGAGAAAATGTGGTACATTTACACAATGGAGTATTACTCACCAGAAACAAACAATGGAATCTTGAAATTCGCAGGAAAATGGATAGCACTGGAAGAAACCATCCTGAGTGAGGTAACCCAGTCGCAAAAACACAAACATGGTATGTACTCACTCATATATGGATGTTAGACATGGATCAGTATAGTGCTAGTCTGCACTTCCACTGAGAGAGAGTCTGGGAAACAGGAAAGAACCTGAAAGATATGCATATATGCATAGTACCCAAGAGAAGAGGATTGAGACAAGATCCTCTGAATGGATGGGGAACACGGCGAGGGGTGGGGGGGAGTGGGACCTGGGAAGAAGAGAGGGGTTGAAGAGGAACAGAGTTGGTCATGGGGGAACAGGAATTTGAGGGGGTGGGGGTAGAATAGGGTGAAGGGGGAATCATAGGATAGAAGACAGATCAGGCACCAGTCAGTGTGACCTCTAGTGATCTAAAGGGATAACACCAATTAGCAAGCTAAGCAATAGTGGAGAGACCAACCCGAATGCCCATTCCTGATAATGAACTTGATGTCTATAACCATCCGGGAGCCTTCATCCTGTGACTGATGGAAGCAGAGGCAAACACACAAGTAATCACTGAACTGAACCCAAGGAACCCAGTGACAGAGAGAGAGGAGTGATGAACAAATTGGCAAAGAATGGGCTGGCAAAGCCAGCAGAGACAGCTGATCTGAACAGGGGAGAGCTCTTGGACCCCAGACTGACAGTGGGGAGGCCAGCATGGGACTGATCTGGACCCCCCAAATGTGAGTGTCAGCGAGAATGCCTGGGCAACCTATGGGGCCCTGAGCTGTGGATCAGTGTCTATCCCTGGAATACAAACAGTCATCATGTGCCTATAAAACAAAGAGGGATGCTCTCTCAGCCTGGACTCTTAGGGGAGTGCCTGGACCCTACCCAGAGTAAAATGACAGACTCTGATATCCCCTATGTGGAAGGATTCGGCAATAGGGTGGGAGGGGGAGGGGAGTGCGGGAGGAGGGGACAGAGAGGGAACTGGGATTGACATGTAAAACAAGCTATTTAAAATTAAAATAAAAAATGATAAAAAATACTTTAACATACCAGCAAACTAAATGTAAGAACACATAAAAAAAACTCAACTGCCATGATCAAGATGGCTTCATTCCAGAGATGCAGGGATGGTTCAATATACAACATACAAAAATCTGTCAGTGTAACCCACCATATAAACAAACTGAAAGACAAAACCCAAACTATTGTGGTGATATATTATTTTTGATAAATGAAAGCTTTCCTGAGGATTGAGAAAGCAAAATCAATCTCAAGCAGTAGAGATCAGACCTTGGTGATGCACACCTTTATTCCCAGCAGCCAGAAACTAGGTGGCGGTGGTACTCACCTTTAGTCCTAGAACTAGGATTAAGAGGTAGATGGATCTCTGTGAGTCCAAGGCCACCCAGATCTACACAAGATTAATCCAATACTAAAGAGAAACAGCTCACACAAAGATGACCTCAGCATCTGGGATCACATGCCTTTAATCCCAGCATTCGAGGGGCATAAATGATATAAGCAGGGTCTTCAGATTCATTCCCAGCCGCATTGAGGATAGGAAGACATTAAAGTATCAGGATCTCCAGCCAGGCTGAGGAGAGGCAGCAGTCTGAAGTTTGGTGGATCCAGGATTGCCTCTCAGTCTGAGACAGAGTAAGAGCTAGTCTCCAGAAGGTTTGCTTTCTGATCTTCAGCTTGAAGTTTGAAACTCAATGTCAGTCTCTTGGTCTGTTATTTATTATGCAACACATGATCATCTCATTAGATGCGAAAAAGCCTTTGACAAGAATCCAACACCCCTTCGAATAAATGTTTTGGAGTGACCAGGGATACAAGGAACATAGGTAACATAATAAAGGCAATATACAGCAAGCCAAAAGCCAACATCAATCTAAATGGAGAGAAACTAGGTGATTTCATTAAAATGAGGGGCAAGACAAACCTGTCCACTCTCTCTATATCTAATCAATATATTACTTGAAGTTCTAGCTAGAGCAATAAGGCAACAAAAGAAGTTCAAGTAGACACAAATTAGAAGAAAGTAGTCAAACTTTCATTGTTAGCAGATGATATGGTAGTATAATAGGTAACACCAAAAATTCTACCATGGCACTTGTACAGCTAATAAACACCTTTAGTAATGTGGTTGGATACAAGATTAATTTAAAAAATCATTATTCCTCCTATATGCAGACTGTAAATTGGCTGAGAAAAAAATCAGAGTAAACACACCCTTTAAAATAGCCACAAATAATATAAAATACCTTGGGGTAACTCTAACCAAACAAGTGAAAGATCTGTACGAAAAGAATTTTAAGGCTTTGTAGAAATAAATTGAGGAACAGTTTGGAAAATGGAAAGATCTCTCATGCACATGGATACATATGATCAACATAGTAAAGTGGCAATCTTACCAAAAGCAATATACAGATTCAATGCAATCCCCATTAAAAATTCCTCACAGACCTTGAAAGAACAATACTGAAATTCAAATGGAAAAACAAAATCCCAGGATAACTAAAAACACACTAATGTGCAATAAAGTAACTTCCAGAGTATCGCCATCCCTGACTTCAATCTCTACTCTAGAGCTATTGAAATGAAAAAAACTTGGTATTGGCACAAAAACAGACAGCTGGACCAATGGAATCGAATTGAAGACTCTGACATTAATACACACACCTATAAACACCTGACTTTTTAAACAAAGAAGCCAAAATGATATAGTGGAATAAAGAAAGCATCTTCAACAGATGGTTCTGGCATAACTGGATATCAGCATGGAGAAGACTGCAAGTAGATACATATCTATTTCCATGCACAAAATTCAAGTCTGAGTGGATATAAGAACTAAACACATATTCAGTTACACTGAACCTCATAGAAGGAGATATATCCTTGAATCCATTGGCACAGTAGACAACTTCCTGAATGTAACATCAATATCACAGGCACTAAGAACAATACTCAATACATGGGAACTCCTGAAACTGAGAAGCTTCTTTAACGCAAAAAACATGGTAAATGAAACAAAACAGCATCGTACAGAGTGAGAAAGTATCTTCATCAAGCTCTCATCTGACAGAGGGCTGATCAGTAAGATATATAAACTCAAAAAACATCAAAATACCAACTAATCCAATTAAAATGGAGTACAGAGCTAAACAGAGAATTCCCAACAGAAGAATCTCAAATGACTGAAAGACCTTTGAGGAATAGCTCTACATCCTGAGTCATCAGGGAAATGTAAATCAAAACAGCCCTGAGATACCATCTTACTGTCAGAATGGCTAAGCTCAAGAACACTGATGACATGCCAGGATATGGTGGCACATGACTTTACTCCCCGCACTTGGGAGGCAGACGCAGGCAGATCTCTGTGAGTTCCAGTCTGGTCTTCACAGTGAGTTCCAGGACAGCCTCCAAAACTACAGAGAAACTCTGTCTCAAACAACAACAACAAAAAACCCACAGAGGACAGTTTATGCTAGAGGGGATGTGAATTAGGAGATACACTCCTCCATTGCAGGTGGGAGTGCAAACTTGTACAGACACTTTGGAAATCAATTTGGAACTTTCTCAGAATTAGTAATCAATCTATATCAAGGCCCAGGTATACTAATCTTGAGCATATACCCAAAGGTTGCTCAATCATACCACAAGGACACTTGCTCAACTATGTTCATAGAAGAATTTTTCATAATAGCCAGAACCTGGAAACAACCTAGATGCCTCTCAATCAAAGAGTGAATGTAGAAAATCTGATACATTTACACAATGGAGAATTCTCAGTGGTAAGAAAAAATGACATCATGAAATTTTCAGGTAAATGATTCCAACTAGAAAAACAAACCTCTTGGTTAAAGTAACCCAGACCCAGAAAGACAAACATGGTATGTACTCACTCATAAATGGATGTTAGAAGTAACCAAAAGATAACTAGGCTACAATCCACAGCCCCATCGAAGCTAGGTAACAAGGAGAACCCCAAAGTGGGACACATGGATCCTCCTAGAAAGGGGAAATAGATAAAATCTCCTGGGTAAACTGGGGGCAGTGTGTTGAAAGAAGAGATGGGGAATGAGAACTTGAGGGAGAGACAAATTGGTACAAAATATAAAAGTGGCCATAATCTTCAATGTTCTGTAAGCTTGTTCTTAAAATACAACATCATGAGCTTCCCCTCATTGTGTCTGCTTTGGTGTTTGCTTTTTCATGTGTGTAAATTGTGACTTGTCACAGTGATGTTGTCAGGACACTACCGAGTACAACAAGAGAGCTTCTGATTTGGAAATGATGTCCGGCTGCTCTAGGAAGCCAGTAGCCCTGTGTTCATACAGAAACATCAGCTGAAGGACACCACAACACATGGACCTCATTTGTGCTCCAGTGAATACACAGACAGCTCCCAAAAATCCTACAATATATTACACACAAACTGGGACCCTCCTCTCCACAACGGGCGGAGCAGGCTGGAAATTACTGTGTAGTTCAAAACCATCACTCACAGAATCAGGGATCAACAATAGTACACTAAGAGCTGTGGTTATTTGCTGTACATCAGAACTGACAGCATCGCCTTTCCAAACTATGGTTTAAATGTCACCTCCTTAGGGAAGTATTTCTGAATTCCAGGTATAAAGTTTGCACCCTGATTATGTTCTTTTAGAGTGCCAAACAGGCTATGTTGTCTTCCTTATTGCTTCACTGCTTCTCTCCCAATTTAGACTGAAATCTGTTAGTGTTTAGCCACATCTTATGTCTTCACCACAAGTCCTTAGATCTCTACACATAGCTGCTGTACAATGTTACCCCTGTACAAAACAGACAGTTTCCTCAAGCATCTTGCATGCTTGCCTCATGGTTGGATCATGATTATCAATCATGTTCAGTACATGCTACCAGATGGCTAGTAATCAGCCTTTGTGCAGGGCTGCAGGGCAATTATGAACTTGATACAGGTGGGTGAGGACTAAAGCAGCTTAACTTGGCCTGTCTCTCCATTTTGAACTAAGTAGGGGCTCCTTCAAATCGTCACTCATTATCCACTTTCACATAATGTGACAAATGTTTGAAGGACAAAGGTAGAAATACAAAATCCCATAAGTGAATTTAGGGATAGGAGAGTGAACAGCTGTACTGCTGCTGCTGAGCAAAATTTGATGAATTATTTATGGAACATGGGTTTGTCTGCAAATATTAGCCATATTTTCCTGATAAATCCCATCACCAGTGTATTTGTGATGCCTCAAATGTAAGCTGCATACCTACTGATAACTCTGAGACAGCAAAGTCTATGGTGAATGTTCTTGAGTGTGTATTTGACTTTGTTAGGCTGGAACTTGGAAATCAACACAAAGCTTATACTGGTTTATCCCTACAAGCCTACATTTCCCACATCCCTTCTAACTTCTATACTAGAATTCTTACATTTGATGGTTGTCTTCAATTAATGGGTCTCTATGGCACGTTAATGTTTCACAATCAGAGTTTTTTAAAGAAAAGAATGAAAGGAAAGTTCACAGTGTGCTGAACAGATTGTGTTAAGTGCTCTTGAGAGCATTTTGTTTTATTCCTACAGTTGTGAGTGCCCCACCTCAGCACAGAAAATGTATTATAAATACAGCTCTTGCCAAACGGTTTTGAACACTGGTGCTACTCAACACTGGCTCAAGTTTCACTGAGATAAAAAAGAAAACCCCACATTTATTTCAGAAGAGAAAAATGTCTTTAACATTACATAATGTCAAAGTAGTTTTCAAGAGCAGAAGAGAACACAGGTATTGTAATGGGACTTATATGAGATCTTACAAAAGCAAAATTAAACTAATGGCTCAGTAATGCCTCCAAAGGAGGTATAATTAAAAGGAAGGTGGTAACTGCATGAAATCAGGGAAATGATGACCCTTGGAGTGCAGGGCTACTGTGTTTAGCAGGGGATATGCTACATTCCTGACCTTAAAGTCCATATTGAAATTATAGAAATTTGCTACATTGTGCAAAGCTGCTATACCTCCCATCCAGTAGGTATATTTAAGACCAGTAAAAGAATTCTAATTATATCGTTGAAATAGCAAACCTATCAGAACACCATAAACACATTCATTGAATCTTTTCTATCGTCAAAAGCTGAGCAGGGTCATGCCTAACTAGTACTTGGATGAAAGGATTCCATTAGTAGAGGTTTAACAAAAGAAACATTTATACATATAGCATTTCAAACCATTTTCATAATTAGTTGCTTTGACAAATCTTCTCCTGTATTGTAAATAATTTAAGTTGACAAGGAAACATGTGAATATTGAAGAGATTATTCAAAAACATACCTGGAAACCCACTGGGTACATATAATCAAGTGAAAATATGCTTTTGCTGCCAGGGGAGTTGGGGTCCAGTCCCTAGCAGCACAAGACTCGAAGGGAAAGTTAGGAAATAAAAGGCACTCACACACTCTCTTGATGGTTTTCTTCAGACTTTGTCTTTATTTTTTGTATTCTCTCTCTTCTTTATTTATTTTCCTGGTGATTTCTTTCCCTCATTCTTGATGTTGTCCTGCTAACTCCTTCTAAGTCTCTTGCTCTTGATGTTTCCCTTCTAATCCATTTTAATTCTTTCTGATTCTATTCTTTCTCTTATAGCTTATATGCCCCAGAAAAATCTTTCAGGCAATATAAAAATTACAGTGTGCTTGCATTCTCTTTTTTCAAGTGGATGGATACAAGTAGAAAACAGCCATTTTTTCATATCCATTATATGACTATGTACTACAGGGGAAAATAAATTCCCCAAGAACCCACGTCTATTCATACCCAAGCAACTTATTATAGATTAGCAATTTGGGCAAGCAAGATATTCTTCTCAGTCAGGACTTTTACTGACAGGCTGTGGTTTGAAGTTGCAAAGAAAGAGCAAACTACTTTATTGCTCATCTTGAAAGGTAAACTCATAAGGAAACTTAAAGGAATCATAAAACTAAACTTTGATATATGAAAAAGAATCAGTCAGCTCTACTTTAAATCTTTAGGGTGCATACCCCCTCATCTATTTTTATATTAGGAGATTGAAGATAGAAATGAGTATAAAGAATTAATCATCACCTTTGGTCATCAACCAATCCTAGCAAGAAAAGTCCATCACCTGGTAATTACTTGGCAATTTGTTCCCTGACCGTAACGAGTTTCTCATTCAGCTATGTGCCTTTCTAAAACTTTAGATTGTCTTCTGTAGTTTTTTTTTTTACCTCAAAGCTATTTAACAAAAACATCTTAGTATAACTTTGTTATTTTCAAAGCTTTGTTTCAGCAATGGTACCCTCTGAAACCTGTGAATACAACTCTCAACATTACGAAAGGGATTTCTGCTAGCTGGACTACTGGGACTCATTTGTTTTCCTTAACCATTAACCTAAGCCACAATCTATACTACAGAAAGGGGATGGCATAGGGGTTCAGAGGGGATCAGGGCAGGAGGGCAGAGAGAGCGAACTGGGATTGACATGAAAAACAAGCTGGTTTCTAATTTAAATAAAAAGTAACATAGAAAACATTAAAAAACAAAAATAAAAAGAGCATGGGAAATGGAAAAAATAATCCTGTTTTACACAGAATACATTAGACTCATACTCCATCAGTGGATATTGCTCTTAAAACATGTTTTCTGTTTTCTACTTTAGTCATCTGTTTGCAGATTAACACTTATGTTTCTGAATAAGGAATGCTTATTGGTGATGGCTGCAACAGAGGGGCTTTAAATGACCATATGGGTGTTCAATCACTAGTAACTTCTTTGAACATGTCATATTTTGTACACTGTTTATAAATTGTATTTTACATAACTAAGTTTTTAATATTTTATTTAATTTAGAAACAATCTTATTTTACATATCAATCCCAGTTTTCTCTCCCTTTCATCCTCCCATCACCCCCAACAAAGCACCATCCCACTCCCCATCCACTCCCCAGGGTGTGCAAGGACTTCCATGGGAGAATCATCAAAGTATGTCACATCCAGTCCTTCCAGACCCCAAACTCTGGTGACCCCAGCTTCAGGTGAGCTTGGGTCCCCTGGGACCACCCTCCATTCCCTGCCCATCACCCACTCCCTCAATTTTATGAGGCCCAGTTACTGGCACCCAGAGGACATGCCCACACAGGAATGACACCAGTCCTTCCAGATCCCACCCTCTTGTGTCCCCAGCTTCAGTTGAGCTTGGGTCCCTCTGGGACAACTCCCCTGTCCATCACCCACTCCCTCAATTTTCTGTGGCTCCTCCTGGCAGCCAGAGTATCTGCCCGCACAAGAAAGGCATCAGTCCTTCCAGAAACCACCCTCTGGCATCCTAGATTTCAAATTCAAGAAAGAAGGAGACCATTGGAAGACAGAAAGACCACACCTGCACCCACTGGAGGAAAAGATGGGAAGAAGAAATAATAAGATCTCATGACTCCACCAGAATTTAGAAACCCAATGCCAGCAAGACCTGAAAAGTACAGCATAGATGAAGCAGAACAGACAGAACTTAAAAATATTTTGTGAAGATGATAGAGACCCTCAAGGAGGAAACAAGGAAACCCCTTAAAGAAATAGGAGAAAAAACAAACAATAAATACAAGAAATGGAGGAAAAGGCGAACCAAAAAATTCAAGAAATAAACAAATCTCTCAAAGAATCTACAGTGTACCAAGAAAAAAAACATACAAATGAAGGAAACAACTCAAACATTTGAAGGTTTGAAAGCTGAAATAGAAACAATAAAGAAAACACAGAATGGGGGGATACTGGAAATAGAAAAGCTGGAGTATTACACGGCAGAAAAAAAACAACTAAATCTTGGAATTCGCAGGCAAATGGATGGCACTAGAAGAAACCATCCTGAGTGAGGTAACCCAGTCACAAAAAGACAAACATGGTATGTACTCACTCATACATGGATTTTAGACATGTATCAGAATAGTGCCAGTCTGCATTTCCACTGACAGAGAGTCTGGGAAACAGGAAAGAACCTAAGAGATATGCATGGTACCCAAGAGAAGAGGAATGAGGCAAGATCTCCTGAACAGATTGGGAACAAGGCAAGGGGGGGGAGTGGGAGTAGGGAAGAATAGAGGGGGAGAAGAGTAAGATAGAGTAGGTCATGGGGGAAGAGAAAGGTTGAGTGGGGGGTAGAATAGGGAGAGAATATGATGAGAAATACCATGAATGAGGGCGGCATAGGTTAGAAGAAAGATCTGGCACCAGTGAGACCTCTAGTGATCTAAAGGGACGAAATGAAATTGCAAGCTAAGCAATAGTGGAGAGACCACTTTAAATGCCCATTCCTAATAATGAACTTAAGATCTACCCTATATGACATCCTAGAACCCTCATCCAGTGACTGATGGAAGCAGAGGCAAACACCCACAGTTAAACACTGAACTGAACCCATGGAACTCAGTGACAGAGCGATGAACAAATTGGCAAAGAATGGGATCGCAAACCAGCAGAGACAGCTGATCTGAACGAGGGGGAGCTCTTGGACCCCAGACCGACAGCTGGGAGTCCAGCATGGGACTGATCCAGACCCCCTGAGTGTAATAGTCAGTGAGGATGCCTGGGTAACCTATGGGGCCCTGGGAAGTAGATCAGGGACATACAAGCAGATATCGTGTGTCCATAACACACAGAGGGATGCCGTCTCAGCCTGGACTCTTAGGAGAGTGCCTGAACCCTGCCCTGAGTGAAATGATGGACTCTGGGGATCCCCTATGTGGAAGGAAGTGGGGATGGGGTGGGAGGCTGGGGGGGATGGTGTGGGGGTGTATGGGAGGAGGGGAGGGAGAGGAAATGGGATTGACATGTAAAGCAAGATATTTAAAATTAAAGTAATATAAAAGATAAAAATAAATTTAAAAAAGTATGCCACATCATTCAGGAAAGGGCCTAGCCCTCCCCTGTGTACCTAGGCTGAGAGAGTAGCCTTCTATGCGGAATGGGCTCCCAACGTCCATTTGTGCACTAGGGATAAATACTGGTACCACTGGCAGAAGTCACATAGATTGCCCAGACCTCCTAACTTACAACCATGTTCAGGGGTCCTGGTTTGGTCCTACACTGGTTCCCCAGCTGTCAGACTGGGCTCTGTGAACTCCCACTTGCTCATGTCAGCTGTTTCTGAGGGGTTCAACAGCATGGTCTTGACCCCATTGCTCATCATTCCTTCCTCTCTACAACTCGATTCCAGGAGTTTGGCTCAGTGCTTAGCTATGGGTGTATGTTTCTGCTTCCATCAGTTACAGGATGAAGACTCTAGGATGGCATATAAGGTAGTCATCAGTCTCATAATATGGGAAGGAATTTTTAAGGTAGCCACTCTACTATTGCTTAGAGTCTCAGTTGGGGTCATGCTTGTAGATCTCTGGACATTTCCCTCGTGCCAGATTTCTCTTTAAACCTATGATGGCTCCCTGTATTAAGGTATCTCTTTTCTTGCTCTCCTCTATTCTTCCCCATACTCAATCTTCCTGATTCTTCATGTTCTCTTCCACACTCCTCTTCTCTCATTCTCCTTCTACTCCAACCCTCCCCTCCCCCATTCTCCCACAACTAAGTTTTGAAGCACTGGAGGCTAATGAACTAAAAATACTGTCATATTATACACACTCGCTTATTTTGCATGGTCTCGTTTGAGATGTGGCCACTACAATCTTGATTTTTATGCCAGGAAACACCAGAGAAAATGACTCAAACATCCAAAAATGAAATGTATTGGCAAAATAAGATTATGTCAGTAATCTTTTGATTAACCTTTGTGGCAAACCCCAGTGCAATACACTATCCTTGAGAAAGTATGACTGTATTTCTATGCTGTCCTTGCCCTCAATGTTATTGATTGTCAAAAAAGAAACAGGGGCAGTTTTTATTTTATTCATATATGTATAACAAATGTAGATATCAAGAGAATTGTCTCAAGAACAGAGTTTTGGAAAAAGGGAAATTTAGGAGAGTCAGAAAAATTAATGTATACTATTATTTTCAAATTTCATTTATATTGTTAGCATTATTATCTTTTTTACTACACCATAAAGAAATAAAGAGTAGCGTGGTTCTTTCTAGTTTTATTTGAGAAAATATTAACTAATGGATCTAGGAGAATCAGGTATGAAGTTTGGCATTATAGTGTTTTTGTGTCTGATTGCAACACTGACACTAAATGATAAAAGAATGATGCCTCATTTATTTACAAGTTTTGAAGCTCAAAAGTTAAAACTGAAACTAAGGTAGAGACACTGACTCATCCAGTGAGTGAAAGAAAGATCATACATCTCAGTTCCTGGAGTAGTCATGGACTGATATTCTGCCTTGCTTACAAGCACATGTGAATAAGAGGAATCAAGATAAATTCATCACTGGAAGGGTGTACAAACCACAAACCAAACTGGGTATGTTTCAATATCTAGCAATACCTAGGACATTTGCTGCTGAGCCCTTTGCAGTGAAACAGAATTTGGAGTCTATCACTCAATAATGCCTGAGGTCTAACATCCTGGTTTCTCTTTTTAGTTATCCTTCCCTCATATAATCCATCCCTACCAGCAGATCCAAGGAGACCAGGGTACCAGCTGTTCCGGAGGGACCAGGTACAACAGGCCCTGCATCCAGGCCTGTGTTCCAGTGCCTGGGGATCACCTGGGAACTGCACAAAGCTTCCAATCCCAGCGGAAGCCAAGCACCCCAGACCCCAGGTCTTCTCTCCCACCAACTAGACAAAGAAACCAGCAGATCCAAGAGACCAGGGTACCAGCAGTCCTGGAGGGACCAGGTAAAACAGGCCCTGCATCCGGGCTGCTTTCCAGCACCTGGGGATTGCCTGGAAACAACAACACAAATTGCACAAACCCTACAAACTCATGGAAATTGAACAATGCACAATTGCCCCATTCCAGGGTCAAAGAAGAAATAAAAAAAAGAAACGAAAGATTTCCTAGAATTCAATGAGAATGAAGACACAACATACCCAAACTTATGGGACACTTTGAAAGCAGTGCTAAGAGGAAAGTTCATAGCAATAAGTGCCCATGTGAAGAAACTGGAGAATAGTCACACTAAAGAATTAATAGCACAACTGAAAACTATTCCATGACAAAACTAGAGAGAGTTAAAGGTTGGGGAAAATGTTTTAAATCAAATGGACCCAAGAAACAAGCAGGGGTAGCAATCTTAATATCTAACAAATTAGACTTTAAAATAAAATCAATCAAAAGAGATGAAGGTGGTCATTACATACTCATCACAGGAAAAATCCACCAAGATGAAGTGTCTATCCTGAACATCTATGCCCCAAATACAAAGGCATCCACATACATAAAAGAAATATTACTAAAACTTAAATCACATATAAAGCCCCACACACTTATGGTGGGAGATTTCAACACACCACTCTCACCACTAGACAGGAATACCAGACAGAAACTCAACAAAGAAGCAAACGGTCTAATAGAAGTAATGACCCAACTGGGATTAACAGACCTCTATAGAACATTTCATCCACATAAAGAAGAATATACCTTCTTCTCACCACCACATGGAACCTTCTCAAAAATCGACCACATACTTGGCAAAATATCAAACCTCAGCAGCTTCAAAAAATTTTGAATAACTCCAAGCAACTTACCAGACCACCATGCTTTAATATTAGAATTCAACAACAAAACAAATTGCAGAAAACTTACAAACTCATGGAAATTGAATAAAGCACAACTGCACCATTCGTGGGTCAAAGAAGAAATAAAAACAGAAATTAAAGAGCAGCTGTTCCGGCGACAGGATCAGGTAAAACAGGCCCTGCTTTTGGGCCTGTGTTCCAGTGCCTGGGGATCACCTGGGAACAGCACAGAGCTTCCAATCCTGGCGGGAGCCAAGTGCCCCAGATTCCAGGTTTTCTCTCCCACCAACAAGACCAGGAAACTAGCTGATCCAGGCAGACAAGGGGACCAGCTGTTCTGGTGGGATCAGGTACAACAGGATCCAGCAAAGGGTCCAGGAGACCAGGTGGGAGGCTAAGGGCCCCAGATTCCTGTTCTTCTTCTCCACCCATGGGACCAGAAAGAGAACAAGGAATAGAAGAACTACCAGATTATTGGACTTGCTAGCACCCACCAAAAGGGAACTCTGGTCCCCTAACCACCAGACCAGTAGGGCCTCTGTCTGCACCCACTAGAAGAAGAGATGGGAAAGAGACAATACAAAAACACACTAAGCAACATAAAAACAAATATGACACCACCAGATTCTACAGACTCACACCAGCAAGACTCCAACATTCCAATGCAAACGAAGCAGAAGAGAATGACTTTAAAACCACTTTAATGAAAATGATAGAGACCCTAAAAGAGGATATAGGAAAATCCCTCAAAGAAATGGAAGAAAAAACAATCCAAAAATGCAAGAAATGGAAGAAGAAACAAACCAAAAAATGCAAGAAATAGAAGAAAAAGCGAACCAAAAAATGCAAGAAATGGAAGAAAGAACAAACCAAAAATTCATAAAAGGGAACAAATGGATGAAAAGATAAACTGAAAATGCAAGAAACTGCAAGAGTTGAAAACTGAAATAGAGACAATAAAAAAAAACACAATCAGAAGAAAGGCAGGAAATAGAAAAGCTGGGCAAACGGTCAGGTACTACAGATACAAGCATTACCAACAGAATAGAAGAGATGGAAGAGAGAATAAGTGTTGAAGATACACTAGGAAAAATAGATTCATCAACCAAAGAAAACCTTAAGTCCAACAAATCCTTAACACAAAACATGCAGGAAATATGGGACACCATCAAAAGGCCAAAACTAAGAGTAATAGGTATAGAAGAAGGAGAAGAAAACCACCTCAAAGGGGCAGAAAACATATTCAACAAAATCATAGAAGAAAACTTTCCCAATGTTAAGAAAGACATGTCAATGAAGGTACAAGAAGCTTACAGGACACCAAATAGAGTGGAACACAAGAAAAAAATCCCCTCGACACATAATAATCAAGACCCCAAATATGCAGACTAAAGAAAGAATATTAAGAGCAGCTAAGGAAAAAGGCCAAGTAACATATAAAGAGAGACCTATCAGAATTACACCTGACTTCTCCATGGAAACTGTGAAAGCCACAAGGTCCTGGAGAGATATTCTACCAAAACTAAGAGACCATGTATGCCAGCCCAGACTACTATACCTGGCAAAGCTCTGAATCACTATAGATGGGGAAAACAAGATATTCCATGACAAAACTAAATTCAAGCAATACGTATCCACTAACCCAGCTGTACAGAAAGTCTTGGAAGGAAAACTCCAACCCAAGGAAGTTAACTACAACCAGAAAAAAATAGGCATTAGAGAATCCCTCTATACCAACAGCCAAAAGAACAAAGGGGTGAAATTCCACACATAATTCCACCAAAAACAACCATTCCAAATCAAAGAAGAATGAGCAATCAATGGTCATTAATATCCCTCAAAATTAATGGCCTTAACTCACCCATAAAAAGACACCGGCTAGCAGAATGGGTTCAAAGACAGAACCCTTCCTTCTGCTGCATACAAAAAAACACACCTCAACCTCAAAGTCAGACATTACCTGATAGTTAAAGGTTGGGAAAAAATTTTCCAATCAAATGGACCCGAGAAACAAGCAAGCTAGATTTTAAAATAAAATCAATCAAAAGAGATGAAGGTGGTCATTACATACTCATCACAGGAAAATCCACCAAGATGAAGTGTCTATCCTGAACATCTATGCCCCAAATACAAAGGCATCCACATTCGTGAAAAAAATATTACTAAAACTTAAATCACATATAAAGCCCCACACACTTATAGTGGGAGATTTCAACATACCACTCTCACCACTAGACAGGAATACCAGACAGAAACTCAACAAAGAACAAAGGGTCTAATAGAAGTAATGACCCAACTGGGATTAACAGACATCTATAGAACATTTCATCCATGTAAAAAAGAATATACCTTCTTCTCACTACCACATGGAACCTTCTCAAAAATCGGCCACATACTTGGTAACATATCAAATCTCAGCAGCTACAAAAAAATTTCAATAACTCCATGCATCTTATCAGACCACCATGCCTTAAAATTAGAATTCAAAACAACACTAATTGCAGAAAACCTACAAACTCATTGAAATAGAATAATGCACAACTGCACCATACGTTGGTCAAAGGAGAAATAAAAAAAGAAATTAAAGGCTTCCTGGACTTCAATGAGAATGAAGACACAACATACCCAAATGGGACACTTTGAAAGCAGTGCTACGGGGCAAGTTCATAGCAGTAAGTGCCCACATGAAGAAACTGGAGAATAGTTATACTAGAGAATTAACAGCACAGCTGAAAGCTCTAGAACACCAGGAAGCAAACTCCCCCAGGAGGAGTAGGCGCCAGGAAATAATCAAATTGAGGGCTGAAATCAATAAATTAGAAACTAGGAAATCAATACAAAGAATCAATGCAACAAAGAGTTGGTTCTATGAGAAAATCAATAAGATAGACAAACCTTTGTCCAACCTTACCAAACAGAAGAGAGGGAACATGCAAATTAACAAAATCAGAAATGAAAAGGGGGCCATAACAACAGACTCTGAGGAAATCCAGAGAATCATCAGGTCATACTTTGAAAAACTTTACTACACAAAATTTGAAAATTTAAACTAAATAGACGACTTCCTGGATAGCTCTCACTAGCCAAAACTAATTCAAAAACAGATACGCAATTTAAATAGACCTATACCCCCTAAGGAAATAGAAGGAGTCATCAAAAGACTCTCAACCAAAAAAAAGTCCAGGTCCAGATGGGCTCAGTGCAAAATTCTACCAGAAATTTAAAGAACAGCTTATACCAATTCTTCTCAAAGTATTCCACATAATAGAAGCCGAAGGATCTTTGCCAAACTCTTTCTATGAGGCTTCAATAACCTTGATCCCCAAGCCACACAAAGACACGACAAGGAAAGAGAACTTCAGACCAATATCCCTCATGAATATTGATGCAAAAATACTCAATAAAATACTGGGAAATCAGATCCAAGAACACATCAGAACAATCATTCACCATGATCAAGTAGGTTTCATCCAAGGGATGCAGGGATGGTTCAACATACGAAAATCCATCAACGTAATCAACCATATAAACAAGCTGAAATACAAAAATCACATGATCATCTCACTAGATGCTGAAAAAGCCATTGACAAAATCCAACACCCCTTCATGATAAAAGTATTGGAGAGATCTGGTATTACAGGAACATACTTAAACATAATAAAAGCTATATACAGTAAACCAACAGCCAACATCAAACTAAATGGACAGAAACTCAAGGAGATTCCACTAAAATCAGGAACAAGATAAGGCTGTCCCTTCTCCCCATACCGCTTCAATATTGTACTTGAAGTTCTAGGTAGAGCAATAAGACAAAAAAAAGGAGATCAAGGGGATACAAATTGGAAAAGAAGAGGTCAAACTTTCATTGTTTGCAGATGATATGATGGTTTACATAAATGACCCAAAGAACTCTACCAGGGAACACTTACAGCTGATTAAAACCTTCAGCAAAGTGGCAGGCTACAAGATCAACTCAAGAAAATCAGTAGCCCTACTATATACAGATGATAAAAGGGCTGAGAAAGAAACCAGAGAAACATCACACTTTACAATAGCCACAAACAACATAAAATACCTTGGGGTAACACTAACCAAACAAGTGAAAGACCTATATTGCAAGAACTTTGAATATTTAAAGAAAGAAATTAAAGAAGCCCTCAGAAATTGGAAAGATCTCCCATGCTCTTGGATAGGTAGGATCAATGTAGTAAAAATGGCAATCCTGCCAAAAGTAATCAACAGATTCAATGCAGTCCCCATTTTAAAATGCACAATTCTTCATAGACCTTGAAAGAACTCAAGAAGCAAGTCTCCAAAACACCAATGGATCCAATTAAAAAGTGGGCTGCAGAACTACATGGAGTGTTTTCAATAGAGGAGTCTAAAATGGCAGAGAGGCACTTGAGAAAGTGCTCAACATCCTTAGGCATCCGGGAAATGCAAATCAAAACAACTCTGGGATACCATCTCACTCCTGTCAGAAGGCTAAAATCAAAAACACCAATGACAATTCATGCTGGAGAGGATGTGGTAAAAGGGGGACACTCCTCCATTGCTGGAGGGAGTGCCAACTGGTTCAGCCACTTTGGAAATCAGTATGGAGATTCCTCAGAAAAATGGGAATAAACCTACCACAAGACTCAGCAACTCCACTCATAGGCATATATCCAAAAGATGCCCATTCATACAACAAGGATGTCAGTTCCACTATGTTCATAGCAGCATTATTTGTAATAGCCAGAAGTTGGAAGCAACCTAGATAGATGCCCCTCAACCGAAGAGTGGATAGAGAAAATGTGGTATGTATTCTCTCATATATGGAATTCAGACATAGATCTGTGGAATGCCAGTCTACAATCCCATGGCCAGAGAGTCTGGGAAACAGAACCTTCATTCAATGGCTGATGCAAGCATAGGCAAACTCCCACATCTACGCACTGAGCTGAACTCAAGAAAGCCAGTAACAGAGAGGGAGGACTGATGACCAAAGGGGTTAAGACTGGCCTGGTTTAATCCCCAGAAATAGCTGACCTGACAAGGGTTAATTCTGGAATCCCAGGCTGATGCCTGGGAATCCAGCATGGGACTGATCAAGACCCTGAATGGGGTGTCAGTGAGGAGGCCTAGGTAAACTATTGAGCCTTGGGCAGTAATCAGTATTCATCCCAAGTATACACACAGACTTTGGACTCCCATTCAACAATATGAGATGCACTCTCACCCTGAACTCTTGGGGGGAAGTCTAGGCCCTGCCCTGGATGAAATGACAGACTATGGACACCCCCAAAGAGTGCCTCACCCTCCCTGGGGAGATGAGGGTATATTGGGGGGATTGGTGGGAGGGCAGGGCAGGGGGGGGGAGGGAAAGGGAGAGGGACCTGGAAATGACCTGTGATGCAACTTTGTTTCTAATTTAAATTTAAATTTAAAAATACATAATAAAAAAGAAAAAAATCCATCCCAACAACAACATCCCTTCTCTCCACTACTCCCAGTTTCCCTGCCTCCCCTCTCCCCCACATCCACTGCTTGTTTTAATCCCTGCCCCGTCTCAGTCCTACTTTGAGCCCTGGGACTCCATGTGCTTACACTAAGCACAGACACCAGGGTTCTGACCACACCCCCTGTCACACACCATCATATCTTACCACCTATGCTCACATGATTTATAAAGAATGCTGTCTCTGGGGCTCTTGGATCAGCTTTCCCTTCCACCCTTTGGAGATTTGGGGCTGTAAGAGGATGGCCAGGGGTGGGTGACAAGAATCCTGGTCTTAGACCTCAAAGGAATAGGCCCTTATTCTTGTAAAGTAACGGGAAGTAAACATAAATAAACTCAACAATTTATTTGATTGAAATCAAATGACTTTATTGGAAACAGTGGTAAAGGGGAAGGAAAAACCAGTGAACTTGCTGGAAGGGCAATGTAGGTGTCCATTCTGGTAGCCTGGAGAGGAATAATTTAGAATTATTATACTTTGTTCAGCTCAGCTCTCCTTGTTGTCAGCCAGGGTAAGTTTTCCAAATAGATTTTCAACCATGCCGTCATCTGGAGACCCCATCTGGCGCATGTTGGTCACGTAGCCACTTATCACCTTGAGGATCTCAATTTGCTTGTTCAGAAAACGGTTCTTCAGGAAGCTGCATAGATGGGCATCGCTCTTGCTAGCGGCTAGCTGCTGCAGGGCCACAAGGCTTTGGTTGGTGGTCAGCTCCAGTCGAAGGGCATACTCCATGGCTTTAAGGCCGCTGATCCAATCAACACGGACTGGCTTGCTGACAGAGCCGAGTGAGATGCGGCCACCACGCTGGTTTTGCAGTTCCAGGAACATCTCGGCGTGCGCAGAATACTCGTGCGACTTGTTCAGGAAGAAGCTTGCCAAGTTCTCCTGAGCCACATCTTCACGATCAAAGTAGAAGGCCATGGACAGGTAGACATAGGAGTTACACAGCTGCAGCTGGACAAGACGGTTAACAGCGGCCTCGCAGTCGAAGTGGTAGTTGTGACGCACTTGAGATGGTGGCGAGACCATGGGTGGTGCCAAGACCATGGGTGGTGCCATAAACACCAATGGATAGGCAGGCGTAGCCCTTGAGGAGCAGAGTGGGCAGCGGTTGCGCTTGCGACGACGAGACTTTCGCAGAAAACCCATGGTGAACGATAGATCCACCCGCAAGCTTGGGCTCCTGGCTGAACTAGCGGCAGAATCACAGAGAGTGATAATGGAGGCTCAGAACCGTTATGAGGCGTTAGAACGTGAGATCTAAGCTCCATAGCAACCCACGTGACTGCACTGATCATCTCACGTATACAGTATTCGAAAAGATATTAATAAAGTACAAATATTTTAACAAATCACCCCATTTCTTCAAGTAAGCTTTGTGAACACTGTTTACATGTGATTTTGTTGATGAGATGCTTTTCATGATTCCAGCAGAGTTTTGTTTTAGTGACAGCTCTTCTCAGTGACTCCAATGTGCATAAAAACGACATCCTTCAGTCTAATTTGTTAGATATTAGGATTGGTACAACATACTGTATTTCTGTACCTTCTCAAGTTTGTATTTGTAGTAAGTATGTTTTGTATGACTGTCTACTACCATGTCTCTAGTGTCATTTAAAAATTCTTCAACAAATATAGATAATTATTTCTTGCAGAATTTTCATATGATTCAAATGTCAGCATGACTCCTTTATTCAAGCAACCATTAGACTATTACATGTTATAATCAGGGAGAAAAGAATATAAAAAGCAAAATAGTTGTAGTGGTAAGCATAATCAGTGATATAAGTAGGGAATATTTAGAAACATGTTTTAATTATGAAAACTTTCATGTATAATGTTAGTATTCAGGCATCTGCACTGGCCTGTCCTTGGTTTTCTGACAGGATATGCCCTCAGCGGAAGGAACATTCAATACCCTCCCTTAAAAGGCCCCAGGCCACCTCCCATCCTCCTCTCTTTCTTTCTCTCCTTATCTCTCTGTATCTGTCTGTCTGCCTGCCTGTCTGTCTGTCTCTGACACACACACACACACACACACACACACACACACACACACACACACACTTTCTCTCTGCCTCTCTGTCCTCTCTCCCACTACTCCTGTCTTAGAGGCAGGTCTCCCTGCTTTCGTTTTCTTTTCCCTAATAAAAAACCCTCCACTTGAACTCTGTTGCATGGCATCTTTCTTTTGTTGCTTTTTAAATATTATAATATATAAATACTCTTACATCCTATCTCTACTAACTCTCTTACCTTGGACTTCTCCCCTGAACACTTAAATTTCACTTCTCAAATTCATGACCTGTCATTCTTTAATTATTATTGCTAGACACACCCTTACTCATAAATACATCCTGTAAAGTTCACTTAGTGCTACTCTTATGTGTATGTATTTAGGACTGTCCACTTGGGATTGAACAACCAATTAGGGGGGTTAAACCTGAGTAACACTGATATTCTCTCTCTCTCAGTCTCTGTCTCTCTGTGTCAGTCTCCCGCTCTCATTAATTTTTCTATTGCTCTACATCTAGGTGTGTAGCCTTTTGAGATTTCCCCCTTCCACACTGGCATGGCAACTGTGCTATCATAGTTTAGTTTTATTTTAGGCAACCACATTCATGAATGCAGTTTTCCTGTCACATACAGAGGGCACTATGTTGTAACAGACATTCCGGTATAACACATGTTTTCAGAATCAATTTTTTTCAAATGCACATGGATTCTGAACAAAGAAGAACCTTTATTTTGAATCATATATAAACAAAAGTTTAAGTGGATTTTAATTTTGTAACATATGTACTCTGACTCCAATGGAATTAAGTCAGAAATAATAAGATATCTGAACTGGGGATGGAGGCTCACACCTGTATAACTAGCATTCAGAACACTAAGAGTCTTCTTCACTTCCATTGGTGCAAGTTTAAAGCCAGCCTCGACTACTTGGTGAGTTCAGGACAGCATACACTATAGTGTGAGACCCTGTCTCAAATAAAAATAAACCACCATAACAGATATCTGAAAACCTAAAAATGTTTGGTGACCAACTGTTTCGGGATCCGCCTGGGTCCCTTAGCAGCTTTCACCCCCAAATAACATGCAAGACAGTATATTAATTATGAAGCTGTTGGCCATTTGCTTGGTTTCTAATCGGCTACCTCTGATTTGATTATTAACCCATAATTAAGAATTTATCTTTTTGAGGACTCATTTGTGGGTGCCCATTGCTCCCAGGAGATTACATGGCGAGAGCTATCCTCACTACAATTCCCAGAAACCTCCTAGACACCTAGTCCCACCTATCTTCTTTCCCTATTGGCCAACTGGGATTTATTCAAACCAATCAGACACATACTTACAGAATGAGGTCTCCCAACAACCAATAATACACACTTAAGCAAATCTGCTGTCACTAAGATCTCACTCTTGACTCGTGTTATTTCTCTGGTCCTTGTGATGTCCAGTGACAGTATTCAGGTGTGATACACACGGTGTGGTTAGTGTAAAAGACAAGTCATATTGATTTCACAGATTGGTGCGTGCTCAAATGATGAGAGTAGACAATGATCAAAGAGATCACTTTGGTGACCTAAATTTTAGGCAGGCATTGCAGTGTTTTCTTTTATAAATTAATTTTTAGAATAAATTTATGCTTTTATTTTTTATTTTTATTATTTATTTTTAAATTTAAATTAGAAACAAGGTTGCTTCACATGTCAATTCTAGGCAGGCATTGCAGGATTTTCTTTTATAAATTAATTTTTAGAATAAAATTATGGTTTGCATCATGCCATTTTTACTACACAAATTTTTTATCCCCCCTGCCCTTCCTCTGTCCTACTTATATCGACAGTGAGCTAATTCTAGAATATTTAAGGAATACCAAATAATTAAATGCCAGAAAGTCAATAAATGGGTTCATGATCTGAGTACACAGTTCTTAAAGAAGAAACATAAATGGTCACTTACAAAGATGTTCACCATTCTTAGGCACCAAGGAAATACAAATTTAAACTTTTTTCTAGTATTCTGTAATAAATCTCCAAAATAAATAGCTTTTTTGGAGGAACTTTGTCCTGCCTAGGTGACTGACAAGCCTATTTAGATCAAGTCTTTCTAAGGGCAATACTGTGCCTTTGGTTTTTTATCTGACAAACTTCCGTTATATAGTAGTCATATAATCTTTAAGGCTCCTGGAGCCCTTTTTAGTTATATACTAATGACATTTTAAGCAGTTTTGGATGTTATGATTTCTCATGGGACATGAGACACAACACTAACCCTGTTCTTCTGATCAGTAATTAAAGCTATGCTGTTCTAGTCATTGATTTCATGAGATGTTTATTATAAAGGAAAGGTCCAAATGCAGTATTCTCCAAACCTGTTAGTATCTGTCCTGCTGGCGCTTTTTTTTTTGTTTGTTTGTTTGTTTTTTGTGGGGCAAGGAAAGGGTTTATTCTGCTTATGCTTTCATATTGCTGTTAATCACAGAAGGAAGTCAGGACAGGAACTCACACAGGACAGGGTCCCTGAGGCAGGAGATGATGCAGAGGCCATAGGGGGTTGATACTTACTGGCTTGCTCTTTTATTTATTCTTCTCTCATACAAAACATCCCAACTGCTGTTTCCATTCCCTCCACTCTTCCAAGATCCCCCCAACCTCCTCTCTCCCCCAGATCTACTCCTCCTCCATGTTCCTCCAGAAAAGACCAGGCCTCCCAGTGATATCATCTGAAAATGTCATAGCTTACAGTAAGACTAGGCAATTGGGGAATCAATGAGAGAATTCTTCAAGCTTTATTATTTTTTGAATTTTTAATTTAATTCTGTAAAATCATTACATCCCAATTTCAGTTTCCCTACCTCCAATCATCCCAGCCCTCACCCTACATACTTCCCCACCCTGGTACCTCAGACTAGGTACAAACCCTTGTGTCAAGACTGGACAAGGAACCCGGTGTGAGGAAAAAGACCCTGTAAGCAGGCAAAAGAGTCAGAGACACTCCCACTCACACTGTTAGGAATCCCACAAGAAGACCAAGTACACAACTGTCACATTTATGCAGAGGGTCTAGATCGGTTCTATGCAGGCTTCCTTATTGTTGATTCAATCGCTGTGAACACTTATGAGCACAGGTTAGTTGATTCTGTGGATTTTCTTGTGGTGTTCTCGACCCCAGTGGATCTTATGATCCTCCCTCCTCCTGTAGCATGATTAATAAAACCCAGAGGCAGATATTAGGTTTAAAGCTGAAGATCAGAAAGCAAAGAAGCCAGTTACTAGACCTCTCTCTGCCCAGCCATATCACTCCTATCTCCACCTCCCTAGTGCTGGGGTTAAAGTTGTGTCATCTCAAGTGCTGGGATCAAAGGCATGAGCTCTGTTTCTCTTTTAGACTGATTATCTCTCATGTAGCCCAGGGTAGCCTTGAACTCACAGAGCTCCATCTGCCTCTGTCTCCCAAGTGCTGGGATTAAAGGTGTGGTCACTACTGCCTGTCCTCTATTGCTAACTAGTGCGTTAGGTGTGTGACTAACTAGTGGTTTAGTGTGTGTTTGTGTGTGTGTGTGTGTGTGTGTGTGTGTGTGTGTGTCTGTGTGTAATAGTAGATCAGGCTGGTCTCAAACTCAAACAGATCTGCCTGCCTATACCTCCCAAGTGCTGGGATTAAAGGTGTGCACCACCACTGTACTGCTATGAGAAGTGGGAGACATAACTGAGTCCTCTCTAAGATTGGCCTACAGTAATGCCTGTGGAGAATTTTCTTAATTGGTGATTGACATGGAAGGGTTCAGCTCACTGTGGGTAGTGCCACCCCTGGATCCTGGATTGTATAAGAAAGAAAACTGAGCTAGCCAAGAGGAGAGAAAGCCAGTAAGAAGCATTTCTTCATGGTCTCCATATCAGTTCCTGCCTCCATGTTTCTGCTTTGATTTCCTAGCCTGACTTCCCTGGATGGTTAACTACAATTAACCCTTTTCTCCCAAAGATGCTTCTGGTTATAATGTTTATTGAAGAAATAGAGCTGCTACTGAGGGCTACATCTGGGTCCAGACCCTACACCAGAGTCAGAGTAGATGTCCATGGCTCCTGTTACCACCATGGACCATGCAGATACCTGAGGTCTGGTCAGCCACCTGAGACCATGTTGATGTCCAAGGCCATGCTGCCACTTGTGCCATACTGATTTGGTTGACCTGGGCTGCCACCTGGCCATGGCAATATTTGGGTCTGAGCTGTTGCTGAGGGCCATGTCTGTGGCCACAGTAACTGGAGTGTTAGGGCAATAGTCCTGGTTCCAAGGGCTCCAGCAGGGTAGAGAAAGTCAACTGCCCCAATATGTCAATTAAAGAAACACCAAATTCTAAAAAATAGAGAAACTAATACATTTCTTCCTATAATAAAACCTAAAGCTCTCTTAGTGGTACTCAGATAACCTTGGGATCACTGGGCCCTTTTATAGGTTCCTCTGTCCACATATTAAGGGTCATGGTCAAGGCGTGGTCCCACCCATCATTGTCTCTACTCTGTCCTGCAAGTAGTCCAATAGAAAGTTGTTCATCTCTTAATACTAATCAATGCCTGATGGAATCAATCTGTTTCCTACAAGATGACCTGTTTTAGGTCATGTGTGGCCTCTCACAGACATCATTATTTAGAGGAAGTAATAGTATATCCTGTTTGTGAGGATTTGTTGCTCTTTGAATCTAAGGTGAATGGTGGTTTAGGAAAATGAATGTGTCATTATCATTAAAGAGAGATGGTAGTTTAGGTAGCACCAGGATCCCAGAAAAATGCTGTGTCTCAGGAGAGTCAATTGAGTAAGAGTCTGAATGAAGGTGAATAAAATTTGTGCAAAGCAAAGGCAGAGGTGCCAGGCATCCATCTTACTGATAGATACAATGTGGGCTCAGGAGAGGAGTCAGTGTTTTTTATCTTTTATTTGAAAAGCAGCTTCTAAGTGTTTGCTGCATTCACATGAACAGAGCAGGGGCGTCTATTTTATAATCCACAACTGGTAACTTTACATGCGGTGTAGGTTAGAACTCCCTTCCCACTGTATTATGCCAAAATGGCATGGGGTAACTTAAAGGTCTCTGATATGCTATAGGTCAAAGTAAGTTGATAGTAATCAAGATTTCATTTTTTAATGATATGACTTGCATGGATATAACCAAGTGTTTGGACAATAAAAAGCAATTGAAAACAAGATGTTCTTGGAGGTTGGAGAGATAGCTTAGTGGGTAGGAATTCTTGTTGCTTTTTCAGAGGATCAGAAATCAGTCATAAGACTTGCATCAGGTGGCTTACAAACACTTAGGACTCCAGTTACAATGGAGGGGATTAGACCCCCTTTCCCACTGTCTCAGCCACTTGTATGCATATGATATATACATATACATATATCTATATCTATATCTATATCTATATATAGCAAGCAGACATATACACAAAAATATAAGTAAAATGAAATATAAAATTCTATATATTATTTTCATGAATTATTTTCATTTCTCTGTGGTCATTGAACAAAAGACAGAAATCCTACATTTAGATTAGAATTATGCTTGACTAATAATTTTTTAAGTTCTTTTTGCAGTTTCTTTTAATTGTGGTTTTGTCAAATATGCTCAAATGAGAGCGTTTGGCACAGTTTTACTAAGACCTGTCATTTTTTCTGTAATGATAGTATTCCTTCTAGCAAAAGGAAAAAATGAGACATTTCCAAGAACTCTCTATAAACGAAAATTTTCTTTCTCCTCAGGTCAGATTCTGTAAGCAATATGATATGACTTTTATCTACCAGTAAAGAGCACAAATAAATAAAAGAATAAAATAAAAGGCTCTGGGAAAAAGTAAATGAACTGAGAATTTCAGGGAATTTTATTATCCTGATAAAAATCACACACAGAATGTATCTTGTCATAAATAGCATCTTAGAGGTGAAAACATCATAGCTTTCCTCTGGCGATAAGGAAAATGACAAGAATGTTTGCTCTTATCCTTTCATTTGACAATGTACTAGAAGTTCTACCCAGTAAGGTAAGCAAGAAAAACAAATGAAACAGGTAATGAAGTTATGGTAAGGATTTGAAATAATTTTAATCAATTTAAAACAGAAGATAAAAAGACATACATAAGGAAATAAATACATAAGAGTACTGTTTATTTGCAGATCACATAATCTTATATGTGGAATATCCTTAAATATTTGTTCAAGAAAAGCAAGTAAAATAATGAACAAGTTCACAATGCTTCAGAACACAAAATACTACCTCCAAATCCTTGTACTTCGAACAGTGGTAATGAACAATGTGAAAATGAAATTAAAAACACAATTGCAAGTCTCATCCTCAGCTCTGTAGCAGGAAACCTGATGCAGGTTTCCTGTCCTCTATTACCCCATCCTTAATGCATCACAAAGACCTTCTCCTCCAGCAGCATTCTTTCCCCCCAACTCATCCCAGTATCCCAGACTCCAACACCAGCAGGCATTCACTGTAAACACACTGTCTGAGCAAGCCAGGGAAATAGCTAAGCTAACTGAAGACCTCTCCTCCAAATTCAGTCCCCCAGTCACATGCCTAGATCTGCAATAGCTCACCTGCTGCAGTCTTCCTTACCCTATCACATCTACTGTGTTTCCCATAGATCTTCCCCTTCTAACCTCACTCCCCACATGTTGCTTGGGTCCAGAACCCAACTGCAGTAGTCACTCCTGCTTAGACAAGGGCAGCTATTCCCAGGGCTAAAAAGTAGGCTGAAGGCTGACACAAACCTCTCCTACAGCTCCTGAGAACTAGTCCCACCAGTTTCATCCCGAGCTCTGGAGCAGAAAAGCTGTTGTGGGCTCCTTTTCCTCTCTGACATCATCCCCAGAGACCATAAAGACCATCTCCTCCAACCTTCCTCCTCCAACTCATGCCACAGGCAACACACAGCCATCATGTAGTGACCAGCCCTCAATTTCAGATTTCATGACAGGCTAACATGAGCTTGCATAGCCTTGCCAATCCTGTCCTGGTCACTAGGAAGTCAGATGCCCTCCTCTTGGCAAGGAACCAATCAGAAGTTAGCTGGCAGGGCTGTGTTTCATGGCTCTGGATGTGCTTTATGGACAAGTGCACAACAGTAATGTACAGAGCATAGCAACCGCCCTGGGAGGGCCTATGGGCCATAACAACCAGTTGACCAGTCAACACAGGGCAAGTCATCCAAACTTGGAAGCTCACCAATCCTGAGACTGTTTCATACCCCTAGACACTCCCCTTATGCTGCCCTTTAAGATCCCTGCCTCGAGGTTGCTGGGTTCTTTCTACAGCCATCCGTCATGGTGGATGGATGTAGGGTCCAAGCTAATGGGTTAAGCTCATTAAATAACTTCAATAAAAGACTCAGAATTTGGGCACAACAATCATACTCTATGAAAATAGATAGGAAACAGACCCCAAGGAACAAAACACCTAAACAATGCAGACAAGATCAGACATTAGTATCAAGCATTTCAATTGTCCCAAATCCTAATGCCTAGATGCCAGAGTAAAAACACAATCAGTATCACCCAGGGTAATATTTCTCCACTGGACACAGGTATCCTACCACAGCAAGTCCTGAATATTCCAACTAGCTGAAACACAAGGAAAAGACCTTAAAAACAAACCATATGAATGTGATAAATATCATCAAAGAGGAAATAAAGAAATCCAAGAAATTACTAGCTGTTCATTGAAGTGAATAAAACTATTCAAGACCCGAAAATGGAAATAGAATCAATAAAGAAAAACCAAACAGGGGTGATTGTAAAACTTCAAAAATTTGGAATTTGAATAGGACCTACAGAGGCAGGCTTCACCAACAGAATGAAAAAGAATGTCAGGGGTTGGGGGACTCAATAGAAGAAATGGATACATAGAATAAAGAAAGTGTTAAATCTAAATAACTCCAGACAGGAAACATGCAGGGCACTATGAAAAGAGAAACCTAAGAATAATAGGAATAGAAGAAGAAACCCTGGGCAGCTACAGAAAATATTTTCAACAAAATCATAGAGGAAAATTTCCTAACTTAAAAAAAGGAGTTGCCTATGTTGAAACAAGAAGCATAGAGAACATGAAATAAACTGGACCAGAAAAGAAAGTCCCCTTGCCACATAATAATCAAAATACTGAATATACAGAACAAAGAAAGAATATTAAATGCTGCAAGGAAAAATGACCAAGTAACACATAACATATACACATCTATTAGAATTATACCTGACTTTTCAAGGGAGTCTAAAAGCCATAAGGGCCTGAACAGATGTGCTTCAGTTTCTAAGACCACAGTCGCCAGCCCAGAAAAACTTTTAATCACCATTGTTGTTCTTTTGATTAAATAACTGACTTGCAATCACAATAGAACATGAACCAAGAGAGACATTACCATGGAGTTTATTAAATGGGGGAGAGCGAGAAGGGGAGAAGAGAGAGAGAGATGAAGGGAGAGAGAGGGGGAGAGTGGAAAAGCAAGAGAGACAAGAGAGGAAGCAGGAGCATAAGTGGGCAGGGTCTGCCTTTTAAAGGGGTCTTTTGTGCCAGCTTGCAGACTACTACTCATGGAACCCTGGGCTGACCAGAGTGCTGCCTGAGTACATTCTGCCAGGTAACAGGGGCAGGCCAGCATAATGCCTGAATCCTTACATCGCAACTTTTGCTTATCATTAAAAAGGTCAGGAGTTAGGCGTGGCAGGCTAGGGAATAAGGAGGTTGAGTTCTCAAGAATATTTCCTGCTGACCTGGGGGTTGTTGATCATCTTTGGGGGACCTGAGAAAAAAGGGGTGCTGCCATGTCCTGGGGTACCTGGTTGTTTCATCATAGTTCTGGCTGAATGGAGCTCTCTGGAACTTCTTAAGACCTGGCAAGACATTGGCAGAGCAGAGTACAACGTTAAGTTTAGGAAAAATTTTTTTCTTAGGTCCTGGTATTTGAGGGGAAGATTGTAAATGAGGGAGGAGTTCCCAAGGAGTCCCAAGATGAGGGAAAGGAATCCCGGGTCCAGGGAAAGATTGAATAATAACTGGAGTGAATCTGACCCGTTTGGTTGGGTCCAAATTGGCTCCCCCCTGGAACTTCCAAGAATCCTTTGAGTTTGTGCAAACATAAGTATTAGACACATTAGCAGCATATTTATGTTAGAAATGACTTGCCTGAAACCATTAACATTTTTAAAACTGACAGATGTTTTAGCACAATGAAAAGCACCTTAATTTTTACCTTGCACTTATTGTATAGTGGCATAGCATGTTGCTCTGTACCCTATTAGAGTTTTCGCTGAAAGCATTAATATTTTAAAAAATGACAGATATCTTTATTTATTTATTTTTATTTCTTTATATATTTTTCAGTTAAAATTTAGATAAGAAACAAGGTTGCTTCACAAGTCAGTTCCAGGGCCCTCTCCCTTTCCCTCCCCTCCTCCCGTGCCCTCCCCCCAACTCCCCCCATTATCCCCTCATTTCCCCAAGGAGGGTGAAACCCTCCATGGAGGTGTCCATAGTCTGTCATTTCATATAGGGCAGGGCCTAGACCCTTCCCCAAGAGTTCAGTGTGAGAGTGCACCTCACATTGTTGGATGGGAGTCCAAAGTCCGTGTATATACTCGGGATGGGTACTGATCTGCTGCTCAAGGCTCAATAGATTACCTAGGCCTCCTCACTGACACTCACATTCTGGGGGTCTTGATCAGTCCCATGCTGGATTCCCAGGCTGATGCCTGGGATTCAAGAGTTAACCTTTGTCAGGTCAGCTGTTTCTGGGGTTAAACCAGCCCAGTCTTAATCCCTTTGGTCATCAGTCCTCCCCTCTCTGTTACTGGCTTTCTTGAGTTCAGCTCAGTATTTAACCTAGGGAGTCTGCCTCTTCTTCGATCAGCCACTGAATGAAGTTTCTGTTTCCCAGACTCTCTGGCCATGGGATTGTAGGCTCGCACTCCCCAGATCTATGTCTAAAATCCATATATGAGAAAGTACATGCCATGTTTCTCTTTTTGTGACTGGGTTACCTCACTCAGGATGGTTTCTTCTAGTGTCTTCCATTTGCCTGCCAATCTCAGGATTCCATTGTTTTTTTCTGCTGAATAGTACGCCATTGTGTAAATGTACCACATTTTCTCTATCCACTTTTTGGTTGAGGGACATCTAGGTTGCCTACAAGTTCTGGCTATTGCAAATAATGCTGCTATGAACATAGTGGAACAGACTACCTTGTTGTATGAATGGGCATCTTTTGGATATATGCCTAAGAGTGGAGTTGCTGGGTCTTGTGGTAGGTTTATTCGCATTTTTCTGAGGAATCTCCATACTGATTTCCAAAGTGGCTGAACCAGTTGGCACTCCCACCAGCAATGGAGGAGTGTCCCCCTTTTACCACATCCTCTCCAGCATGAATTGTCATTGGTGTTTTTGATTTTAGCCTTCTGACAGGAGTGAGATGGTATCCCAGAGTTGTTTTGATTTGCATTTCCCGGATGCCTAAGGATGTTGAGCACTTTCTCAAGTGCCTCTCAGCCATTTTAGACTCCTCTATTGAAAACTCTCTATGTAGTTCTGCAGCCCACTTTTTAATTGCATCCATTGGTGTTTTGGAGACTTGCTTCTTGAGTTCTTTGTAAATTTTGGAGATCAACGCTCTGTCAGATGTGGGATTAGTGAATATTTTTTCCCATTCTGTGGGCTGCCTTTTTGTCTTTTAACAGCTATTCTTAAGGCATAAATATTATATTTATATAAAATTGATGTATATGTATTTTAAAGTTTTTGTCATGATATTAATGGTCAAAAAGAGTACTAATTCTAATTTCTGAAATCTGTTTTGTGACAGTTGGAGCTTTGGCTGTTGCTTTAAGCTGATAAAGCTACCAGTCACCAAAAGCATCAGAGTTCTTGAGAAGGATAAAATTTTACCTGAGCTAATGATTAAAGAATAACAGAGACTTACTAGTTGGCTGCATGGACCGCCCCCTATAAGGTCCTCCATAATTGTTGAGGGCAGCAGCATTAAGGAGACCTATCTTCTGTTGAGAGCATGGGACCTGTGAATTAGGAGTAGTAGGAAGACTTGCCTGTCATTGCCCCAAGCAACTTGGAGAAAGTAGATTCCACTCTCCTCTTGTCCGTGGTCCAAAGAGTCCTTTGCAGCAGTTGAGGTTAATGGCAGGATTGTTCACTGGCCAGTGTTACCACTTTTGTGGGTTGAGTTTCTTGAAGGAAATGTATTGGGGGCAGCAGCTGACCTGGCTCTGTTATAAAAAGCTTTTTAATAAAATATTTAAAATGCCATATTATCTAGATCTCTGAGCATTTGAGGGCTGTTTGTCTGGTTAGTATATCTCAGCAGACAAAATTTGTCTTTAGCTACCTACCTTAAGCACGTAGGTGGCTAGGTAAGGCTTTATTCCTGTAATTAATTTGCATGACTACATATTAGTGCAGGATCTGTCTGGAGAACTGAATTGAAGCTGAGAGGCTGTGGAGAACCGTCTAGCCTGACTGTAGCTGGTTTTAGCTTAGTAGGTTAGATGTACAACTATAAAGGCTAAAGAAGTAGAGAAAAATCCCCTTTTGTAATAGAAGTTTAACCTTTGTAAACAGCTTACAGGAAGGACTGGGTGATATAAGTATTTTGTTAAGTTGAAATAGACATTCATAACCTTAAATGTTTACCATCATTTAAAGTCACATAACAATTTAGAAGTATTTGAGACTTAGTAGAGTTGAATTTAAGTTGTATAGAGTTAGCTTACTCTCTCTCTTCTCTCTCTCTCTCTCTCTCTCTCTCTCTCTCTCTCTCTCTCTCTCTCTCTCTCTCTGTCTTCTACCACCACCACCACCAAAAAAATAACAGGAGTTAACAAAGATTGGTCTTTGGTATCTGTCAGTATCAATGGTCTCAGTTCCCCAATAAAAACACAGACTAACAGAATGAATGTGAAAACAGGATCCACACTTATGTTACATCTAAAAAATACACCTCAGCATCAAGGATAGACATTACCTCAGGGTGAAGGGTTGGAAAAAGATACTCCACACAAATAGACCTAAGAAGCAAGCTGGTTTAGCCATTTTAATATCAAATAGTCTTCAAACCAAAACTAATGAAAAGAGATAGGGAAAGACAATTAATACTCCATCAAAGGAAAAATCCACCAAGATGACATTTTGATTCTTAACATGTACAACCCAACCACAAGGTCACCCAAGCTTGTAAAAGAAACAGTGTTACTACTTAAATAACATATTGACACCCCACACACATTGATAGTGGAAGACATCAATTTTCCACTCTCACGATCAGTCAGGTCATTCAGACAAAAAATAAACAGAAATAGTGAAGCTAAGAGACATTATAAATCAAATGGATCTAGCAGATATTTACAGAACATTTCACCCAAACACAAAAGAAACCTGTAACAGAAGGCATGAAATGTCTGAATTAGACTTAAGTTATGAAGAAAAAGAGTAGTGATTGACAAGGACTGTAGAGAAAGAAATATGCATAAGTTCATAACTTCTTTGGGGGCTGATGAAGGTGTTTTGAAATCACATAATGCTGATGTGTGCATGGTTCTGCTAAATACTAAGAACAATTAACTTGTGCTCTTTTTATTTTTATTAACATAAAATATGTCTTAGAAACTTGCATGCATGCTTCACATGTCAATCCCAGCTCCCTCTCCTACCCCTCCTCCCCTGTCCCTCCACCAGAACTCCCCCAGTACCCCACCCAACCCCCACATCGTTCCCCACGGAGGGTGAGGCTCCCCTTGGGGGGGTCTCTATAATCTGTTATTTCATCCAGGGCAGGACCTAGGGCCTTCCCCATGTGTCTAGGCTGAGAGAGCATCCCTCCATGTGAAATGGGCTCCCAAAGTTCATTTGTTTGCCGTGGTAAACCTTGGTCTACTACCCAAAGCCCCAGTGATTTCTGAGGCCTCAACACTGACACCACATTCATGGAGTCAGGATCAGTCCCCTGTTGGCCTCTCAGCCATCAGTCTGGGATTCAAGAACTCCCCCTTGTCTTGTCAGCTGTCTTTGTGGGTTTCACCAGAACGATCCTGATGCATTTGCTCACCACCTCTTCATCTCTGTCATTGGGTTCCAGGAGTTCAGTTCAGTGTTTAGCTGTGGGTATCTGTCTCTGCTTCCATCAGTCACTGGATGAGGTTCTAGGATGGCGTATAAGGTAGATATCAACCTTATAATCAGGGAGGGGCTATTAATGTAGTCTCTGCTATGGCGTAGTTTGCCAGTTGGTGTTATCCTTGTAGATCTCTGGAAATCTCACTAGTGTCAGCTCTCTCCTCAAACCTATAATGACTCCATCTGTTATGGTATCTCTCATCCTGCTCTCCTCTATTCTTACCTCGACACAACCTTTCTGCCCCCATGCATTCTTCTCACCTCCTCTTATCCACCTCTCTTTTTCCTGGTTCCCTCTCCCCTCCCCTGATGTTCCCAATCTGCTCAGGAGATCTTGCCTCATTCTACTTCTCTGGGGTATCATGCATATCTATTGGGAACCTCCCTGTTTCACAGACTCACTTGCACTGGGATTGTAGGCTGATACTCACCTGATTCATGTCTAAAATCCATATATGAGTGAGCACATACCATGTTTGTCTTCTTGTGACTTGGTTACCTCACTCAAGATGGTTACTTCTAGTGCCATCCAATTGCCTGCAAATTTCAAAATTCCATTACTTTTTTCAACTGAGTAGTACTCCGTTGTATAAATGTACCACATTTTCTCTATCCACTCCGTTGGGCATCTAGGTTGCTTCCAGGTTCTGGATATTGCAAATAATGCTGTACCAATTCATTCAAGGGTACCTCCCACTTTTTCTTCTAAGAGATTCACTGTGGCTGGATCTATGTTGAGGTCTTTGATACATTTGGACTTAAGTTTGTGCATGGCGATAAACATGGATCTATCAGCAGTCTTCTACATGCCAATATCCAGTTATGCCAGCATCATTTGTTGAAGGTGCTATCTTTTTTCCATTGTATAATTTTAGGTTCTTTGTCGAAAATCAGTTGCTCATACGTTTGTGGATTAATCTCTGGGTGTTCAATTGGATTCCATAGATCTACCTGTCTATTTTTGTGCCAATACCAAGCTGTTTTCAGGACTATAGCTCTATAATAGAACTTGAAGTCAGGGATGGTGATGCCTCCAGACGTTGCTTTATTGAGCAGGGTTGTCTTAGCTATCCTGGGTTTTGTTTTTCCATATAAAGTTGAGAGTTGGTCTTTCAAGGTCTGTGAAGAATTGTGCTGTGATTTTGATGCAGATTGCATTGAGTCTCTAGATTGCTTTTGGCAGGATTGCCATTTTTACTATGTTGATCCTACCTATCCAAGGGCATGGGAGATCTCTCCATTTTCTGGTGTCTTCTTTAGTTTCTTTCTTTAAAGACTCAAAATTCTTGCAATGCAGGTCATTCACTTGTTTGGTTAGTGTTACCCCAAGCCATTTTATGTTGTTTGTGGCAATTGTAAATGGTGATGTTTCTCTGATTTCCTCCTCAGCCCCCTTATTGTTTGTATATAGTAGGGCTACTGATTTTCTTGAGTTGATCTTGTAACCTGCCACTTTGCTGAAGGTGTTAATCAGTTGTAAGAGTTCCCTAATAGAGTTCTTTGGGTCACTTATATAAACAATCATATCATCTGCAAATAGTGAAAGTTTAACCTCTTCCTTTCCAATTCTTATCCCCTTGATCTCCTTTTGTTCTCTTATTGCTCTAGCTAGAACTTCGAGTACAATATAAAAGAGGTATTGAGTGAGGGGACAGCCTTGCCTTGTTCCTGATTGTAGAGGAATTGCCTTGAGTTTCTGTTCATTCAGTTTGATGTTGGCTGTTGGTTTGCTATATATAGCTTTTATTATGTTTAGGCATGTTCTTGTTTTCCCAGATCTCTCCAAGACCTTTATCATGAAGGGGTGTTGGATTTTGTCAATGGCTTTTTCAGCATCTAGTGAAATGATCATGTGTTTCTCAGCTTGTTTATATGGTGAATTATATTGATAGATTTCCATATGTTGAACTATCCCTGCATCCCTGGAATTAAGCCTACTTGATCATTGTGGATGAGTTTTCTGATGTGTTCTTGGATCTGATTTGCCAGTATTTTACTGTGTAGTTTTGCATCAATGTTCATGAGGGATATTGGTCTGAAGTCCTCTTTCTTAGTTGTGTCTTTGTGTGCCGTGGGTATCAAGGTTATTGAAGCCTTGTAGAAAGAGTTTGGCATCAACCCTTCTGCTTCTATTGCATGGAATGATTTGAGGAGAATTCGTGTAAGCTGTTCTTTGAATTTCTGGTGAAATTCTGCACTGAAGCCATCTGGCCCTGGGCTTTCTTTGGTTGAGAGACTTTTGGTGAATGTTTCTGTTTCCTTAGGTGTTTTAGGTCTATTTAAATTGCTAACCGGTTCTTAATTTAATTTTGTAAGTAATATCTATCCAGAATATTGTCCATTTCCTTTAAGTTTTCAAATTTTTTGGAGTATAACTTTTCAAAATATGACCTGATGATTCTCTGGGTTTCCTCACTGTCCGTTGTTATGTTTCCTTTTTCATTTCTGATTTTGTTAATTTGCACGTTTATACTCTGCCATTTGGTAAGTTTGGATAATGGTTTGTCTATCTTGTTGATTTTCTCAAAAAACCAAGTCTTTGTTGCATTGATTCTTTGTATCATTTTCCTAGTTTCTACTTTATTGATTTCAGCCCTCAATTTAATTATTTCCTGGTGTCTGCTCCTCTGGGATGAGTTTGCTTCCTTTTGTTCTAGAGCTTTCAGTTTTGTTGTTAATTTTCTAGTGTGACTATTCTCCAGTTTCTTCATGTGGGCACTTAGTGCTATGAACTTCCCCCATAGCACTGCTTTCAAAGTGTCCCATAAGTTTGGGTACGTTGTGTCTTTACTTTCATTGAATTCTAGGAAGTCATTAATTTCTTTTTTTATAACTTCTTTGACCTAGGAGTGGTGCAGTTGCACATTATTCAATTTCCATGTGTTTGTAGGGTTTCTGCAATTTGTGTTGTTGTTGAATTCTAATTTTAACGCATGGTGGTCTGATAAGATGCATGGAGTTACTGAAATTTTTTTGTAGCTGCTGAGGTTTGATATGTTGCGAAGTATGTGTTCGATTTTTGAGGTTTCATGTGGTGGTGAGAAGAAGGTATATTCTTTTATATGTGGATGAAATGTTCTATAGATACCTGCTAATCCCAGTTGGGTCATTACTTCTATTAGACCCTTTGCTTCTTTGTTGAGTTTCTGTATGGTATTCCTGTCTAGCGGTGAGAGTGGGGATTTATATGTTATTTTAGTTTTAGTAATATTTCTTTTACAAACGTAGATGCCTTTGTATTTGGGTCATAGATGTTCAGGATAGAAACTTCTTCTTGGTGGGTTTCACCTGTGATGGGTATGTAATGACCTCCTTCATCTCTTTTGATTGATTTTATTTTAAAGTCTAATTTGTTAGATATTATAACTGCTACCCCTGCTTGTTTCTTGGGTCGATTTGACTGGAAAATCTTTTCCAAACCTGTAACTCTCAGGTAATGTCTGTCTTTGAGGGGGAGGTGTGTTTCTTGAGTGCAGCAGAAGGATGGGTTCTGTCTTCGAATCCATCCTGTGACTCTGTGTTTTTTTATAGGTGAGTTTAGGCCATTAATGTTGAGGGATATTAATGACCATTGATTGCTCATTCTTCTTTGATTTGGAATGGTTGGTGGTGGTGGAATTATTTGTGGAATTCCACCCCTTTGTTCTTTTGGCTGTTGGTAGAGTGGGATTCTCTAATGCCTATGTTTTTCTGGTTGTAGTTAACTCCCTTGGGTTGGAGTTTTCCTTCCAGAACTTTCTGTAGTGCTGGGTTAGTGGACACGTATTGCTTGAATCTAGTTTTGGCATGGAATAACTTGTTTTCTCCATCTATAGTTATTGAGAGCTTTACTGAGTATAGTAGTCTGGGCTGGCATCCATGGCCTCTTAGTGTTGGTAGAATATCTATCCATGACCTTCTGGCTTTCAGAGTTTCCATGGAGAAGTCAGGTGTAATTCTGATAGGTTTGCCTTTATATGCTACTTGGCCTTTTTTCTTAGCTGCTCTTAATATTCTTTCTTTAGTCTGTATATTTGGGGGTTTTCCTACTATGTGGCTAGGGGACTTTTTTGTGGTCTACTCTATTTGGTGTTCTGTAAGCTTCTTGTACCTTCATTGGCATGTCTTTCTTATGGTTGGGCAAGTTTTCTTCTATGATTTTGTTGAATATGTTTTCTGCCCCTTTGAGGTGGTTTTCTTCACCTTCTTCTATACCTAGTATTCTTAGGTTTGGTTTTTTCATGGTGTCCCATATTTTCTGCATGTTTTGTGTTAAGGATTTGTTGGACTTAAGATTTTCTTTGGTTGATGAATCCATTTCTCCTAGTGTATCTTCAACACCTGAGATTCTCTCTTCCATCTCTTGTATTCTGTTGGTAATGCTTGTATCGGTAGTACCTGACCATTTGCCCAGCTTTTCTATTTCCAGCTTTTCTTCAGATTGTGTTTTTCTTTATTGTCTCTATTTCAGTTTTCAACCCTTGCACTGTTTGAATTGTTTCTTGCAATTTCCGGTTTATCTTTTCGTCCATTTGTTGTATTTTATGAATTTTTTGGTTTGTTCTTTCTTCCATTTCTTGTATTTTTTGGTTTGTTTTTTTCTTCCATTTCTCGCATTTTTGGTTTGTTTTTTCTTCCATTTCTCACATTTTTTGTTTGTTTTTTTCCATTTCTTGCACTTTTGGTTCGTTCTTTTGTCCATTTCTTTGAGGGATTTTCCTATATCCTCTTTTAGGACCTCTATCATTTTCATGAAGGTGGTTTTAAGGTCATTCTCTTTTGCCTCATTTGCATTGGAATGCTGGAGTCTTGCTGGTGTGGAGTCTCTGGAATCTGGCGGTGTCATATTTGTTTTTATGTTGCTTAGTGTGTTTTTGTATTGTCTCTTTCCCATGTCTTCTTCTAGTGGGTGCAATAAGAGCCCCTTACTGGTCTGGTGGTTAGGGGACTAAAGTTCCCTTTCAGTGGGTGCTAGCAAGTCCAATCATCTAGTAGTTCTTCTAATCCTCGTCCTTGTTCTGGTCCTGTGGGTGAAGAAGACCAGGAATCTGGGGTGCTTAGCCTCACACCTCGTCCCCTGGTCCCTTTGCTGGAAGAGAAGACTTGGGATCTGGGGTGCTCCTGCAGGGATTTGAAGCTCTGTGGCCATCCCCAGTCACTGGAAGGCAAGCCCAGGATGCAGGGCCTTGACTACCTGGATCTGCTGGTTTCCTGGTCTCCTTGGTGGAAGAGAAGACCTGGAATCTGGGGTGATTGGCTCCTGCCAGGATTGGAAGCTCTGTGCAGTTCCTAGGCGATCCCCAGGCACTGGAATGCAGGCCCTGATGCAGGGCCTGTTTTACCTGGTCCGGAAGGACCAGCTGGTGCCCTAGGCTCCTTGTTGGAAGACAAGACCTGGGATCTGGCGTGTTTGGCACCCGCTGGGATGAAAAGCTCTGTGCCCTTCCCCAGTCACTGGAAGGCAACCCTAGGATGCAGGGCCTTCTTTACTTGGATCTGCTGGTTTCCTGATCTCATTGGTGGAAGAGAAGACCTGGAATCTGAGGTGCTTGGCTCCAGCTGGGATTAGAAGCTCTGTGCAGTTCCCAGGCAATCCCCAGGCACTGGAGTGCAGGTCCGGATGCAGGGCCTGTTTTACCTGGTCATGCTGGCCAGTGATGGCTTCTTATCTATCACCTGTAATGTAGTGAAGGAGAAAGAAAGCATTCAGAAACATGTTTTTAATTTCCTTGGAAAAAAGGAACCTGGTTAAATAAATTCTGTAGTCACTAATGCCCCATAAATGTGTTTCATTAACTTATATTTTTTTCTCCTTTGTCCTAGCTCCTGATTTTGAGTGCCTTATTTCATTCTCTTTGATCAGTGGTGTGTGAGGAGACAATGCTTTTTATATTTTACCACAAGCTGCTATTAGATATATGATAGTGGAAAGAAACTATGACACATTTCTGGCATAGAAAACCCACAAAAACACAGTGTGTGTAGCAGTTTACAGAGAAATTTCCGTTTTCTCCCCCTTCTCTGGCTTGATCTCTGCCTCAATGTCTCTTCCTCCTTCCCTCCCTCTGTCCACTCTGAGCCATAGCTATTCCAGATATTTGTGAGTTTTTTGTTGTTATTAACTTGTATTTTTGCCTCTAAATAAGCATTTTATCCTCAATATTGAACAGTGATTCTTAATGGCCACTAGATGGAAGTCAAGCAACATGTCTTCATAAGTTTAAAAGAAATTCCTGATTTTACTCAAACTACATTTGTGCACAAACAAAAATTATCTTTAGATTTTAAAGTCTCAATTGGCATCAGAATGTGCCTCATAATTGCTTGGTGTGAGTAGTTTATTGCCGTGCTGTCAATCATTGTGTCAGAAGAGCTTAGGTTGATTGAGACTATATAGACTCCTCCCTTTAAGAAGGGTTACTTCTTGTTCCTGTGGTTGCCCTCCCTCATGTCTCAGGTACTGCAACAATTAACAACTGCTAACCACCTGTGGGAGGGAGACAACCCACCCAAGGCAGCATACCCTGGGTGGGACCAATCAAGAAGAAGAAGAAAACCTAAACTGGAGGGCCCCCAGAGCCTATAAAATCTCCAACCCTTAGCTCTCAGGCAGAGTCCCACCTCTGGGGTTGTTCACCCACGTAAATTTTGTTAAAGTTCTCTTTTCTATGTGCCTGGCACTTCTCCACTCTGTGTGTCCCTGACCCTGGGGATCTCCAACTGTCATTTTCACTCTGGGGCAGTGGCAGGTTTCACATTCTGCATCTGTATCTCTCTTCTTCCCCCTTGCCACTTTCACTTTCCCCAGTAATGGCTGTTGCTTTTGCTTTCTCTTCTCAGGACCTTCTTCTCAGGATGTGCAACCTTTTGTCAGCTCCACAGCCAGCTTGACAGTGCCCCTAGATGATCACCACTCAGAGCAAGACCCTGTAACATCTGAACCTACTCAGTCAATCTGGACCTAGGGATAGAACAATAATGGGTTTTTTTTCCGATTCTCTTCTCTGATCACTCCAAGAACTTTGCTGTGCCCATTGTTCTTTTGTGATAGACTGTATTATTTGTTTGCATCTTTCTTCTTTCCCAATTTTAGCCATGACATCCTCCAGTTTAGATGTTCCATGCCTTTAATTTTGGTCAATGGTATGTGAGACAATTAAAAGTTTGTCACATTTTAACAAAAGCTGAAATGTCTTTAAATGGTTGGACTTTGTCACATTTCTCATATTTTCTATTTGAAAGACAAGTATATAGTGGGTGTGTCACAAAGTAACAGAGAAAACCTCTATTCAACCCTAACTCAACTTAACCCATAACCAAGCCTAACACATAACCATTTAGTTGTATAAGAGTCACTTTGGAGACTTCTAAATAATTTGTGAGATGCATGTCATATGACCAAAGGTAACTTTTTGAAAAACAAGGTTAACCATCATTTTATTATTAAAGTGATTCATTTCAATGAAATGATAGCCAGAATTGGGTTACTTTCATTTATGATCATATGATAGCTATAAATAATGGCAAATTGGAAGCTGAAAAATTTGCCTTGATATTGCAATTAACTTTAGGATATGCTTTACCAAAACTTTAACAAAGAGGAAAACTCTACATGTAGTTTTCAAGACTCAATTTCCATAAAATTAATTTCTATATGCAGCATTATTATTTGTTTTTTAAAGTAATGTAAAGGAAACATTCCTCATAGGTGTAAGTTTTTTGTCTTTGGTTCTTTGCAGGGTGTGTGAAGTTAGGGCTTTTTGTTATTTGGTTTGGGTCTTTTAATAAAGTATGACTTGTAGGCTGAAAAGACAATTCAGTGGTTAATACTGCATACTTCTTTTCTGTAGGAACTGAATTCAGATCCTGGGACCTGCATTTTGTGTCACATGAACATCTGTATCTCCAGCTCCAGGGCAGCTAATGTCTTCTGAACCTCTGGGGGTACTGGTACACACATGCACATATCCATATCCATGCATACATATGTACATAAAATATACATTTGTACACACAAACATATATGTACATACTTAAAAGAAAAAAAGTAGTATTTTGAGACATAGTAATTCTTCCCACATGAAAGATGCTTTTATCCTAAACCTTAGGACTTATGAATACATTACCTTGTCTGATAAAAGGGAGTTTTCAGATATAATTAAAGACCTGGAAATAGGGACATTGTCATGATTTACTTCAATGAGTCATATCTGGGTCCTTTCAGGAAGAGAAATTTCCAAGAGGAACAGTGACCTACTGGAATACTGAATAGTAAGACCACAGGGCAAGTAGTATGGGCAATGTTCAAGGCTAAAGCAAACAAGCAGATTAAAGGCTAGAGCTTCCAGAAAATAAAATGAAGCATTGTTGATGTCTGTGTTGGACTTCCGATCTACAGAAATGTAAATGTTGCAGTAGCAATGGGCAAATCAACATTTGATGTTTATGTCCTATCCAAGGCTAGACAATAACAGTTTATTAAAATGAAAACGTCTTTTGAGGACCATTCACTTCTTTAGCCAACTTATTGATTGGCTTTTTAAGTTCCCGTCTAGTTTCCTGAGTACTTTGTACACTCTGGGTATTAATATTCTGTCAGATATTAAGTCAGAAAAGTTGCTTTCTTCAATATCTGTGGCCTAGTTCTTCATTAATTTAATTAACTCTTTCTGTTGATATACAGATGCTTTTTTTAATTTAATGAAGTTCCATTCATCAAAGGTAGGAATATATGTGGATTATAAAAATTATGGAAAATTTTGTAAATTTGCTAGTTGTATTAGTTGCCTTTCTGTTGCTGTGATAAACACTGCAATCAAAATGTACTTATTGAAGAGTTTATTTGGGCTTATGATTCCTGAGTTAAAGTCCATAACTTCAGAGGAAGCATGGCAGTAGATGGCTAGAGTAGTGCCCTGACCAGCAGGATACAATGGGTTCAAGCCCACGTGAACCTGGAATGAATGAGACAAGAAATACAAGAGAGATGGACAGCAAGACAGACCTTCCAATCAAGCTGTCATTTAACGAAAGTTCCGTACAGGCTTAAATAGGGGAATGTGACATTGGCCATAGGGCAGAGGTTGTTAGATCAGAGACACTGGGAAGTGAGGCAGGGGGCTGCTAGGGTCAGGGAGCATTTGATATGCGAGAGAGCAGGAGATCTCACCAAGGAGTGTAGGTATTAGCGAAGCATTGTTAAGCGGTGGGTTATGTCTATGGCGCCTGGCCATTTGTGGAAGGGTATAACGATATTCGATACTATATAAGGAAAACAATACATTTATTTACCAGAGAGAGAGAGGAAGAGAGTCACACAGACCAGGAGTTAGAAGCGTGGCTGGCTTCCAGGAGAAAAGGGGAAGCCCCTTTACCTTTCACTTCCTTTTATCTCTACCTTGACCACGCCCTGTTGGGTGGATAGATTTGTGGGGTTCACTCCTACAGAAGGGTGCCTGAGTTTTGGCAAGTGCCTAAGAAGTAGATTCAGTGGCCTCATCCTCAACAGAGTAGGAAGATGAGAGAGCTCTTCTTCAATCAGAAACATGGAACATATGGTGAACTCTAAGGGGTTGAGCCTGTAACCTCTCAGAGCACTACTCCCAGTAATGTTCCACTCTTAGCAAGGCTGTACCTTCTCCACACACAGTGCCACCAACGTGGGACCAAGTATCCCAATGCCTGAGTATGATAGGGAAATTTCTCATCCAAACCATCACACTAGTTATCAGAATAATTCAAAATAAAATGTCAATGAGATTCCATCTTACCCAGTCAGAATGGAAATCATGAAGACATCAAATCACAACAAATGCTAGTGGTGACATGGACAAAAGGGAAACCCTTGTATACTTCCAGAGAAAATATAAACTGTATAGCCACTATTGAGCTTGGTACAGATTTGCTCAAAAACTAAAAATAAATTTCTTTATGACTCATCTATATAACTCCTGGGTATTTATTTAAATAACTTCAAGTTAATATATCAGAGATCCTTAAACATCAATTGTAACACAATAAAAATCCAGAGGTAGATATTGGGGTTCAAGCTGATGGTCAATTAAGCTAAGCAACTGGCCACTAGCTCTTACCTCTACCTCAGACAGAAAGAGTGATCCAGTTAACTCAATGAATCCTCAGACTACAATCCTAGACTGCTACACCTCTTCAATGTGGCTGGAGACTAATTCATCACAAGAGGCCCTTTACTTTTTCCTTTTATATCTCACTAGTGCTGGGATTAAAGGTATGTGATCCCAAGTGCTGAGATCACCTTTGTGTGAGCTGTTTCTCTTTAGGACTGGATCAATTTCATGTAGCTCAGTGTGGCCTTGAACTAACAGAGATCCATCTGCTTGTCCCTTGAGTCCTGGGATTCAAGTATGGCTTCTTGCCTGGCTCTTTGGCTTGTAGCTAGCTTTGCTTTCTGTACCCTCAGGCAATGTTTAATAAATCATGATATATCATCACAATTCCCCTTTTTTGTCTAATACAAAAAATAAGGCTACAACTAACATATGAAAAACTATAAACAGTAAGTATATACAATATATAGGCAATAATTGCATCAACATTATCTAGTCCATTTGTATTTGACAAATTCAGAGAGACTACTCCATTATTTAGTCTATCTAGGTGAGTCCAAAGTCTTGTACCTAATTTAATACCTAGTATAATTTGCATTATCAAATTATCTTTTAATGTCTTTCAACCTTTACACTTTTCGTATCTTTAGTGAGTTTCTTTTCTGAGACTGGTAAATAATGAAAACTGTAACTATACAGTAGCTATCTAGTAACTATACAGTCTTCAACTCCATCAGAGATCCAAGAAGGAAATAATATTACCTGAATAAGCATGAAGTACAAGCAAGTAACTTCCAAAAGAATGTGAGAAATGACAGAAACAGCTGACTGACTAGACAGTCACCCAAGGTTCCTCTGCAATGTTGAGGTATCCACCTTTGGCCTACAGGCTTAGCATATCTCACAGACTTTTATGTGAAGGAGGATATTCTGAAGGACTAGACCACCTTGTCTTGGCAATGTTTGAGTCACTTTCTTTGGTGTCCTGTTGGTCCAATTTAGACAGCATACTGTCAGCAGCCAAGACAAGGGCACTTTCTTGCCCAGTGGCTTACATTTGCCACAAAGAAAGTAAACTTCATGTGGAGTTTCTTTAATGCCCATCATCTTCTCTGTAGTAGATTGGTGCTTCCAGTAGTATACATCTCACATTGTCATAAAAAAGAACCTATGTTATTAAACATATCAAATGCCATATTCTGTAAAGATCTGAAGTGTTTGAAGACCTGTCTGTCTAAAATACATTTGTTTGACCTTAAAAACATACCTAATGTGACTACAAGTTCAATTGTAATAGGTAACTAAGTACTAGTCTACAATTCCTTATTATCTTATGTAGTTGGTAATAACTTTCAAGGACTAGAAATTTGGATCATATTGTTAAATGAGCTAGATAGGTACAATACCTTGAAAAACATTAGAAATATGTGTACAGTATCTTTTAATAAAATTAATCTCAAATTTGTATCAATATACAATATTTGTATAAATACACAGAAGTCCAATCCAACGTAAAATTTTTAATACTATTAGTTACTTTTTAAAAGTAGATTCAATGATCTATCTTTAGTCTTATCATATCTATAAACTCCCTTTTTTCTCTTCAGAGTAGATTCAATAATCTACCCTTTTTATCCTATCATCTGTATTCCTTTTTTTCTTTTCAAAACAAAAACCTTGAATCGAATCCCTTTTGTTCAAATTTCTTCCTGACTATAACCAACAACATTTTGTAACCAATCCCCATAAACAATGACAAATATCCATAACCCAATGAGCGACCAATAAACCACCCACACTACCTCCTGGGAATGTGGACATCATGTTCTTAAAGTTACTTCCTGCTGTCTGTGGGTGTTGCGATGTTTAGAGGATCCTGAAAATAAAATTTTGGATTAACTGTCAAGCTGTATCATTTTTGTTCAGTCTCTGCATAACGGCAAAGTGCAAGACTTGTCTCAAGTCCTGACTAGAGTAGTCTGTGCGGCTGGATCATCTCAGCTAGCCTCCTCAAAATTTTTCTGAGAAGTTTGTAGTCCAAAGTTGATCTTTAGTTGGTGTTATTGTTTTTATAGTCCTGGTGAAATTGTCATTGAGGGGTTCCATCCTCTTCTTGGTGACTTCAAAGATTGCTGATAGGCATAGTATTGGTTCACTATAGAAAACTGATAGAGACTCAAACCCAAAATCATGTACAGGAAGGTAGATGAATCCTTTTTCTAGAATTAGTTAGTACTCTATATGACCATTAATATCATGACAAAAACTTTAAAATACATATACATCAATTTTATATAAATATAATATTTATGCCTTAAGAATAGCTGTTAAAAGACAAAAAGGCAGCCCACAGAATGGGAAAAAAATTCACTAATCCCACATCTGACAGAGCGTTGATCTCCAAAATTTACAAAGAACTCAAGAAGCAAGTCTCCAAAACACCAATGGATCCAATTAAAAAGTGGGCTGCAGAACCACATAGAGAGTTTTCAATAAAGGAGTCTAAAATGGCTGAGAGGCACTTGAGAAAGTGCTCAACATCCTTAGGCATCCGGGAAATGCAAATCAACACAACTCTGGGATATCATCTCACTCCTGTCAGAATGGCTAAAATCAAAAACACCAATGACAATTTATGCTGGAGAGGATTTGGTAAAAGGGGGACACTCCTCCATTGCTGGTGGGAGTGCCAACTGGTTCAGCCACTTTGGAAATCAGTATGGAGATTCCTCAGAAAAATGGGAATAAACCTACCACAAGACCCAGCAACTCCACTCTTAGGCATATATCCAAAAGATGCCCATTCATACAACAAGGAAGTCTGTTCCATTATGTTCATAGCAGCATTATTTGTAATAGCCAGAACTTGTAAGCAACCTAGATGTCCCTCAACCAAAAAGTGGTTAGAGAAAATGTGGTACATTTACACAATGGCGTACTATTCAGCAGAAAAAAAAACAATGGAATCCTGAGATTGGCAGGCAAATGGATGACACTAGAAGAAACCATCCTGAGTGAGGTAACCCAGTCACAAAAAGAGAAACATGGCATGTACTCTCTCATATATGGATTTTAGACTTAGATCTGGGGAGTGCAAGCCTACAATCCCATGGCCAGAGCGTCTGGGAAACAGAAACTTCATTCAGTGGCTGATCGAAGAAGAGGCAGACTCCCTCGGTTAAATACTGAGCTGAACTCAAGAAAGCCAGTAACAGAGAAGGAGGACTGATGACCAAAGGGATTAAGACTGGGCTGGTTTAACCCCAGAAACAGCTGACCTGACAAAGGTTAACTCTTGAATCCCAGGCATCAGCCTGGGAATCCAGCATGGGACTGATCAAGACACCCTGAATGTGAGTGTCAGTAAGGAGGCCTAGATAATCTATTGAGCCTTGGGCAACAGATCAGTACCCATCCTGATTATACACATGGACTTTGGACTCCCATAGAACAATGTGAGGTGCACTCTCACCCTGAACCCTTGGCGAAGGGTCTAGGCCCTGCCCTATATGCAATGACAGACTATGGACACCCCCATGGAGGGCCTCACCCTCCCTGGGGAAATGAGGGGATAATGGGGGGATTGGGGGGAGGGAAAGGGAGAGGGACCTGGAACTGAGTTGTGAAGAAACCTTGTTTCTTATCTAAATTTAAACTGAAAAATAAATTTAAAAATTTTCAAAAAAAGTCAATATAAAACCAAAGGATTAGCCAGGCAGTGCTGGCACACACCTTTAATCCCAGCATGCAGGAGGCAGAGGCAGGTAGATCTCTGTGAGTTTGAGACCAGCCTGGTCTACAAGAGTCCAGGCTCCAAAGGCTACACAGAGAAACCCTGTCTCAAAAAACAAAAACAAAAAACACACAAACAAACAAAAAAACCCAGAGGATTAAGATATTTGTGGCAATACAACAGCCCCTTAAATTTTGTTTTTCTTCTGTTTCATATCAGGTGGCTATTCTGACATGAGACAGAGAATTTGGATTTTACTTTAACAAGCATGCTTGGGTTTAGAGAAGGAGAGAACCACACTCCAACTCCAAAGCCAGCATTAATCTTTAATTGGACTGGAACTGCAAAAAGTTAATTTTCATTAAATGTCTGTAGAGAAAAGCAGAAACAAACATTTGGGAAGATTTATGAAATTTTATCCTGTTGGAAATATGATGTACCAATAGGCCAATTTACTCCATTACTTTGAGTATTTGTCGATTTTCTTCAGATGTCTCAATTGTCCAGTGGTCCCACCTCAGGCAGGAGGTTGGGAAACTTAGGCTATTGGTTCAAAGTACTTATCTGGAGTCCATTTGATGACTTGTTTAAAGTGGATCCAAGTCAAATCCCTGGAGCTTACAACAATTTTTTGAGTTTACAAAAAGAGATAAGATTTAGACACATTAGCATTCCCACTGTGTGTAATCTATACTAAAATCCACATTGTAGAACAGGCAGTAGACTCATGTCTTTGAATCATACGAAAAGCGTAGGAACCCAAATAGATTCTAGGTTAAAAGCATGAATACTAATTCCTCTATCCAGAAGACTAATGTATGTAGATTAAACAGACACTTTCTACACAATGAGAAACGCTTTTAAGTATATACTTAGAAGACAACACAAGGAAATTAAAATCTTGAACTAGTGACCTTGATCACAAGAGCTGTGTGTTATCAGAGATAGATTAATAGTTGCGAGGTTTTAATATAACAGTAGCATCATGAAAGAAAGAAATCTGAAAAATTTTCTATTCTTTTTCTATACCTTAAATCAATTTTTAAAATCGTCACTTAAATTTTCATAACCTAAGACCTCTATAACTTGCATTTATATACCTTTTTTATTTAACTTAGAAACAAGCTTGCTTCACATGTCAATCCCAGCTCCCTCCCCCTTCCCTCGTCCCCCACACCAATAAACCCCCAAACCCACACCCCAGAACCCCTCTGCTTACCAGGAAGGGTGAGGCCTTTCATGGAGGAATCTCCAAAGTCTGTCATGTCATCCTGGGAAGGTCCTAGCCCCCCCCAAGTGTCCAGGCTGAGAGAGCATCCCTCCATGTAGAATGGGCTCCCAAAGTCCATTCGTATGTCAGGAGAAAATATTGATCTACTACCAGAGGCCGCATAGATTGCCAAGGCCTCCTCACTGACACCCATGTTCAGAGGGTCTGGATCAGCCATCACTCTAGGGACCATGAGCTTCCCCTTGTTCAGGTCAACTGTTTCTGTGGGTTTTCCTGCTCTTGAAGCCTTTGCTCGTCATGCCTCCTTCTCTGCAAATGGATTCCAGGAGTTCAGATCAGTGATCAGCTGTGGGTGTCTGCCTCTGCTTCCATCAGCCACAGGATGAAGGTTTTAGGATAGCACACAAGGTAGTCATCAATTTCATTATCAGGGAAGGGCATTTAAAATAACCTCTCCACTATTGCTTAGTTCGCCAGTTGGTATCATCCTTGTAGACCACTGGAAATCTCACTAGTGCCAGATCTCTCCTCAAATCTATAATGACTCCCTCTATTATGGTATCTCTCATCCTGCTCTACTCTATTCTTCCCGACTCAAACTTGCTGCTTCCCCATGTCCTCCTCTTCCCTCCTCTTCTCCCTTTCTCTTTCTCCCAGCTCCTTCTCCTCTCCCCCCTTGCTCCCAATCCACTCAGGAGATCCTGTCCAATTCCCCTTCTGTGGGGTACCATGCATATCTCTCAGGGTCCTCCCTGTTTCCCAGACTCTCTGGCAGTGGGATGGATTGCAGGCTGGCAATCCCCTGCTCCATATCTAAAACCCATATATGAGTGAGTACATACCATGGTTATCTTTTTGTGACTGGGTTACCTCACTCAGGATGGTTTCTTTTAGTTCCATTAAATTGCCTGCAAATTTCAACATTCCATTGTTTTTTCTGCTGAGTAGTACTCCATTGTGTAAATGTACCACATTTTCTCTATCCACTCTTTAGTTGAGGGGCATCTATGTTGCTTCCAGGTTCTGGTTATTAAAAATAATGTGGCTATGAACATAGTTGAACAGATGTCCGTATTGTAAGAATGTGCATGTTTTAGGTATGTGCCTAAAAGTGGAATTGCTGAATCTTGTGGTAGACTGATTCCCATTTTCTTGAGGAATCTCCATACTGTTTTCTAAAGTGGCTGTATGAGTTGGCACTCCCACCAGCAGTGGAGGAGTGTTCCTCTTTCTCCACGACCTCTCCAGGATGAATTGTCCTTGGTGTTTTTGATTTAGCCATTCTGACAGGAGTAAGATGGTATCTCAGAGTTGTTTTGATTTGCATTTCCCTGATGAATAAGGATGTTGAGTGCTGTCTATCATCCATTTTAGAATCCTCTATTGAGAATTCTCTATGTAGTTCTGTACTCCATTTTTTAATTCAACCCTTTGGTATTTTGAAGACTTGCTTCTTGAGTTCTTTGTAATTTTTGGAGGTCAGCCCTTTGTTAAATGTGGGGTTGGTGAATATCTTTCCAATTCTGCAGGCTGCTGGGTTTTTTGTCTTGTTGACTGTGTCCTTTGCCTTACAGAAGCTTCTCAGTTTCAGAAGGTCCCATTTATTAATTGTTAATCTCACTGTCTATGCTACTGGTGTTATGTTCAGGAAGCTGTCTCCTGTACCAGTTCTTTCAAGGGTACCACCCACTTTCTCTTCTAAGAAGTGTGGCTAGATTTAGGTTGGGGGCTTTGATCCATTTGGACTTAAGCTTTGCTCATGGCAATAGACATGTATCTATCTGCAATCTTCCACATGCCAGCATCCAGTTATGCCAGCACCATTTGTAGAAGATGCTTTCTTTATTACATTGTATAGTTTTAGCTTCTTTGTCAAAGATCAGGTATTCATAGTTGTGTGGGTTAATATCAGAGTCTTCAATTCGATTCCATTGGCCAACCTGTCTGTTTTTTATGACAATACCAAGATGTTTTCATTACTATTGCTCTGTTGTGGAGCCTTAAGTCAGGGATGGTGATGCCTATTGAAGCTCCTTTATAGTACAGGTTTGTTTTGGCTATCCTGGGTCTTTTGTTTTTCCGTGTAAAGTTGAGAACTGTCCTTTTGAGGTCTGCGAAGAATTGTGCTGGAATTTTGATGTGGATTGCATTGAATCTGTAGATTGCTTTTCGCAAGATTGCCATTTATATTATGTTGATCCTCCCTATCCAAGAACATGGAAACCCTTTCCCTTTTCTGGTATCTCCCTTAATTTCTTTTTTTTTAGTGACTCAAAGTCCTTGTCATACAGGTCTTTCACCTGTTTGATAAAAGTTACCCCAAAATATTTTATATTGTTTGTGGCTATTGTAAAAGTTATGTTTTTCTGATATCTCTCTCAGCACATTTATTGTCTATATATAGTAGGGCTATTGATTTTTAAGTTAATCTTGTATCCTGCCACTTTGCTGAAAGTATTTATCAGCTGTAGGAGTTCCCTGGTAGAATTTTTTGAGTCACTTATGTAGACTATCATATCATCTGCAAACCATGAAAGTTTTACTTCTTCCTTTCCAATTTGTATCAGCTTGATCTCCTTTTGTTTTCTTATTGCTCTAGCAAGAACTTCAAATACAATATTGAAGAGATATGGAGAGAGTGGCAACCTTGTCTTGTTCCTGATTTTAGAGGAATCACATTGAGTTTCTCCCATTTAGTTTGATGTTGGCTGTTGGTTTACTGTTTATTACCTTTATTATGTTTAGGTATGTTCGGGTTATCCCTCATCTTTCCAAGAACTTTATCATGAAGGAGTGTTGGATTTTGTCGACGGTTTTTTTCAGCATCTAATTAGATAATCATGTGGTTTTTCTTTTGCAGATTGTTTATGTATTGGATTACATTAATGGATTTTCTTATGTTGAACGGTCCCTGCATCCCTAGTATGAAGCCTATTTGATCATGGTGGATGATTTTTCTGAAGTGTTTGTGGATTTGATTTGCCAGTACTTTATTGAGTATATTTGCATCAATGTTCATGAGAGAGATTGGTCTGTAGTTTTCTGTCTTAGTTGTGTCTTTGTGTGGTTTGTATACCAAGGTAATTGTAGCCTCGTAAAAAGAGTTTGACAATGATCCTTCTGCTTCTATTGTGAGGAACAATTTGAAGAGTATTGGTATTAGCTCTTCTTTGAATTTCTGATAGAATTCTACACTGAAACCATCTGACCCTGGACTTTTTTTATTGGAAGACTTCTGATGACTGCTTCTATTTCATTAGGGATCACAGGTCTATTTAATTGTTTATCTGGTCTTTATTTTAATTTTGGTAAGTGATATCTATCCAGAAAATCATCCAATTCCTTTAAATTTTCTAATTTTGTGAATTACAGATTTTCAAAGCATGACCTGATCATTCTCTGGATTTCCTCAGTGTCTGTTGTTATGTCCCTCTTTTTATTTCTGATTTTGTTAATTTATATGTTTTCTCTCTGCCTTTCGGTTAGGTTGGAAAAAGGTTTGTCTGTCTTGTTGATTTTCCCAAAGAACCAACTCTTTCTTTCATTGATTCTTTGTATTATTGTATTTGTTTCTACTTTATCGATTTCAGCTCTCAATTTGATTATTTCCTGGGTGAGTTTGCTTCTTTTTGTTCTAGAGCTTCCAGTTGTCCTGTTAATTCTCTAGTGTGGCTATCCTCCAGTTTCTTCATGTGGGCACTTAGTGCTATAAAATTTCCCCTTAGAACTGCTTTCAGAGTTTCCTATAGATTTGGATATGTTGTGCCTTCATTTTTATTGAATTCTAGAAAGTCTTGATTTCTTTCTTTATTTCTTTTACCCAGGAGTGATGCAATAGAGTATTGTTCAATTTCCATGAGTTTGTGGGGTTTCTGTAATTTGTATTGTTGTTGAATTTTATTTTTAAGCCATGGTGGTCTGATAAGAAAAAGGGGATTATTTTAGGGTTTTTTTTGTATCTGTTAAGGTTTGCTTTATTGCCAAGTATGTGCTCAATTTTAGAGAAGGTTCCATGTGGGACTGAGAAGAAGGTATATTCTTTTTGTTTGGATGGAATGTTCTTTAGATGTCTGTTAAATGCAATTGTGTCATAGCTTCTGTTAGCTCCTTTGTTTCTTTCTTAATTTTCTGTCTGGTAGTACTCTCCAGTGGTGAAAGTGGGCTGTTGAAGTCTCCCACTAAAAGTGTGTGGGATTTAATGTGTGATTTGAGTTTTAGTAATGTTTCTTTTATGAACGTGGATGCCTTTGTATTTGGGGCATAGATGTTCAGAATTGAGACTTCATCTTGATGGATTTTTCCTATGATGAATATGATATGACCTTCTTCATCTCTTTGGATTAATTTTAGTTTGGTCTAATGTGTTAGATATTAGCATAGCTACAACTGCTTTCTTTTCAGGTCTATTTGACTGGAAAATTTTTCTCCCAACCCTTAACTCTGAGGTAGCATCTGTCTTTGAAGGTGAGGTCTATTTCTTTTTCTTTTTCTTTTCTTTTCTTTTCTTTTCTTTTTTTTTTTTTGGTTTTTACGAGACAGGGTTTCTCTGTATTGTTTTGGAGGCTGTCGGTCCAGCCCGGCCTCGAACTCACAGAGATCCGCCTGCCTCTGCCTCCCGAGTGCTGAGATTAAAGGTGTGCACCACCACCGCCCGGCTGAGGTCTATTTCTTGTGGGCAATAGAAGGATGAATTCTGTCTTCATATCCATTCTGTTCCTGTGTCTTTTTATAGGTGAGTTAAGACCATTGATATTGAGGGATATTAATGTCCATTGATTGTCGATTCTTGTTTGTTTTAGATTCATTTTTGGTGGTGGTATTGTGTGTGAGCTTTCCCCCTATTTCTTGCTTTTGGCAAAGTGAGATTATCTATCGCCTATGTTTTTGTGAGTATAGTTAATTTCCTTGGGTTGGAGTTTTCCTTCCAGAACTTTCTGCAGGACTGGATATATGTATATGTACTGTGTAAATCTGGTTTTGCCATGGAATTTCTTGTTTTCTCCATCTATAGTGATTGAGAGTTTTGCTGGGTATAGTAGGCTGGGCTGGCATCCATGTTCTCTCAGTGTTTGTAGAACATCTATCAAGGACCTTCTGGCTTTCAGAGTTACCATGGAGAAGTCAGGTGTAATTCTGATAGGTTTGCCTTTATATGTTACTTGGACTTTTTCCTTCACCGCTCTTAATATTCTTTTTTATTCTGTATGTTTGGTGTTTTGATTATTATGTGGCAAGTGGACTTTTGTTGTGGTCAACTCTATTTGGTGTTCTGTAGCTTTTTATACTTTCATTGGCCTGTCCTTGTTCATGTTGGGAAAGATTTTTCTATGATTTTGTTGAATATGTTTTCTGCCCTTTTGAGCTTCTTTTATACTTAATATTCTTAGTTTTGGTCTTTTCATGATGTCCCATATTTCCTGGATATTTTGTGCTAGGTATTTGTTGGATTTAAGATTTTCTTTGGTCGATGAATCTATTTCTCCTAGTGTATCTTCAGTGCCTGAAATTCTCTCTTCTATCTCTTGTATTCTGTTGGTTATGCTTGCATCTGTTCATCTGTAGTTCCTGATCATTTACTCAGCTTTTCTATTTCCAGAATTCCCTCATTTTGTGTTTTTTTTGTTGTCTCTATTTCAGTTTCCAGGTCTTGAATTGTTTCCTTCAACTGTTTGGCTATTTTTTTCTTGTTTTTCTTTGCTTCCTTTAAGAGACTTGTTGATTTCTTGCATTTTTGTTTGCTTTTTCTTCCATTTCTTTAAGAAATTTTCTCATAACCTCTTTGAGGGTCTCTATCACTTTCATGAGGTTGTTTTTAAGGTCATTGTCTTCTGTTTCATCTGTGTTGGGATGTTCAGGTCTTGCTGGTGTAGAGTCCCTGGACTCTTGTGTTGTCATATTGTTTTTTATGTTGTTGAATGTGTTTTTATATTGTTGTCTTCCCATTCCTTCTTTCAGTTGGTGCACATGGGGTCTCTTCTCCTAGTGGGTAGAGGTCTAAGGTTGTCTTCCGGTGGGTTTAAGCAGGTCCAATACTCCAATGGTTCTCACGATGGGTAAAGGTGTGTCTAAGACACTCTAGGCAAGGGGCAGGCCCAGGAATATCTAAGGAAGTTGATGTAGGGAGTTGAGACCCAGAGAAGAGCCCACACTTAACTCAAGCAGAGGGTAGAAGGGGAAGAGGGGCCAAGACTGAAGTGTTGCCAGGCTCAAGGTGGTCCTTTCTGGTAGGGCAGGTTCACTTTAGGTGCAGAACAGGCCCAGGAAGATGCAAGGAAGGGGATTTAGGGAGTTCACATTTATTCACCTTAATTCACATTCTTATCACAATTTAAGCTTTCTCATTCTTGGATCTTTATAACTTGCATTTACTCACATTAAAAACGCATTCTTAGGGGATGGAAAGGGGTGGAAATCAGGTGGCAGGAGAAGGGGAGGGAGGGGGAACTGGGGTTGGTATGTAAAATAAAAAATAATTTTTAAATAAAATTTCAATTAAAATAAAATAAAGAATGAAAAAAACACCTTCTTAGACCCTAAAACATTTTATTATATCCTTTCTACTTAAGCTTTCATGTCTTTAAACCTTATACAAGCTTTACACATTCTTTCTATCAATCATTCACCAGGAGACACAGGTGGCTGGTTACTGAGATCAGTTATTATAAAGCAAGTTTCTTTCAATAAAGGAATAGTAAAAAGTTACATTGAAATCTGTTTTGGACACTTACCTCTTTTCTGAGTCTGGTAACAAGATAAACTGTGTTTAGACCTAGTAATAGCTCTAGTCTCCTAGTAGGGCCTATGACCTATATTTCACACATGAAGGGTTCTGAGAAGGCAGTTGAAGTCTTGGTTGATGCTTTTAAACTGACAAAACTATCATTAACCTAGTTGTCAATGCCATCAAAGACCTGAGAAGGATAAATTTCACCTGAGTAAGCAGAAATGCAAAACAATTTGCTTTCAAATCTATTAAAAATAACAGAAACTTCCCTATTACTTAAATGGGTTACCTTAATTTCTGGTGTTCTACATTGCTTCGTTGGGGGTGGTAGTCTTAGGTCTTCAACTGTCATACAGGACAGGATTTAATCTTTAATTTTCATACACAGCACCCTAGGTCTTTGGCTGCCAGTCCCAGGTCTGAGATTTTTCTGTAGAAGAGCAACTTGGGGGACTGACCTTACTCAGGAAAATTAGCTCAGTCAGCCCAAAAGTGTCCACAGTGTGAGCAGAACCCTGGCATCAGTTTTTCCCAGTGGTTAGCATTACTATACCTGGGTAGCATTGTTGTGCTACATTTGTCTTCTTTGAATACCTTAAAGATTCCCACTAGAAGGGGCAGTTTGTCTATTATGGGAATCATAAACATTTCCAATGCCATATTCTGTAGATCTCTGAGGGATTTGAGCACCAGCTATCTATTAAGTATAACTGAATAGATAAACTTTGCTTGTTTCTAATTGATTGTTTTAGGGTTAACTTTGAAAACATATACAAAGGGCTAGGTAAGGAATATTCTTGTAATTAATCATATTAGTACTTAGCATTACTACAATTAAACAATTTGATCATTTATAAGGTGACTATTAACTTCTTTTTCTTAACTATCCGTAACAGTTTACAATAAGTTAATAGCTTTTATAAGGCGAGAACTTTAAGTTCCATTCCCGTTTAAAGTAACTGACCATTAACTTACATTTCTTAATTATCCTTAACATTTATAATAAATTAGTAGCTCTCATAAGACTGGATCTTTAAGATTCATTCCTGTTTGATTTAACCTTAAAAAATAACTTTTGAAAGGAAGCTCTTCTGGTATCAAAATAAAACTTTTTTATCATACATAACATCCATAGAGAGACTGGTAACTTTACTGATCTTTTTACGGTATACCATGAAATTAAAATAGCCACTCCATGGGTGAAAAGGAAAAAGATTTATTCCAAACTGCCAAAGCTGTCTCCTGGGAATATAAGGAGAAGAAACAGGGGAAAGATTTTCGATGTTAAGTGTGAAGGGGCCTGGGAGCTGGGGTGGGGCTCATGAGCAAAGACTGGGGGAGCTTAGAGGCTAGCACTGCCCTTGACAAGCAAGCAGAAATTTTCACCAAGTCCCTGAAGAAGTGAGAACTTTTGTTTAAATGCCTGGTTTTGGTAAAATGAGTTTCTTGGGGCACCAGACACCCCATTATAGACTACTGTATGGCGTAGTTTATCCAGAAAACTAGAGCTTAAAGATGAAGTTATACAAATATTTCTGGGAACTTGATTACCTAATATTTATCAACAAATCTTATCTTTCAAATATACCTTATTTTTCATACATATGTTACTTACCTAAATTTTCTAGCAGCTTGACATTAAAAATTTAGCAAAGTCATAGTTAGACACATGTCTTAATAAACAGTTAGACATATGTCTTAAATCAACCTTTGTTTATATGAATAGACCTTTATAACCTTAAATTTTTATCACCATGCAGAGTAGATTGTAAACCAACATTGAATCACATATATAGTATGTTGTAGCAAATATAACCTTAAATTTTTTCCATATTTAAATTAGAAACAAGCTTGTTTTACATGCCAATCCCAGTTCCCTCTCCCTCCCTGCTGGGGTCCAGCCAATACCAGTCCTAGGCTGCAAGAGCCATCTATTTTGAACTGATGTCTTTAGGCCTCAGTTTGGAACCAGTGGAATGGCTCTGGGTCCAACCCTGAGTGGGGGAGTATGGATCAGGGAAGTCCTAGCTACCCAGCGACGTTAAGGATGAGACAGAGATATCTTGTCATTTCAGGAGGGCTCTCAGTTAATACTGGAGGCCATGGTTTATTCAAGCATCCTCTTAAGTAGCTTTCCAAAAGCAGGGGTACTGGCAGAAGACAACTATTATTGTGTATATAGGGCTCACCTGTCTCAGAAAAAAAAAGCGTAGACTATGAAAGCAAAAGAAATACAAATAAGATACTTCAACACTTTCTGCATGGAAAAGAAACAAAATGGTAAAAGTTACTACATGAGATTGCAGTATTTGCAAATCCCATATGTGTTAAGGATTTAACACATTATTATTATATTTAATAATATAATATTAAATCTTAACTATTCTTTTTTTTGGTTTTCCAAGACAGGGTTTCTCTGTATTGTTTTGTAGGCTGTCCTGGAACTCACTCTGTAGACCAGGCTGGCCTTGAACTCACAGAGATCTGCCTGCCTCTGCCTCCCTATTGCTGGGATTAAAGGTGTGCACCACCAACGCCCAGTTTAATTTTAACTATTCTTATAGAGCTTGTACAAAGAGGATAAAAGAAAATATCCACTGCTTTGTGAGTTTTCTGTAAAAAAAAGTTGAAATTAATGTTGTAAACACCAAATTGAATTTGAAATTAAAAACATTAGTAATGGCTACTATCACAGAAGATGAATTCACATTTATTTAGCTATTGATTTCAATTTTTTTGGTTGACAAAATAATTGCTACAGTTATTTCATTAAGTTTTAATCCACAGAAAGTAGTTTGAGTTTCCCTTTGTCCTGTGCAATTGTGATGTTTTGAGACATCCTGTGCATTGTTAGTGTCATCACTGGATCTTCTTTTGACTAAGTGTTGTTTTGAATGGTTTTGAGCATTATTATTATTGATCCATGTAATGATATAATTTCTTCAATGCTACAAAAATGTGGAAAAAGTACATGTGAATATTCATCCCATAGTTGATAAAGTACATAACACATTCGTGAAGGCAAGGCAGATGTTCAATTAGAATGATTTCATGATGTAGAATTTTATTTGTGTGTAATGATATATAATTTGGTTGATCCATAAAATGAGAGATATAGCCAATATAATAGTCACAACTAGAAAGCCATCTAGTTATTTTTTTTCTTCTGTTCCTTCACGTTTTCCTCTTCTTTATATTCATCATTGACGTCATCCTCATTGTCATCATCCTTGTCGTCGCCATCGTCGTCATCGTCATCATCATCATCATCATCATCATCATCATATGTATCTGTGATCCAATAATAATCTTTAAACATGCTTGATGCAGGAGTAGAACTTTCAAAACCCCATCCGTTACGCATAAACATTTGCTCGAAAGTGCTTAGTGCAGAATTGTCATCCTTGCTTATGAAGTATTTCCAGTCAGTTGGCTCATAAGGTTCCTCAGTGATTTCTGGATTACCAATGTTTTCACCTTGAAGTTCAAGTTCACTGGGATCTGTTACAGGGTCTTCATTTCCTAGTGTTTTCCACTGGTTATTTTTCAGGCACGGTGATTCATACCTAATCTCCTTGGTGGCTTTTTGAGGGTCTTGTGGGTTTTGGAGCTTTATAACAAAGTTGGAGTCCTGTTTGGAGAGTTTGTTGTCCTTCACTTTGTTAGTTTTCCTGCCATACTTGAGATCAAATGAAGGCAGATCAGTTTTCTTGACAAGTGATTCTTCATAGCTTGGCTGGTTTTCATATCCGATGTCAATTTGTTGCATGGAATCTCGACAAGGCTCAGCCCATTCACAGATGTCATCCCCTCCTTTGTATATATATTTATAATAAATAGAGCTAAGCATGTCCTGTCCCCTGTGTTTGCCGTCATGGAGCCAGCTGCCTTCACATGACCAGGGAAGCTTGTGAGGTTCCAGGTCTGATTTTCCTTGAGACTGTTTGCCAGAGTTGATGGGCTGCTTGGTTGCTTCCCTGTGATCTTCCCAATACGGCCACTTGTTCTCCATCATACGGTTAGGTTTTGGTGTTTCCAGCATTTTGATTAATATGTCTGCAGAATTCTCTTCTCCTCGAGGCCAAGGAGCCAGCAGATGTTGATTCTGGCGCATACCTATGTCGTCCCAGAAAGTTCTACGTGTTTGCTGGACTGGCAAAAGTGGATGATACAGTCCTGAGTCCTCAGGCAGCTTTCTCTGGTTCTTGTTGGCGACGGGACTGGGAATTCCGCGAGAAATGGTAGGGAAAAAGGTATTCTCAACGCTGCTGTGTGGAGTCAGCCCCTCAGTTGGTGTCCCAACTTTCCTGAGGTCATCTGGCCGTTCCTTAACATAGAGTCGGTGTTGACCCTCCACGGAGGTGGGCAACCTTAGCTGCTCTTTCTTGTGCTTTAAGAAACACTTGGAAGAGTCCTTCCACACAGACTTGCTGGTCGTGTCCTGAGATGTTGGCTTTAGTGTCCGCCGGGCCTGGTTCCCTGGCAGCCTGTGGTCTCCCATTTTCCTGACTGTGGGGCCACGGTCTCAGCCTCAGGGATTTGTTTCGTTGAGGCTACTCAGTTGCTAGGAGATCCGGATTCTACTGTGACAAGCAAGGGAGTGCCCCACCAGCAGCCCCCTCCATTCTGTTCTACATAGAGTGGGGGGGGGGATGCCTTATTTATCACAGTCTTTTTAACGAACTTTCAGATTGTTTCTGTCTTAACCTATATTTCAAAGAATTTTTCTATGGAAATGTGTATTCAATATTATTTTATATTTACCTAAAATCACACTAAATACGTGTGTGTGTGTGTGTGTGTGTGTGTGTGTGTGTGTGTGTGTGTGTGTGTTAAAGAAAGTTGAGCCAATTGGGCTAGTAGTGCTCCCTACAAGAATGATAGATTACCAAAATCCCAGGAATGGCTACCCCTTGTTTCTCAGGGGTTTAGGGTAGGCCCTTGTTGCTGAAGACTCCACACACTAAGGATGCACAACTAAGATGATTTGACCTGCATGTAGCCAGAAAGCCTCTTTCCTGTGGTCTAACTTTCATGGTTCCAGAAAATACAATGCAAGGTGCCAATGGAGGGAAGCAATTAGACACCCTCCCCCAGATGCAACACTCATGAACGCTGACAACTACCAGCATGGCGAGATACACGTGCAATGAGTGGCACTCACTTTTCTGTGGCAACCAACAGCTCTCTTGTTGACTTAAGGGCCACTCAACAGGAGGGAAATCATGCAAGGTACTGGAAACCTAGCCAGCTTCCCCAGGATATTAAGGCCATGGATATTAGAAAACAATCTACTACTGCCACTTTACTAGACCAATATAATTCCCCCACAGCATTCTAGATCTTACCCTTATACCCACAGATAAGTGCACTACCACCCTTCATCCAAGAAGCCTGTCTTTACAGCAAATGGCGACCATCACAGAAAACTACAACTGGACACAATGCAGAGATTAACACATGATGGGAGCCCAGCCCACTGGCTACATCTTCATCACAGCAGTGAACATCAAGGAAGAGGGGGCAGAAAGATTGTGATTGCTAGAATACCAGGAAGTCTGCTGTGCATCTCCTAGAAATGGCCGTGTAAACAACCCAGGGCAATTGCAATATCAGTGAACATAATATAACATGGCAAGAGGAAAGTTCACGGCATCCTGCCATTAGACAAAGACAACAGGCAACTAATGGCTCTTGGGGAAAGGAGAAGTAGCCTCTCCCAGGGATGAGCCCCACTATCGGTTGTCCAAAGCTGAATGTGAGGCCTTGAACATCTCCAGCATCCTGAATCTCCATTGCGACTTAGGCTTTGCCTTTACAGTTTTATGCCATGGCCCTCCCAAGTGTCCTTGCAGAGAAACTCCTTGTAAAATAAAGGGGTGCTGCAAAAGTCTTGATTATATGCTCTGCTGTCCATAACAGGGCCACACTTACTTCTGTCCTATATGGAAGGGTTCTGTTTCATGGCTTTTTGATGGAACAAGGGACTTCTCCAAAGACAGAAGTGTGCAGTGTGAAGATTTTATTATAAACTACTGTGACAATTTGGGGAGCATTTGGTTGTCAAACTATATAGTGAATGTGTTGATCTTTTGGAGTATAGATTCTATTGAGAAAAAATATGGAAAGCAACACATTTCCAGAATTATTGCAAGGAAAATTCCATCCATATTTTCTCTTAGCCTTGCTCAACTATTTTTCACAGTGGGATGCCATTTTCATTAATATATAGATGACGCTGTGATAATAAAGTTTTAATGTAGCTTTAAAAAACCGTTCGCATGCAGCTGCCCATGGATTTTTAGCCTTCCTTTGTGTTAGCTAAGCAGATGCCCTATAATTTCTGTCTGGGGAATTTCTCTATTCCTGAAAGTAAGAAAGCCTGTCTCTGGCATGTCAAGAATGTTGGAGAGTTGTTGTTCACTGGATCAACTCTGAAACTACAAGGACTCTGCTGCCTAGGTTTTGCAGGGATTTTCAAAGCAAAGCTACATTGAGGTTTGTTGCTTCATGTGTTCCCTAGCACTGCCTAGAAACCCTGAATGACAGCTGCCTTCTGTAGCTATATGGTTATTAACCCATACCTTGGTGGATCGGATTTCTTCCTTACTTCCTTTACGTATTACTCTATTTCTGCTTCTTAAGCTCATCTCCTGCATTGTATGTCATTCAGCCCTAGCCTTAAGTGCCTGCTTCTGGGAATCCTAAATCCTTACTATGAATATTCTCAATTTTACATAAGAAATATCACTCGCTGTTATGCTGTGATATGGTGTGTGTGTGTGTCTGAGTGTGTGTGTGTGTGTAAGAGAGAGAGATACAAATCTTGCATACTTTTATAAAAATTGTTCTTAAACACTGTGATGTTTAGAACATGAAAACTGACTTCAATAACTTAGTCCATTAACATATGATTTGCCATGCTTTGTTCAAGCCCATAGGAGGCTTGCCCCTTTCTGAATGCAGATGAAGGAGGAGTAGATAAGGAGGGGGGATAATTGGAAAGCATGGGAGGAGGGCTTGGCGGGAGGATAGGAGGAGGGTAAGCTCTGGTTGGTATGTAGAATAAATGAAAGATTGTAATTAAAAAAGTAAAAATAGCCTGGCAGTGGTGGTGCATGCCTTTAATCCCAGCACTCAGGAGGCAGAGTCAGGTGGATCTCTATGAGTTTGAGACCAGCCTGGTCTACAAGAGCTAGTCCCAGGACAGCCTCCAAAGTCACAGAGAAACCCTGCCTTGAAACCCACTCCCTAAAAAAGTAAAAATAAAAATAAAAACATACGGTAATGACATGAATTACAAAGCCTCTAACACATGATTTATTTGTAAGCATTAACCTCAAAACTTCAAAACAACTTCCATATGTCATGGAATGGTAAAGACACAGGGCTTGGTCTTTCTAAGTTTTGTGGAAGCATCTCAATATTCCTTATACATGCAATATCAGATGTTAAGGTTTGGAGATAAGAAGTCCAGATGTGAAGAGAGTTCCCTTTGGTATAACCAGAATAGCAGTGGGAAAAAGGAAGCAAAGACAGTGATACAGACTTAACATAAGAAATTCATTTTGAACCTGGGCATTGGTGGCACACGCTTTTAATCCCAGCACTTGGGAGGCAGAGACAGGTGTATCTCTGTGAGTTCAAGCCAAGCCTGGTGTACAGAGCGAGTTCCAGGACAGCCTCCAAAGAAATACAGAGAAACCCTGACTCAAAAGGCCAAAGAAAATTCATTTTGAAAATGTATCTAACTTTTCATATTTCATCTTAGAAAACATGGTATCAATAAAGAGAAAGTATTTCAGTGAATGGTATGACCAGTGTAGGAATGGATGCCTATTGTCTTCTGTCTATGACCTTATAGGAAGCTAAGAATAATGGGATATCCTTGGTTACATAAAATCTATAGGTAGCTCAGACATTGCAGGGATAGCATCAGTATCAAGGTCAGAAGGCAGATTAATCACAGAAATGGGAAGTAAACTGAGATGGGGACATGTCTATTTTGCAACAGAGAAGCAAACTGGGACAGCAGTCAAACCCTAAAGTTGAAACTCACTCAAAAGTGTAAAAATCAATTGCATAGGTCAATACACAAAAAATTTTAAATTATTTTAATAAAAAGCTATATCACCTGCCATGTTTGCCTTTGTAAGTAAAATAGGTGACTTGAAGTAGTTCATAGAGAATATATTTGATTCCATCTGTTGTTTCTAAAAGCATAGTAAGATTTTTACACAAAACTATATTTCTGTTCAAAGGTAAACTTTTTTTGTATTTTAGCAATGTGTATTTTTATTTATTTATTTATTTTTACATTCCAATGCCATTTCATACTCCCTTCTCCCCTCCTGCATCTCTGACCTCCCATCTGTTCCTTGGAGAGGGTAAGGCCTCCTATAGGAAGTCTACTAAGTCTGTCCCATCATCTAGTTGAGGCAAAAACAAGGCACCTCTCCATCCCACACCCCTGTGTGTAGACTGGGCAAGGTATCTCTCCATATAGAATGGGCTCCAGTAAGTCAGTTTGTGCATTAGTGTTAGATCTTAGACCCACTGCCAGTGGCCTCATATATTGTCCCAGCTGCACCATTGTCACCTATATTAAGGTAGTCTAGTTTGGTCTTATGCAGATTCCCCATTTGTCAGACCAGAGTCAGTGATCTCTCACTAGCTCAGGTCAGCTGATTCTGTGGTTTTCCTCATCATGGTCTTTACCCCTTTGTTCATATTATCGCTCCTCCCTCACTTCGATTGTACTCCAGGAGTTTGGTCCATTGGTTAGTTGTGGATTTCTGCATCTGCTTCCATCTGTTTCTGGAAGAGGGTTCTAGCTTCTCTGGGTTTGTGGACTGTAGGCTGGTTATCTTTTGTTTTATGTCTGGTATTCACTTATGAGTGAGCACATACTATATTCATCTTTTTGGTTCCAAATTCTTCATCCAGAATGTATTTTTCATACATCACATTCTTTTTTTTGTTTTTTTTGAGACAGTATTTCTCTGTAGCTTTGGAAGCTGTCCTGGAACTTGCTCTGTGGACCAGGCTGGCCTAAAACTCACAGAGATCTGCCTGTCCCTGCCTCCCGAGTGCTGGGACTAAAGGTGTTGGTGTTTCTGTTGTATTTTGTTCACAGTTATAATCCTCATTTATGTAACTGATAACATGACCTAGGCTGGTATTTATAACTGCCTTCCTCTGCTATCCATCCTGTATTTCCTGCACCCTCCGCAAGCCCCTCAGCAGATCTTAGCTCTTTTCCTGGAGGAGTGAACCATAGCTTCATTCCTGAAGGGTCTGTGCCATTTGCCATCCTGCCTGGATTAGGCTGTTGTACTTTCACTTTGACTTTACTCACAGGACATGGTAACGCCAAGAGACTAAAGGATCTCCTGCACACCATATATAATCTTTCTTACCTCCATTGTGGAGAAGCAATCCAGTTTCCCCATGGTAATCTGGATCAATCACCACTCCTAACACTGTTATTCCTTTTTTAGTCTGTTGGGTGTCAGAAGCTCAAAATGGCCAGGGGGAGTCTGAGCTTCTAGTTTAATGGAATGTCTGTGTGGCTCGTAGCAGGAGTGCTTTCCCTACTGGAACCAAAAATTCTAGGTCAACAGAACTTATAGTTACAGTAACAGGAACAAAACATTTTCATAGTGGACCAATGAGGTTATAGTGAGTGGAAATATTCCTTTTTCTACCCCTTTATCCCTGGCCCCATGAATCCTGGCTGTAGGAGAAACCATACCATATATTGGACACTGATTCAAAGCATACACCACCTCTGGATGTTACGTGAGTTTTCTCTGGCCTAACTAGGTCTCAATGCCCTTCTCTGCCTCAAAGAAAACACAGATACTCTATTAGTATAAAAATGTTGGCCAATGGCTATGGTTTCTTATAGGCTAGCCATGACTACTAACCTATGTACTTCCTCGTGGCCTTATCCTGCTAGAGAAAAAGTCTGGGCCTCTTACTCCCTTGGAGTCTATACTGCATCTGCTTTGCATCTCTGCAGAAAAGAGACAGACGAGAGGGAGCAATTTTCTGCTTGTCCCTGCTTATATACTGATTCTGCACTGCTACATCACTTCCTGCCTGGATCACATGGTGACTTCTCTTTACTACATTTCCCAGAAACCTCCTTGACTCTCAGTCCCACCTATCTTGCTTCCCTGTTGACCAACAGTGCTTCATTCATCAACCAATAAGACAAACATATACACAGAAGAACATTCCCCATCATCTGGAAAACCCTACCCCAGACTTCCATGTTGCTGCCACCTAATTGGCACTGAAACTGCATCATCAAAAGGCCATAATGTCTTTCTATCAGGCCAGCTGCTTCAGGATGAATGGGACCATGGTACCACCAGTGGATTCCATGACTGTGTGACCACTGCCACACTTCTCTGACTGTAAAATGAGTTTCTTCGTCAGAGGCAATACTGTGTGGAATAGCATGATGGTGGGTAAAGTATTCTATAAGTCCAGGGATGGTGGTTTTGGCAGAAGCATTATGTACAGTGAAAGTAAATCTATAACCAGAGTAAGTATCTATTCCACTGAGGACAAAGCATCCTTTCCTTGGATGGAGTGGTACAATGTAACCAATCTACTACCAGGTTGCTTGCTGGTAACCCGGGGGAATGGTACCATCTGGGGATGAGTATTGGTCTCTGCTGTTGGCAGATCTGGCATCAGCAGCAGGTGTAGCCAGGTCAGCCTCAGTGAGTGGAGGTCCATGTTGTTGAGCTCCTGCCTAACCCTCATCTCTGCCACCATGGCCACTTTGTTCATGGGTCCACTGGGCAGTGACAAGAATCACAGGGGAATGAGGCTTACTGTCCACAGAATGGGTAATCATATCTAATTGATTATCGAGCTCCTTCTCTGCTATAGTGACCTTTTGAGCATGTACATGGGACACAGGTATCTTCAAATCCTTCACCCATTTGCAGAGATCTATCTACATATTTCTTCCACAGACATCTTTCTCACTAATTTGCTAAGTCCCTGATGATCCAGCCCATCCATTAGCTACATCCCATGAATCAGTGAACAATCACATATCTGGACATTTCTCCTTCTAAACAAACAGTATGACCTTGTGTACTGCATGAAATTCTGACCATTGCAAAGATTTCCCTTCAGTGATGCCTTTCAGAATTGTCCAAGGAAGTGGTTGCAATGCTACATCTTTCCACTTCTGGCCAGTGCCTGCATCAAGTGAAGAACCATCAGTAAACCAGACCCTAGTCTTCTCTTCCTCAGTCAACCAATCCTACCCCATGAATTGTCAGGTGGCGTGGTAATGGGAGCAGAAACCATAGGCATTTGAGCAACTTCTTCATGTAAGTTGCCTGTGCCTTCCGGACCTGCTCAGACCTGATCTATTTATACCACATCTGTTTGATGAAGGATTACTGCTGTACACATCCTATTTTATGACTTGATGAAAAAGATAACATCACATGATGGGCAGCTTAGGTCACATGGTAAGTTGGTAGCCCGTTGTCGAACATTCAGTTTCCACTAAGGCACATTAGCAGGCCAAGAGCTGTCTCTCAAAGGGAGAATAGTTGTCTGCAGATGATGGTGGAGCCTTGCTCCCAAACCCCAAAGGTCTCTTCTGTGATTCTTCTATAGGCACCTGCCAAAGGCTCCAAACAGCACTCCTGTCTGCCACTGACACCTCAAGTGTTGTAGTTTAGGGGTGGGTGAGATTGTACCACAACAGATGACAAAACCCACGTTGGAAGTTTTATTGATAGGGTGTGCAAAGAGGAGGTCATGGAATCCTGGCTTGGAAAGGGAAGTGGGGGAAAAGAGCAGGGAATGGGCGGAGCTCACTTTTAAAGGGGCTTTAGAACATGTATACAGAGGCTTATACAGCTATATAGCTCATGGATTCCATAGTGACATACAGCCCTGGGCCCTGGGCCCTGAGCACTGGGCCCTGGACTAAGTGTTTGCCCGAATTCTCACAACGCATGTGTGGCTGTAGGACTCTGGGCCTGCCTGGGTGATGCCAGAAATGCTAACAGGTCTGCTGTATCACATGGTCCAAGTCCTAAAGCAGTCACTGACACAGCAACCTGGACCTGTTGAAGAGCCTTTCTTGTTCCAGGCCCCACACAAAGCTAGCAGCTTTCTGAGTCACTTGGTTTATGGGACAGAATAACACACCCAAGTGAGGAATGTGTGGTCTCCAGAATCCAAAAAGGCCCACTAAATGTGTTCTTTCTTGGTGATGGGAGGGACCAGGTGGAATAGCTTATTCTTCATTGTATGCATTGGGTTTTGTTTTTGCTTTCCTGGTAGCTGAAAAACAGCACAGTCTCATATTTGAATGCCTAGGAGATGTGGCCTTGTTGGAGTAGGTGTTGTTGGAGGACATGTGTCACTGGGGCTGGACTTTGTCGTTTCAAATGCCAAATCAAGGCCCAGTGTCACTCTCTCTTTCTGCTGCCTGCTGATATAGACATAGAACTCTCAGTCCCTTCTCCAGCACCATCTCTGTCTGCATGCCATTATGTTCCCATCAGTTCTCTCTTTCAGACACTGGATTCCAGGGGTTCAGTTGAGTGTTTGTCTGTGGGTATCTGCCTATGCTTTCATCAATCACTGGATGAAGGTACTGTTTCCTAGACTCTCTGGCAGTGGGATTGTATGCATGCACTCTCCTGATTCATGTCTAAAATCCATAAATGAGTTAATATATATATGTTCCTCTTTTTGTATAGGGGTCCTCACTCAGTATGGTTTCTTCTAGTGCCATCCATTTGCCTGAAAATTTCAAGATTCCATTGGTTGTTTTTTTTTTACGCTGAATTGTACTCCACTGTGTAGATGTACCACATTTTCTCTTCAGATGAGGGGCATCTATGTTTCTTCCAGGTTGTGGCTATTACAAATAATGCTGCTATGAACATAGTGAAACAGACATCCTTGTTGTATAAATGTGCATCTTTTGGGTATATGCCTAAGAGTGGAATTGCTGGGTCTTGTGGTTGACTGATTCCCATTTTTCTGAGGAATCTCTACACTGATTTCCAAAGTGGCTGTACAAGTCGGCACTCCCACCAGCAGTGTAGAAGTGCTCCCCTTTCTCCACATACTCTCCTGCCTAAACTGTCATTGGAGTTTTTGAATTTAGCCATTCTGACGAGAGTGAGATAGTATCTCAGAGTTGTTTTGATTTGCATTTCCCAGATGGCTAGGGATGTTGAGCACTTTCTCAAGTGTCTCTCAGGCATTTTGGACTCCTCTGTTGAGAATTCTCTATTTAGTTCTGTACCCTACTTTTTAATTGGATCCTTTGGTGTTTTGGACACTTGCTTCTTGAGTTCTTTGTAAATTTTGTACATCAGTCCTCTGTCAGATGTGGGGTTAGTGAATATCTTTTCCCGATCTGTGGGCTGCCTTTTTGTCTTGCTGACTGTGTCCTTTGCCTTACAGAAGCTTCTCAGTTTCAGGAGGTCCCATTTATTAATTGTTGATCTCACTGTCTGTGCTACTGGTGATAGGTTCAGGAAGCAGTTTCCTGTACCACTTTCTTTTCTTATAGGTTAAGTGTGACTGGATTTATGTTGATGTCTTTGATCCATTTGGACTTCAGTTTTGTGCATGGTGATAGACATGAATCTATCTGCAGTCTTCTACATGCTAGCATCCAGTTCTGCCAGCACCATTTGTTGAAGATGCTTTCTTTTTTCCAGTGTATAATTTCAACTTCTTTGTCTAAAGATCAGGTGTACATACATGTATGGGTTAAGTTCAGGGTCTTCAATTTGATTCCATTGGCGCACCTGTCTATTTTTGTGCCAATACCAAGCTGTTTTCAGGACTACAGCTCTAAGTCAGGGATGGTGATGCCTCCAGAAGATGCTTCGTTGAGCAGGATTGTTTTGGCTATCCTGGGTTTTTGTTTTTCCATATAAAGTTGATTATTTGTCTTTCAAGGTCTGTGAAGAATTGTGCCGGGATATTAATGGGGATTACATTGAATCTGTAGATTCCTTTTGGCAAGATTGCCGTTTTTACTACATTGATCCTACCTATCCAAGAGCATGGGAGATCTTTCTATTTGGTTTCTTATTTTTATTTTTTAAAGAGATCTTTCTATTTTATGGTGTATTCTTTAATTTCTTTCTTTAAAGTCTCAATGTTCCTGTGATTCAGGTCTTTCACTTGTTTGGTTAGCGTTACCCCAAGCTATTTTATGTTGTTTGTGGCAATTGTAAAGGGTGATGTTTCTCCGATTTCTTTCTCAGCAATTTTATCATGTATATATAGTAGGTCTACTGATTTTCTTTAGTTAATGTTGTATCCTAGGAGTTCTCTGGTAGAGTTTTTTGGGTCACTTATGTAAACAAACATATCATCTCCAAATAGTGAAAGTTTGACCTCTTCTTTTCCAATATGTTTCTCCTTGATCTCCTTGTGTTGTCTTATTGCTCTACCTAGAACTTCAAGTAAAATATTGAAGAGGTATGGAGAGAGTGGACAGTCTTGTCTTGTTCCTGATTTTAGAAGAATGGGGTTGCATCTCTGTCCAGTTAGTTTGATGTTGGCTGTTGGTTTGCTGCATATAGATTTTAGTATGTTTAGGTATGTTCCTGTTATCCTGGATCTTTCCAAGACCTTTATCATTAAGGGGTTTTGGATTTTGTCAAAGACTTTTTCAGCATCTAGTGGATGATCATGTGATTTTTGTTTCTCAGCTTGTTTATATGATGGATTACATTGATGGATTTTTCGTATGTTGAACCATCCCTGAATCCCTGGGATGAAACCTACTTGATCGTGGTGGATTACTGCTTTGATTTTCCAGCATTTTATTGATCTGAAGTTCTCTTTCTTAGCTTTGTCTTCATGTGGTTTGTATATCAAGGTTATTGAAGCCTCGTAAAAAGAGTTTGGTAAAGACCCTTCTTCTTCTATTGTGTGGAATACTTTGAGAAGAATTGGTATAAACTGTTCTTTGAATTTGTGGTAGAATTCTGCATTGAGGCCATCTGGGCCTGGGCTTTTTTTGGTTAGGAGATTTTGATGACTTCTTCTATCTCCTTTGGTGTTATAGGTCTATTTAAATTGTTTATCTGTTCTTGATGTAAATTTGGCAAGTTTTATCTATCCAGAAACTTGTCCATTTCCATTAAATTTTGGAATTTTGTGGAGTACAGGTTTTCAAAGTATGACCTGATGATTCTGGTGTCTGCTCCTCTGGGGTAAGTTTGCGTCTTTGTGTTCTATAGTTTTCAGTTGTGCTATTAATTCATTACTGTGACTATTCTCCAGTTTCTTCACGTGGGCACTTAGTGCTATGAACTTTCCTCTTAGCACTGCTTTCAAAGTGTCCCATAAGTTTGGGTATGTTGTGTCTTCAATCTCATTGAATTCTAGGAAGTCTTTAATTTCTTTTCTTATTTCCACTTTGACCCTGGAATGGTGGAATTGTGCAATGTTCAATTTCCATGAGTTTGTAGGGTTTCTGTAATTTGTGTTGTTGTTGAATTCTAATTTTAACGCATGGTGATCTGATAAGATACATGGAGTTATTCCAATTTTTTGTATCTGTTGAGGTTTGATATGTTGCCAAGTATGTGGTTGATTTTTGAGAAGGTTCTATGTGGCACTGAGAAGGAGTTATATTCTTTTGTATTTGGATGGAATGTTCTATAGATATCTGTTAAACCCAATTGTGTCATAACTTCTATTAGTTCCCTTCTTTCTTTGTTAAGATTCTGTCTGGTAGTACTGTCTAGTGGTAAGTGTGAGGTGTTGAAGTCTCCCACTGTAAGAGTGTGAGGCTTTATATGTGATTTGAGTTTTGTTAATGTTTCTTTTATGAACGTGGATGCCTTTGTATTTGGGGCATAGGTGTTCAGAATTGAGACTTTATCTTGGTGAAGTTCTCTTGTGATGAGTAGGAAATGACCTCCTTCATCTCTTTTGATTGATTCCATTTTAAAGTCTAATTTGTTAGATATTAAGATTGTTACCCACGCTTGTTTCTTGCATTTGATTGGAAAATCTTTTCCCAACCCTTAACTCTAATATAATGTCTGTCTTTGAGGCTGAGGTGTGTTTCCTGAATGCAACAGAATGATGGATTCTGTCTTCGAATCCATTCTGTTAGCCTGTGTCTTTTTATGGTCGAGTTAACATCATTAATATTGAAGGATATTAATGACCATTGATTGCTCATTTTTGCTTGTCTTGGAGTGGTTGGTGGTGGTGGAATTGTATGTAGATTTCCACCTCATTTTTCCTTTGGCTCTTGGTAAGGTGGGATTATCTATTGCTTATGATTTTTCTGGTTGTAGTTAACTTCCTTGGGTTTAATTTTTCCTTCCAGAAATGTCCGTAGGCCTGAGTTAGTGGATACGCATTATTTAATTATGGTTTTGTCAAGAAATATCTTGTTTTCTCCATCTTTAGTGATTGATAGCTTTGCTGGGTACAGTATTCTGTGTTGGCATCCATGGTCTCTTAATGTTGGTAGAATATCTATCCAGGACCTTCTGGCTTTCATAGTTTCCATGGAGAAGTCAGGTTTCTGATAGGTTTGCCTTTATATGTTACTTGGCCTTTTCCCTTAGCTGCTCTTAATATTCTTTCTTTATTCTGTATATTTGGGATCTTGATTATTATGTTGCGAGGGTACATTTTTTGTGGTCCACTCTATTTGGTGTTCTGGAAGCTTCTTGTACCTTCATTGGTATGTCTTTCTTTAGATTGGGAACGTTTTCTTCTATGATTTTGTTGAATATGTTTTCTGCCCCTTTGAGGTGGGTTTCTTCACCTTCTTCTATACCCATTATTCTTAGGGTTTGTCTTTTCACGGTGTCCCATATTTGTGTTAAGGATTTGTTGGACTTAAGATTTCTTTGGTTGATGAAGCTTTTTCTTGTAGTATATCTTCAACACCTCAGATTCTCTCTTCCATCTCTTGTATTCTGTTGATCATGCTTGCATCTGTAGTCCCTGACCATTTTCCCAACTTTTCTATTTCCAGCATTCCTTCAGATTGTATTTTTTATTGTCTCTATTTCAGATTTCAACCCTTGCATTGTTTGAATTATTTCTTGTAATTTTTGTTTTGTCTTTTCCTCCATTACTTGAATTTTTGGTTTGTTTTTTCTTCAATTTATTGCATTTTTTTCTTCTAATTCTTTAAGGGATTTTCCCATGTCCTCATTGAAGGCCTCTATCATTTTCATGAAGTTGTTTTTAAGGTCATTTTCTTCTGCTTCATTTGCATTGAAATGTTCGAGTCTTGCTGTTGGAGAGTCTCTATCCTTTGGTGGTGTCATACTTATTTTTCTGTTGCTGAGTGTGTTTTTTGTATTGTTTCCTTCTCATTCCTTCCTTTTTTTTTTGGTTTTTCAAGACAGGGTTTCTCTGTATTGTTTTGGAGGCTGTCCTGAAACTCTCTCTGTAGATCAGGCTGGCCTCTAACACAAAGAGATCCACCTGCCTCTGCCTACCAAGTGCTGGGATCAAAGGTGTGCACCACCAATGCCCGGCTTCTCATCCCTTCTTCTGGTGGGTTCAGAAAGAGCCTCTTCCTGGCCTGGTGGTTAGGGGACCAGGGTTCCTTTTCGGTGGGTGCAAGCAAGTCCAATACTCTGGTAGTTCTTCTCTTCTTGTTCCTAGACCTGGTTTCGTGGGTGCAGAGGAAGACTAGTATGCTGGGGTGCTTTGGCTCCTGCCTGGAGGGGGAGACTCAGTGGCAGTCCCCAAGTAGTGGAACGTGGGTTCAGAAACAGGCCCCAGTTTGCCTGGTCCCAAGGGTGGAGAAGGATACCAGGAAGCTGGTTACCATTGTTCTTAATGTGTGTTGCACTGCAGGGATTATTCTCACCATTTGTGGAGCACTCCATAAGCTTTACTTCTACTGAATGACAAGCATTTGGTTAACATTTCTTTTATGCTTTGTTTCAAATGCTCTGTTCCTACTGGCTTGACTCTTTGTCAAGAACCCCCAAACCATCATCATTAGAGTGTACTAGACTCTGTGGGAATTTCCCTTATGCCTTGAACTCTGCCAACATTATTCTTACTCTGTGTTAAATGGTAATTTTTTCCTTACTGTGTGTCATAAGGTTAGATACATGTATTTCACTGAACAAGTCATATATGTACACCATGTTGCTACCTGTTATCCTGAACCTGTTTTAGGACTCACATACTATGAGTCTTGTCCATGGGTATAGCTATATTGTAATTTCAGATAATTATATATGCACTTGTGTGCACGAGGGCATGTGTATACATATGTGCACACATACATGCACACATACACAATACATGCATACACACACAGAGAGAAGGATAGAGAGAGCTATCTACTATTTGCATTACTATCTGCAAGTATCACCTGCCTTCCTCCACTAGAAAGGCATGTGGGTCAAACCCTCTGGTCGTGTTTACTACTCCACATGTGCTGCACAGGAGAAACTCCCATTTTTCATCGACCCTGAATCAGACACTGACACCTAATAAGTGTTTTCAAAAGTTACAAAAGTCCCTCCAGTTCAGTTATTGCTTCCTGTACCGGCTAGGATACCTGCGACCCCCAGAGGGGACCCCCTACCCTTGGGGATGAGGTGATGAGGGTCGCTACTAATTTGGTGGGTCTTCACGAGCAGATCCAATCTTAAAAAGCAAATTTCAAGAGGTTAAAGGAAACAGGCTTAAGACAACTTTTGCTGATCAAGAGCGTTTATTCTTGGGGTGAGATGGTTCTTATAGGAAGAGAATCTCAGGGGGCGGTACAAGCATGCCAATCAAGTCTCAACTCAAATATACACCAAATAAGGTAAAGACAAAGCTGTAATTTTCCATCAGTTGCATTCCGCAAATGCTTGTCAGCATAAGCCAGGTGCAGGAATTAGGGAGGGGTAAAAGGTATTCAAAGGAACAATTTAACGTTTTGTTAACAAAGACAATTGCTCTATAAGGGTTACTTCTGCCTATCATTGTGGTAAAAGCATCCAAAGGAACACATTAATCTTTTGCCAACAAAGGGTTCTATAAGGGTTACTTCCCCCTGGCTAGGTAGGTGGGCTGCCCTGTGTAAATTTAACTTTTGTGGTAACTTTTTCCTTTGTCTCAAGGGCATGTGTGCCCATAGTCATGTAGGCAGAAGGCCAAGAAATGGCTGACAGACTCCATTTTGTTCAAGGTTCTTAGCAGTCCCCAACAGATACCAGTCAACTTGACACAGTGAGTGCCATTTTAGAAAAGAGAATCTTAGTTGAATAAAACCTCTTTAGGATTGGCGTTTAGGCAAGTCAGTAGATCTTTCTATTGATTGATGACTGATGTGGGAGGGTCCAGCATAGTATGGGCAGTGCCACCCTTGTACTATAAGAAATCACCCTGAGTAGGTGATGAAGAGCACGCTGGTAGGCGGCACTCCTTCCTCAACCACCTCCTCATCACTTCCTGCCTCCAGGCTCCAAACTTATGTTTCTGCCCTGACTCTCCTGAAAGATAGACTATGAGCTGTAAGGTGAAATAAACCCTTTCCTCCCCAAGCTGCTTTTGGTAGTGTTTTGATTCTTTTAAGCACAGCAATAGAAACCCCAGTTGAAGCACTTCCTTTTATTTTTGAGCACAGAGATTTGTTTGCGAGAATATCATTTATGGCTAAATTTTAGAAACTAAACTGATGCATGAAAGCTGTCATGTATTTAACAAACAAAAAGAAAGTGGACACAAATTATGTTCTGATCACTGTCCTTGGTTCTAAAGTGGTAGGGTTGTGTTAGTGAGGGGCAAAGGTGACAGATGTTCCTGCCAGTGTAGAGATGATGTTGGAACCGAGGAATTTTCCAGCTTGTCCATGGGTAGGCATAATATATTTAGCAAGATTTGGCAGCAGGTAGTCTCGCTCCTTGCACTTTGGTGTCAGAATGTTGCTCTGGTTCATGAGGTGAAGGAATCCCTTTGGGATTTATGGAATGATGCATAAAGCCATCGCCTAGTAATGTGAAGGAATCTCAAAGGATGTGGACTAAGGGTCATGTGGCCAAGAAGAACAAAAGCATCCCTTCAGTGTCAGAATCAATAGGAATTTCCCTGGGCTCAGGCATGACACAAATCATCACACAGTTCACAGCCAAGGGCTTGAGGACTTGATTTTGAATGACTACTAGGATTGGGACAGTCCTCTTCCAATATACATTCACAAGGTATCATATGATGCAATCAGCTCTGGGCAAGTAAAAAATTTTGAATGAAGTAAAAGTATTTTGAAACACACTAGTGTATGTTGAAAGAAATTAAAGCCAGCCTTGTTTTGATGATGTGCACATGAATGTTAGAGGACCCCCTTTTATGTTCAAAGCTTTGGTTTTGATCTACATCACCGAACACATAAACATTGCCGATAGTCTTGAGAAAACATACTCAAACAGTCATTAGTGGAGCAGTTTGAACTTGCACACCTGAGTCATTCATACTTGGAAGGTAGAAACTTGTCTGTCTTCCCCCTTGTGTTCATAGGAGCTGGAATTCCTTGTAGACATGAGGCATGTTGTAGGTCTCTAGGATTTACCACCCACAGGAATCAAGGAGTTTAGAATTCATTTTGATGTTAGAAAAGTTGAAGAACTCATAACATGTAGAAAGTAGGCATAATTGAATATAGTAGTATCTAATCAACATATCTCCACACAGGACATGAGATCATTTCCTAAGAGGGGCCCTTTGAATTTGAGAGTATGGAGAGGAGCCAGCAGGAGATAAGGAGGGTAAGAGCTAGGCAGTGTGTGTGTGTGTGTGTGTGTGTGTGTGTGTGTGTGTGTGTGTGTGAGTTAGAAAGGTAAGAAAGGGATGAATGCACATCTGAGGGTTCAGCAGCTCTCTCTCAACCAGAAAGAATCTTTATTTATATAGCATACTGACTACATAAGTCATTTGGCCAGCATCAGAGCCCCAGAAGTCTTTTTTCATTTCTGCATTAAATGTCCAGAGTGAAAAAGCAAAGTACGAAACAGATAGTCTTATCTGAAAGAACTTCTTTGGGCAGTGTCTGTCCAATCAGGAAGTTACAAATTTCTTAGGGTCTGCTAAGCACAGACTTTCTATTTTCACAGCCAGTGTCTAGGCTGCCTCCTCATGTGATTACAATATGTCAGGCAGTCTGAAACTATTTTTAACTTAATCAAGTTATGTGTAGAATCATTTGAAATTTTTTTAGAATGCAAGCTTTACAACGTATTTTATAATAAGCACTTAGCTGGATGGTTATAACATTTTTCTGTTACTCAGATTTATAGTAGGCTGTTGTTTTCATACACTCCCAGAAAGGAAGCTCCTGGTATCTCATTCTTCTGCTATAAACCCACACTATTCTTATTCCCTCTATATAGGCTCCAGTATAAGGCAATGGATACACTTGTGACATCTTGTATCCAGAGCTGAGCAACTCAAATCTTAGAATCTACCCTGCCAGTTCTACAATCCTTGGGGCACAAGGAAGACTCTTCTTTCTGTGACTTTCCTTTCAGGTCATGACTTCGGTCTCCAACGTTTCTTCGAGAACATGATTATTTCTCCAGAAGCTGCATTAGCAGACATCTCCCCATTATGCCAACAACCATTCCTAAGTGCAAAAGCAAATGACAGCATGCTGGCGACCGAAGTCCCTGACAAGTTTCGCTGGAACTTTGTCAAGCAGCTTGTCCTCTGCTCGAGCTGTCCCTTGCGCAATGGCCTTTGCCAGCTTAGACTGATTTCTCAAGAGATAACAAAACTATGTCTGGATATGTTAGAAACCTGTTGTTCAATGATAATTGATTGGAGAAAATCTTGCCATGGCTGGGGAAAACCTCAAAAAGAGAAACAAAGACATAAATAAGATAATTGATACCAGTCTCTCTTCTCTTGGGCCCCAGCTAACTACTCTGCTATCAACACTGGGCCTTTTATTCTCATTCTGATTAGATTAACAGCAGGCCCTGCATCTGAAACTATTTGGCAATTATGTATGAGTTCAGTGATATTAATGGTTCAACTTCATCTCTTTAGAGCAGGATGAGCCTACTATTTGACTCATTCACTAAGACCAGTGACAAATATAACAGGGCCTCAGACCTTAGCACAACTGACTCCATAATGGGCTTGCCATTCAGCCTGTAAAACTCAGTACGTAGACAGTGCCATCTGTGAAACAGAGCCCTAATCCATCAAATTCCATAGTTGTGGGAAAGTATAAATGTACTAATGTTGATTTCTGGATTCTGTAGTTTCACTTCTGGCTAACTGTTCTTGTTAACGGAAGCATGTCACTCAGAACATGGCTTTTGTGCTTCAAAGCTCACCCTGGAGAAGCTCAAGATAAAGCCAGTGCACTTGCTGCCTGGGTAGTGAAGACTTTGTATTGGCTCAAACCCATGCCTAGGGAGTCACTTCTTGTGGATACCCTACAGCTCCCCTAGTCCTTTCCAGCGACCACTTTCAGCCTTCCTTATAGCCATATCCAGTTTTGTGTGTCTGCAGAACCCCAGAATCTTCTCTACCAAGGAGGCAAAGCTAGGTTCAAACCTCATCATCCTCCTGTTCACCATTTCAGTTTCTTTTAGACCTACCCTTGACTCTGCTGCAGCCTGCCTCCATGAGGCACTCCTCCTTGCTCAGCTCCGTCCTTTCGGAAGCCAGCCATGGTCTGAAAATACTAAATGGAACATTCCAGAAGCAATCTGTCGGGGACCTCCAGCCATCAGTCAGCTAGGCTGTATCACATACTCATAGAGAAGACATGACACTAAGACCACCCTGCCACCCCTTCTGACATAAAGCAAATTCCAAGTAACAAGCCTGGGCTTTACCTGTCAGTTAAAGATTAGCTTAATTGGAAAACAACAAGGTCCTCAGGAGATAGGCCTGAGGGGTAGTAAATTGTAATAGATAGGATTGGACCCTGCTGTCAGGTTGGCAAGCAACATAGGAGTTCCTATTCCTGACCTCTTGCCCTGTAGATTAGGTAGCCAGGCAACACAGCAGACCACCTCTCCCAGTGACCTCTTGCCCCTGCAGCTGCAAGTACACCTTCCCCCTTTCCCTCCTCACTTCTCCTACGTAAATCCCTTTGTGATGAAATAAGTTGTTGCCTTGATCAGAATCCTGTCTTGGCGTCCATTCCTGTATCCCCTGTCCTCCATCCTTCTCCTAGGTGTCTACCAGACCCATGTTGAATGTCCTGCGGGTCAGGACATAAATCATTGGTATGATTTTAAATGTGTCTGCTCTTAGTAGCACTACAAAATCTCATGAGTTTGCCTCCATCTTGTAAGACTCCAACCATTCTTCCATGTACTCTAGTCGCCCAGTAAGTACCACCCATCCAGTATTCATTTAGTGGCCATCTCAGTTATCAAACTGACTGTGTTGGTGTCATAGGGCTAGTATTTGCATAATCATCATTTTACTTAAAAGAGGTCTCAAAGTAAAAGGTAATGCTACTAGGGGTTCACATTTGTCACAGAAGTGTGATAACATGCTCCCTTGAAGAAAAAAAGGTGAAAGTTCTTGACTGAGGGGGAAAAGATAAAAGAAGAAACTTGTATATTCAACATTCAAGGTTGTATAACAAAATCCAATCTGCCATCCATGAAGGTCTAACGTAAAAGGAAATTCATGGTAGTTTTGCATCCACATTTGTATGATAAGTGCTTAGCTAATGTGGAAAAAGCATTGAATTACAATTGGTCCTCCATGTACTCCGGTTCTGTATCTTTCAGTCCTATCAGCTATCTATAAAATACAGTCTTGAAGCTGAGCATGGCGGCCCATACCTTTAGTCCCCACACCAGGAAGGCAGGGGCAGGCAGATCTCTGCGTTTAAAGCCAGTCAGGGCTACACAGTTGAGTCCCTGTATCTTTTTTTAAAAATGATATTGCTAAAATTCCTTCCCAGGGGAGACATAAACAATGATTACTCCTTCTGCTATGCTCTGAACAAAAAGTGAATGCATAATTCTGTCAAAGGTCACTCAGAGGAGTGAATGAATGTATTGGGCTTGCTTGCAGGGCACAAGTGATAGGTTACTTAGAGGGTGTGGGTGCTCCTCAGCCCAACAGATTGCATGGGGGAAGACCTTGCTCAGCAAGGATGAGGGCCTCTTGTAGTCACAGAAATGGAGTTCCCTCCTCTAGTCTTTTCAATCCTGTATACTCTAGCCCATCCAGGTGGGATTCAGGCAGAACTGATTTCAGTAGGTGGTAGGGAGAGTGTGGGTACTCAAGTGGGGCGTGTGACCCTCTGAATCCCTCTGTGACAGGGTGTAGACAGACAGTAATCTCAGCTGAGAAAGTCCTTTTGTAAGCAGGAGGAGCTGGACCCCCCAAAATGGCAGTTGGCTTGTGTGGAGGATAGCCCGTCACTACAAATACCCTTGTAAAAGACCTGGATTCCATTCTACACTATATGGTTATTCATTCCATTTCCAAGGAACATGACACCTTTGACCTCCACAGGCAGGCACCCAGCATACATGTTGAGTACATACATATATGCAGGCAAAACACTCAGCCACATAACAACATAAATATTCGTATTATAGAAAAAAACGAGTGAAGACTAACTACCTACCTTAGGTTGGATGTGTAAAAAATTTGTTTACACTCAGAAGTGATCCCCATGAGTTTGGAAAATACTGAGATAAAGATAAAGTGCCATTCTATAAACTAGAAACCAGTTCAGATAGGATTCAAGGGTGAAGAGAATCATAGTTTTCATGATCCCAGAGGGTATAAATTGCCAGCGGTATTGCAGAGAGAGAGAGACAGACAGACAGAGAGAGAGAGAGAGAGAGAGAGAGAGAGAGAGAGAGAGAGAGAGAGAGAGAGAGAGAGAGGAAATGTGCTGAGCGACCCACGTCCTCCAAGCACATAGGGAGCTTGTCATAATCAACTCAACTGTGGTCTCATAATAATTCGCATATTTATGAAGGTAAAATTTTTAGAATCCTGTCATTTTTTAATAGAAATATTTGTTTTTTGTTTTATTTGTTTGACACAGGGTATCTTTATGTAGCCTTGACTGTCCTGGAACTCTCTCTGTAGACCAGGCTGGCCTCAAATTCACAGAGATCCACCTGCATCTGCCTCCTGAGTGCTGGGATTAAAGGCATGCACCACCACCTATAGTGCTACAGATTGAACTCAATGCCTTGTGTGCTATGCAAGGGCCCCACACAACCACATCCTCTGCTAGGAAACCCATTTTGCACCGTGGCTATGGAGCGTAGAGTAAAGCTCATGACTTGTTTCTTCTTGGGTCTACTCTTCTCTCTCAGTGGAAGGAGAACTGATTCCTATTGAGTTGTCCTGTGACTCCACAAAAGCATCAAGACATGGGACTGCCATCACACACATGTTATACACAAGTGTGCACACACATGCATTGAAAATTTAAAAAATAACTTACTGAGGGTCTCCATTCACTAAATTTGTTCACTTTTTCAGTAAACTTTTTAAAGCTCTCCATCACATTTTATTGTTAACTAAGTAATTTTTTTTTTGAGACAGGATATCACTGTGTATACCTGGCTGACCTGAAACTCTCTGGTAGACTACAACATCTTTGAACTCATGCAGATCTGCTTGCCTCTTTCTCCCCAGTTCAGGGAGGAATGCGGCAACATGTCTCACTTATTTTTTATTTTAGAAAAAATATGCACATATGAATCTGCTTCTGTATGTGTATACTGGTGCATATAGAGGAAGAGGAGGGCATCAGGTACCCTGCAGATGGTTGCAAGCTGCCCTTCATAGGTGCTGGGAACTGAACTTGTGACCTATGGAAGAGCAGAAAGTGCTCTTAACTGACTGCTTAGCAACCCCTTCAGCTCCTTAACTTTCTTATTTTATGAAAAGATATAAAAATATTATTGGCATAAGGAATTGTGCATATTTCTGGTAATTTCAGTAGAAATTCAATCCATGAATATGCTTGTTTGTTTTGCTGTGTTCTTTGTGGGGGTTCTCTGCCACCACCTTGGCCAGCAGTGTCAATCCGGGTGTGGTAAGAAGGAAGTCAGGTTCAATAGGACTCAGTAGACAGTGCTGGCTCAAACTTTGAGAGTCTGACACTGAGAAGTTTATTTTAAGTCTATTTAAGCACTGCACAATTTTGGAAAAAGTTTTCTAGTGATAATTAACTCATTCTTGTGTGTATAAAATGTTTAGGGCACAGTTACAGGGAAACTCCTTTCTAAGTGCATGTGACCTCTTCCATAAAGACTGACTGAGAATCAATACCCAAGGTAAGGGTCTAGGATGAATGAGATAGACTTAAGAGTCTGGGAAAGCCAGGGGTGTCCTGGCGCTATACCGAGCACAGGTCACCAGTCTGTTAATCATATCCATTCCCTGCCTTCTGCTCAGAAAACAGACTATACATCTTTTTCTTTTTGAGAGACAGCACAGCATGTTTAACATTCCTAATTTCTCTGGTGCTTATCCTGGAGCATAAGAGCCTCTGTGTCCCACAATAGCACAAAGATACAGTGTGGTTATTATGGCAAGTTGACAGAGAAACCTTGATCTGAAAGGATACTTCTACCTCAAGCTCTTAAATAGTCCTGGGTTACTGTCTAATGCAATAGTCTCCTGCTCCGTGTGTGTACTTTTGTGATGTGTTCTTAGATAAAATGGATGAGCTGATTGCCACAGGTGGAATCGTCTCCCTGATTTCCATGGTTAAGGCAGAGGATAAATGGCTTGTCTGTGCTGAAGAGTGGTGAATTTTCTAATCTTAGTGAACTGTAGGGCTGTTACTGGGTAATTTAAAAAGTACTATAAAGAAGAGAGATGGAATCTACTAGTCTATAAGACCAGCTGTCACTCAGCTGGAGGAATGTGGGTGTCTTAATATGTATGAATCTGGGGCTCTGCTGACTGACCTCATTAGGAAATTTTGAGGGAATGGACATTAAGAGGTCTCTAGGGCAGTGGAGACTGTGACATTGTCTTAGAGCAGATAGTAACCTAGTAACCCAGAAGAAGCTACTTGGCATTACCTATGATTGAAAAGCTCTCAGGGCATCTGGAAGATTTTGAAGTATGTGAATCTAAGAGGGGTTTAGTTTACATTAGAATTAGTGATAGAGGAATCTGACAGATCTCAGAAGGCTTTAGTTTCTGGTCTTGGTAGGGAATTATCCATTAGGTGTATAGCTCAAAGCACAGTCCTAAGGGTTGAAAGTTGCCAAAGGCATAAGAAAGTTGGACCTATAGAGAATCTGGTCCTTCCAACTGCTCAGGTTTAACTTGATCAGATTGTTCCTCAGAGAAAACACACATTAGACTTGAAAGATGAGGGAATACTTTTATCCCCAGGATGTAGCCAAGTGCCTTGATTCAGCTGCCCCTGTAGGATCAACCTACTAGAGCATTCAGTGTCCTTCAAGTGCTCAGGAAAGTGGGTGGGACAATGAAGCAGGAATAAGGGTGCACTAATATAAAGTTACAAGACAGGAGGTACTTCACACAGGGCATGAAGTTGCTCAAGATCCCACCATAAGCAGCATCTTGGCTTTCCCTGACTACTCCAGAACCTTTTGGGGTACATGTTCTTATATTTCACAGATTTTCCTTTACATCTAACCTCCATGGTTCCACCATCTGGTCTGCAGTAATTTATCTGAATAGATGATTTGTTGTTGTGACATGTTACATTCATTGAAGCTGTGAAATATTTTTATGGATGTGTTCTATTCTTTTATGTTACTTGTTTAACTCTGTGAATCTGTGTTGCTTTACCTGCCTAAAACCTGATTGGTCTAATAAAGAGGTGAATGGCCAATAGCTAGGCAGGAGAGGGATAGGCAGGGCTGGCAGGCAGAGACAATAAATAAGAGGAGAAATATGGAGAAGACTGAAGAGCGAGAAAAGGAGGAGGAGAATGCCAGGGTCCAGCCACCCAGTCACAAAGCCAGCCATGGAGTGAGAAGGAAAGAAAGGAATATAGAATAGAAAAAGGTAAAAATCTAGAGGCAAAAGGTAGATGGGATAATTTAATTTCAGTAAAGCTTGCTAGAAAGAAGCCAAACTAAGGCTGGGCATTCATAAGTAAGTCTCCATGTGTTTATTTGGGAGGTGGTTGGAGGGGCCCCAAAGAATAAAAAAAATCTATAGGTTGTAACTCATGATCTCAAGTGCTACTTAGTCTCTTTCTTCCTAAGTAGTCTATCTTGAGACCTCTCTGAAATCATTGCACAACATTTAAATAGTTGACAAAGGAATTATCAGCCTTAAAAGGAGCTTCCAAATGTTATTTTTCCCTCAAAAGCCCAAGATCTTGTAGCATCTTAGAAATTTGAAAATTAAAATAAATCTCTGCTTTCTAATACTGTAAAATAATTTTTTATTTTTTGTATGTGAACGTATGTTTGAGGGAGTTTGTTTAGGTGAGTCCAGTAGTCAGGAGTCTGGAAGAGTGTGTCTGCTCCCTTGGAATTTGGGTAACAGATGGCTGGGAGCTGTACTGCATGGGTTTTGGAACCCAACTCAGGTCCTCTGCAAGAGCACTATGTGCTCTTAATCACTGAGCCATCCATTCAGTCTTTCTTTATTGCTTTCAAAATTAAGTTTAGTTTCTCTTTATATGACTTTTATGTTAAATAAATAATGCCTTCTTCATGGAATCTTCTTACTCATGGACCATTACAATTTCTTCTCGTTCATTATCTTCTCCTACATCTTTCTTATGTCATCTTCCAACCTCCATCTTATTTCCTCCTGCACAGTCTGATTGCCCATGGCATGTATCCAATTACCCTCTCTATTCTCCACCTGCCTTAAGATCTCTTCTTATTCTTTCACCAATCCCTTTGAAGTCTGATGAAATACCAATGTAATATATAAACATGCACATACATACATACATACAGATATATAACTGGTATATAATCTATAAATTAAATTTAGGTTTGACACACAAGGGGAGTCAAAGTATTTGTCTTTCTGATTCTGAAACAGAGCATGAGAATAGACACATGATAAGTGACAAACCTGTGGTAGCTGCTGCTCAGTTTTTAGCTGCAAACTTGGTACAGTAGAATAAACAGTTCTCCCTCGTCCAGAAAGCATTAACTACCTATAGATCCTTCATGTCGGTTGGGTCTCCTGAGCCCTTCCCCCAGCAACTGCTTACTGTCTACAAATCCTCATGAGTAGAGGGTCCTCATGAATTTCTAACTCCTTCAGGATACCATGACAAAGGTTAATCACATTCAAGTAATCACCACTGCTCAAAGTTCCAGAGAGCAATGTCGTTGCCCTGCCCTAGAGACCTTGGTCTCTATGACTGCACCTTTTCCTCCACCTCTTATATTTTTTCCTGCTCCCTCATCCATAATGTTTCTCAACCCATAAAAGGGGTGCAATGATTTCCTAATTAGGAGTGAACAGCCAACAGTCCCTTACTCTCAATGCTTTGACCAGTTAAGAGTTTTACACTCTTTGTGTCCAAGTGCAAAAACAGTTTCTCTGGCCAAGCCTAAAAACTCTGTGACGTGGGGGCATGAGCATAAATGCTTACATGGCAATTTGCCTTGATATTATTTTGTATTTCAGGAAGGCACTTACCTTCTATACACAAATTTCTAATTTTTCAAATGAGTATGTGTTTAATGTGCATGTATATAAGCCTGCATGAGTTTATATGCACCACATGTATGTAGGAGCTGGTGGACTCTAGAATAAGGCTTTGAATTCCCAGAGCTTGAGCAGCAGGTGGTTGTGAGCAGCCATGTGGGTTCTTTGCCAGAAACATGTGGTATTAGCGGCTTGAGACATCCTCCAGACACAAAAGTGTCATTTTAAAGTGCATGTTACATTCATACCTTTCCCTAAAATATAGAAAATGAACACAGGAGTTATTCTGCAAGAGTTTTCATTGGACCTTCACTGTCAGCATCAGTAAATGTTTAGAAGATTCCCAACCAGAACCTGCAGCCCTGTCCTTAAGATGTGTGCACCTTCTTGTCAAAAATGAGACGGGAAATATCCACTGGCATCTAGTGAAAGAGCTCAGGGGTGCTGCTAAATCTACAATGTATGGAAAAATGCTCACAGAAAGCATCATGCAGCCTATCCTGGCTGGGGTTCCAAGTACCAGGAATACTGCACACAAGAAGATGTATGCAGACGTGCTCCTCATAAAATATAAGCATGCAGAAACAGCACGATGAGAGCAGATATAGCAGAACAGAGGTCATTTCAATTTCACACACATTCCATCTTTCACCAAACCCGGTAATAGGTCTATCTTTCTTGTAGTCTGAAACATTCCATGTACTCCTGTTTGGTAAATTTGACATTGTCTGTGTCGGCTCTCTATTTGGCCTGCGTCTCAGTTTGCTTCTTCGTGCTGTGATAAAAACCATGACCAAACGCAACTTGGGCAGGAAAGCGTTTCTTACATTTTGTAGGTTATAGTTCATTATGGGAGAAGCCAAGGCAGGAGCTCAGAGTGGGGAACTGAAACAGACTCATGGAGGAACTTCCTTGTATCCTCCTCCTGGCTTGGTCAGTCTGCTTTCTTGCACATCCTAGGTCTACATGCCCAGGGCTGGCACTGTCTGCAATGGGGGTTGTTTCTCCCACATCACATGCTACGCAAGAAAATTCCATGCAGATATGCCTATAGGTCAAGTTGACGGAGGTAGTTTGTCAACTGAGATGACCTGTCCCCAGACATGCTAGGTTGGTTTCAACTTGACAAAAAACAGCAGAATTTATGAGATTATTCTGACATATGTACAATGGGGAGTCAGCCAGACTGGTCACAGGGCAAAACATCTTCTAGAACAAGACTGGGCAGGTGGGGGGCAAATCTCAATTTTGTTTGCTTTGGCGCTAGTTTTCCCTGGTGTGATTTTGGTTCTTGCTGCCTCAAATGTGGCCCAGATTTTGTTGCCCTTTTATTTTGCCAAGCCTGATTTTGTTTAAAAGCTTTCATTCAGCCAGGCAGTGATGGTGCACACTTTTAAGCTCAACATTCCAGAGGTAGAGGCAGGCTATCTCTGTGAGTTCAAGGTCAGTCTGAATGAGTTCCAGGACAGCCAGGACAGTTACACAGAGTAATCCTTTCTCAAATTCACCACTAAAATATTGTTTTCTTTTTTATGTGTGTGTGAGAGAGAGTGTGTGTGAGCAGGTGTGTGTGTGAGTGTGCATTCAGGTGTTCCTTATGAAAGCCAGAGGTTCCCCCCTGGTGCTGGAGTTTCAGCCAGTTGTGGTCTACATGTAGTGGTTACTGGGAACCCAATGCACAGTCCTATGCAAGCGTACCAGCCCTTCCTTTAACTGTGAGTCATGTCTCTAGTACCATAATTAATGTTAAGTCAACTAACTTTCAAGACTCATTGTGTCATTTTCATACATATTTGGTTTTTATTTGTCAGCCTACCTCAGCACTCCACCCTATCCTCTGTCTCCATCTTGCTGGTCCCCTGTCTTTTTCCTAATTGACCTAACTTCTGCCTTTCTGATTGCTGTATGACAGCACCGAGTCTCTAACTCACTGAAGGCCTTTTGGTCCCCTCTCCCGATCCCCTTTATAGTTTCATGTGCCTCCCCCACCAACCATTACATACAAATACAAACTAACAAGTGATTCCTACCTTGGAGAAAAACGTTCCATATCTGTCTTTCTGCATCTGGCCTGTTTTGTTTATCCCAATCAATTACAGTCCCATCCATTTTCTGCTAATGCCGTGACCTTATTCCTCTTTATTCATTCTCTTTGTCACTATCACTCTATTTCTCGCTCTGTGTGTGTCTCTGTGCGTGTCTGTCTCTGTGTTTCTCTCTGTGTGTTTATCACTGTCTCTATGTCTCTGTCTCTGTCTCTCCTTGGTGCATGGTGTTGAAGATATGAGCCCTCAGCTTCTGCTGAAGCTCCATACCTCCTGCTAGCTGGCACACTTCACTGCGCTAGCACACTCTTATCTCTCTGTCACCATAAGCCAAACAAACCCATCTGGAAAGTTGCCTCATGGTGAGTTGTTGCAGCAGTATTAAAGCAACTAGCACAGTGGCTAGAACAAGTCTGTTCATGGGGACTCCACCCTTCATCCCTGCAGCCGTTCATTTCCTCCTCTTTTAGTGTTAACTGTGGAGATAATGCCATATTGGGCACATTACACAGCTGCCTTTTAAGTAGATTTTTTTAAAAATGTGTATATGTATCTATCTGTATGCCAGTATCTTCATGTGAGTTCATGTGCCTAAAGGTGTTACGGGGTGCAGGTTCTCTGGAGACTGACTCACAGCTAATCATTAGCCCTTAGAAGGTGAACTCCAGTCCTCTACAAGAGTCACATGATGCCTTTAACCACTGAGCCATCGCTTTTAGCCCATGTGGAAACTTACAACCGAATGTGAATATCCCAATTCCTGTGAAATCCCACAACTGAAATTTCAAGTTAGGACACCGGGGAGATAGATAGCTCAGTGGGAAGAGCTTCCCATGCAATGGTAAGGACTTGAGTTTGAATTCACAGGAGTTGTGTAAATGCTGGACACACAGCCAGAAGATGTGCGCTCTCAGTGCTCCTATGGGGAGGTAGCATGCAGAGACACCAGAGTCTCCAGAAATTCCAGGGCCAAGGGGTCTCCTCTCTACGAGAAAAACAGTAACGGGGCTGGCCTGGAACTCACAGAGATCTGCCTACCTCTGCTTCCTGAGTACTAGGAGTAAAGGTGTGGCTCACAATGCCTGGTTGTGGTTGTGAGTATTAATTTTGATAGTCTATCTCAATTTTTTCCAAAAAGTCTAGGAAGTTAGTAAAGTTATACTTTGGCTCAGTGTGTGAGGGCAATTCCAAAGGTGATTATGTCATGTGATCTCTAATCTAATCTCTGAATGAGTCCTTTGAAGAATCCATAAGGTTGTGTAGTATGGGAGGTAGTTATGTGGGAAGCAGGGGTTTTTGAGGAATTTGTTCCTTAGAGCCCTCTACTGGAGGCTGTTTCTTGCCTTTGATTATTCCTGTATTCCTTCAAAGGGCGCCCTTATCTATATAGGAGATGCTGCTGCCCGATGAAGTTCTGCACAAGTGTATGGGACAAGCATCCATCAACTAAACCCTCTGAAATTGTAAGGCCAAAGTAAAATTTCTTCATTTATCTCAGACATTCAGTGACAATATGCTGTCTATGACTTCAGTATACCTCAGTAGTGAAGCACATGTCTTGCACCCAGGAAGACCTGGATTCAATCCATAGAAACTTATTTAAAACGTAAATAATTTTGATCTTCATAAAAGGGCACATCTGTCCACACTCAGTCCCAGGCTCTCTGGAAAGGAGGGCTGGATGGGTAGGCAAGCAAAGCCAGAGTGTCCTAAGCACAGAATCTGAGTGTGCCAGCTGCTAGGGGCGATAGAGGAGGTGTGTGCTGAGCAGACAGTAGGAGAGGGAAGTGCCCTGAAACCTTTCTTTTGGAACGTGGCCAGGGACAGATTGTGGAAATGCCAACATAGATCTGTGTAATTACAGGGAAAAATGTGTTAAAACACACGGGCATGACTATGCTCAGTTCCCACTCCTGAACAAGGGAAGGACAGCATTCTTCTGTGCAGAGAATAACACACGACACAGGTACAGGGCAGATAGGCAACAACATGCACCAGGCATGTGACTTACTCAATGGAATGTTGAGATTTGTTAAAATACATTTTATTTATTTATTTATTAGTTAGTTAGTTATTTAGTGTGTGTGTGTGTGTGTGTGTGTGTGTGTGTGTAGTGATCAAACACAACTTCAGGTTATAGCATCTGGTGTCCTGTTTGGTCCCCCATCATCTGGTGTAGATCTACGTCTTTGTCCCTCATTAGAAAGTGTATCTAATGATTATTCTCTTGCCTTAGATGGATCAAAGAAGTCTTCCTTAGAGTATGTGGAGGACTTGGCCAGTGTTACATGGGTCTCAGGAGAAGGGCAATCCACAAAGTGATTATGTAGTCCTACTCTAACCTGTCAGCTATTCTTGTTTTAATTCTTCTAGAGAGGCCTGGATTTGTGCAGGATCCATGGCACATAGCTAGGCTACAGTGTGCAACAGGACAGGGGAGCTGGAGGGGGTTTTCTCTGCTACCAATGGGTGGGCATGTGTCTCTGAACACATCGTGAGCTCATGCACCTGGCTCTCATTTGAAGGATCTCCTTCCCATCCTACCTTTTTCAGCATCTTTCGAAAACTAAGAGCTTGCTCAGGGTATCTATGTCTATTTTTCTAAAGTTTATATTATATCAATTATATACTTTTCATTGTGACATTTCCTACTTTTTATTTATACATGCATTGGTGTTTTGCTTGCATGGATGTCTGTGTGAGGGTGTTTGAACACTTAGATCTCGAGTCAGACAGTTGTGAATTGTCATGTGGGTGCTGGGAACTGAACCTGGGTCCTCTGGAAGAGCTGCTAGTGCTCTTAACCACGGGTCCATCTCTCCAGCCCTCATTGTGACATTTTATATGACTATATAATGTATTTTGATCTTGTATACATACATTACAATGAATTCAATCATGTAGAGATCCCAAATACCCTCTCTTGACTCCCAATAATGCTGATGCCCTTCCTCATCACCACTAGTTTCTCTTCTATCTAATGTTGATCTGTAGTGCAGGAATCCAATGAGTTCAGTTGGCTTTTTACAGTAGGGTGGGGCCCCATTGGCTTTTCCTACTGGAAACTGTTAACTGAGTTCCTCTCCTCTGGGAGGGGTATGACCCAGTGAACCCAACACTCTATGACAGGATGGTGAGAGAAACACTGTGTGCCAATATTTCCAGGTAGTGCCCATGTGTTTTCTTCCTGTGCTCATCACAGCTGAAAAAGGATTTCATTATTTGTACATAAATGAAAAATAACCCAGCAACTTAAAGGGAAAGGAATGACCTAAGTACCGCATGTTTCCAGGACAACAATGTTTGTCTTTTTTTCTGCTTCACTGATATTTGAGCAAGCAGAAAAGATGTGCATGTAATTAGGGTGTGATACAAAGGCAGTTAGGGGAAGAGAAGCACTGACGAGTCCACAGGTTCTGGGAAAAGTGGCCATTGTTGGGGAAGTCTTTTGTCAATAAAGCACTGTTGAGCCCATAGGAATCTAGATAGGTGGGACTAGGAGTCCAGGAGGATTCTGGGAAGGAGAAACACAGGAGAATTTGAGATGTAACCACCATGGGGTAGGAAGCCCGGAACTATGCTCCGGTAAGAGAAATACTTAGATTAACAATTATGGGGTAATTACTTAAGTCAGAGCTAGCCAGTAAGAAACAAGCAAGGCCAACAGCTTCATAATTAATATAGCCTCCTGTGTGTTTATTTGGGACTGATGCGGCTCTAGAACCAGGCTGGCTGAACGGCTCCTCAAAGAAAAAAGCTTCTCTTTACAGGCCATTCTGTGAAACACGGGCCCCACAGATAAGCTTGTGGTGGACTTTGTGAACAGTAAATAGGAGAGTGAATAGAAGGGAGGAGACAGCTGTGCCGTGCTGGTGTGTGCAGATGAATGCAGGGGATGGAGAAGAAAGAAACGAGACACACTGATCTGTGTCAGAGCATGTGGTGCCAGGTGTGGATCACATGGGACGCTGGTGACAAGACTGAGTTGGTATTGGGCAAGGTGGCACAGGCACAGACTCTGCTTGCAACAGGAGGTGGTGCTGGTCACTAATCCTGAGCTGCCATTTCTCCTTCCCCAGTCTTGCTGGAGAGAGTCTATGTCCAGTTAGCTGAAAGCAAACAGTTTCTGATGTTGGGGACACTACACTTTTACTTTCTTGTTTATTTTTATTCATGTGTGGTAAGTGTACACTTACATTGTATTCCTGTGTGTGGCTGCAGAGGGCAGAGGATTGTGTGATATTCCATACAGCTGGAGTTACAGGTGTTAGTGAGCAACCCATTGTGGGTGCTGGGAACTGAACTCAGGTCCTCTGAAAGAACAGCACACGTCACTGAGCAGGCTCTCCAGACCCCTCTTTTTCCCTGTTGTTTCTCATTTGTCATTTGGCTCTGAGACAGCGTCCCTTTCTATAGTGAGGGAAGGTCTGGGTGTCATGATCATAGACACCTGAGATTATATGCATGCCTCACACCCAGATGTAAACACTGTTTACATGGGGCAGTCACGATATTGAGTACTTTCACTGTGATCCACCCTTTGCATTGATCTTCAATTGCACCCTCACTGCCCTCCAACTCTCGGATCCTTAACACTCTAACCTCTGGGAGGTCGCAGAGGAAGCTCCCAGTTCATAAACAGTCAGATGCCTCTGAGGGCTGCTCTGGGCTGGGACTGAGGAGCAGGCAGTTCCCAAGTGTAGAAGGCATGCTGAAGGAGACCACAGGGGCAGGCTTGGGTAGAGGAAGCCCTGTCATTTCCGGTCAGGAGAGAGGACTATTTCACAGAGCAGAGACTTTCTGGTCTATTCCGCAAGGGGAGTGAGTGTCAGAATGCAAGTATTGGAGGCTATGTGGGAGGATGCCCAGGGCAGGCATCACCTGAACCAATGAAGACATGAACACGTTTCAGTTGTCTGGGCTACTGATTAGAGATCCAGAGGAGCCACTGCTCAGGTCAGTAACTTATCACATTTGTGCTGTTTCTCGGTGACACTCCTCTAACCTTAAGAATGCAGGGACTGAGAAAGGACATGCCTGGTAGTGTACATCTGGCTAGGAGTATGTGGTTGGGGAGCTCACATCCGGCAATGAACTCAGGAGAATTGCTTTGATAAACAGACACAGTATGGCGCTGACGTCTAAACTGGTATCTTTATACCCGTAGAGTTGTGTAGCTCTCTCTCACTGTTCATCGGGGAAGTTTCTTTGTGCAGTGGACAGCGGCTGATCACAACTGATCAAAGTGCAGAATAAGTGTGTGTTTAGCCGCACCAGGGACATCTGTGTTATGGCACCTGTAGTCAAGGACCCGGGGAGTACTGCAGAAGAGGTGACAGAAAGGCCTTAGAGGAAGAAGACAAGGAGGATCTCAGGAATATGGTGTCTTATAGACACAAGAGGACTGTGGTACTTTGAACTAACATCAGCAGTTTGTGTGCATAAGATGATGCCAGTCTACCTTAGAGCATGGAGGGTCAGCAAGTCCCTAGATAATGAAGGCGATTCTGAAAGTTCATGGCTAAGGGGGTAGGAAAAGGTGCCTGCCTTCAAGAGTGTGCCTCTTAATGGACCTACTACATATAGTTCATTGGATGGCCACACTCATGAGGTATAGGACAGTGCATAGTGGACTGGATTGCTTATTGGGATAGAAGAAGAGAGAAAGTTGGGTTGTGTGTAGAGACTTAGGGGTGGATTGTAGAGCAGTTAGGAGGATGAGGTGGATATAACCAAAATAAATCTATGAAATTCTCAAGGAATCAATTAGAATAATAAAAGCAATGAAGGAATGCTGAGAAGTCAGACACAGAGTCTTCCCCAGGGAAGAGCACACCAACCAATTGTAATCCAATTCCAAATGGTCAGCCCTGATAACACACATAACACTCATATTATACTGTTAGAGTCATCTATGTTTAGGAATGTGTGTGTGTGTGTGTGTGTGTGTGTGTGTGTGCATATGCATATAACAACAATGAAAAAAGAGCTTGAATTTGAAAGAAGGGAAGGAGGGACTACATGAAGTTTGGAGACAGGGATGGGAATGAGGAAGTGCTATAATTAACGTTTAACCTCAAAAATAAAAGAAATAATCAGGGAGGGCAGGGAAGGAGGGGAAGGAGAGCAAGCTGTGATTGACATGTGAAACAAGCTTGTTTCTAACTTAAATAAAAAAATAAATAATCAAATGGTATTTTAAAATCAAAAATATTAATGTATTTACTTGCAATATTCTTTTTTAAATTTAAATGAGCAACAAGCTTGCTTCACCTGTCAATTCCAGCTCCCTCTCCCTCCTCTCCTGTCCCACCTCCTAACCACCCCTCGAGCCCCCCATCCAAAACCTACTCCATTTCCCAAGGAGGGTGAGGTCCTCCGTAGGGATCTCCAGAGTCTGTCATTTCATTCATGGCAGGGCCTAGGCCCGTACCCAAGAGTCCAGGCTGAGAGAGCATCCCTCACTGTGGGAGGTGCACCCAAAGTCCACTTGTATGCCAGGGATAAATACTGATCTACTGCCAAAGACCCCATACATTGGCTAGGCCTCTTCACTGATAACTATGTTCAGAGGGTTTGGATCCATCCCATGCTGGCCTCCTGGCCATCAGTCTGGGGTGAAAGAGCTCCCGCTTGTTCAGGTCGGCACTTTCTGTGGGTTTTGCCAGCCTGGCCTTGACCCCTTTGCTCATCATTCCTCCCTCTCTGTCACTGGGTTCCAGGAGTTCAGTTCAGTGTTTAGCTGTGTGTGTCTGCCTCTGCTTCATCAGTCACTGGATGAAGGTTCTAGGATGGCAAACTCCTTATGAGGGATGGGCATTTAAGGGAGTCTCTACACTATTGCTTCATTTGCCAGTTGGTTTCATCCTTCTAGATCTCTGGAGATCTCACTAGTGCCAGATCTCTCCTCATACCTATAATGGCTCACTCTATTATGGTATCTCTCATCCTGTTCTCCTCTATTCTTCCCCCAACTCATCCTTCCTGCTCCCTCATGTCTTCTCTCCCCCTCCTCATCTCCCCCCTCTCTTTTTCCTGGCTCCCTCTCCCCCTCCCCCCATACTCAAGAGATCTTGTCTCATACCCCTTCTCTGGGGTACCATGCATATCTCTCTCCGTGTCCTTCCTGTTTCACAGACTCTCTGTCAGTGGGATTGTAGGCTAGCTCTCCCCTGATCCATGCCATCAGTATGGTTTCATCTAGTGCCATCCATTTGCCTGCAAATTTCAAGATTCCACTCTTTTGTCCTCTGAATAGTACTCCATTGTGTAAGTGTACCACATTTTCTCTATCCACCCTTCAGTTCAGGGGCAACTAGGTTGCTTCCAGGTTCTGGCTATTGCAAATAATGCTGCTATGAACATAGTGGAATAGATTTCCTTGTATAAATGTGCATCTTTTGAGTATAAGCCTAAGAGTGGAATTCCTGGGTCTTGTGGTAGACTAATTCCCATTTTCCTGTGGAATCTCCATACTGACTTCCAATGTGACTGTACTCCCACCAGCAGTGGAGGAGTGTTCCCCTCTCTCCATATCCTCTCCAGCATAAATTGTCATTGGTGTTTTTATTTTAGCCATTCTGTCAGGAGTGAGATGGTATCTCAGAGTTGTTTTGATTTGCAATACTCTAATTGCTAAGGATGTCAAGCACTTTCTCAAGTGTCTCTCAGTCATTTTAGATTCCTCTATTGAGAATTCTCTCTTTAGTTCTGTGCCCCATTTTTTAAAATCTGATCCTTTGGTGTTTTGGATACTTGCTTCTTCAGTTCTTTGTAAATTTTGGAGATCAGTCCTCTGTCAGATATGGGGTTAATGAATGTCTTTTCCCATTCTGTGGGCTGCATTTTTGTCTTGTTGAAAATGTCCTTTGCCTTTCAGAAGCTTCTCAGTTTCAGGAGGTCCCATTTGTTAAATGTCTATATCAGTGTCTGTGCTACTGGTGTTATGTTCAGGAAGCTGTCTCCTCTACCACTTCTTAAAGAGTACCTCCCACTTCTCTTCTAAGAGGTTCAGTGTGGCTGGATTTATGATGAGGTCTTTGATCCATTTGGACATTAGTTTTTTGCATGGTAATAGACATGTAAATAACTGCAGTCTTGTACATGGCAATTTCCAGTTATGCTAGCACCATTTGTTGAAGATACTTTCTTTTTTTCCATGGTATACTTTTAGCTTGTTTGTCAAAAATCAAGTGTTCGAAGGTGTGTGGGCTAATATCATGGTTTTTTATTCCATTCCATTGGTCTACCTGTCTATTTTTGTGCCAACACCAAGCTGTTTTCAGGACAGTAGCTCTATAATAGAATTTTAAGTCGGGGATGGTGATGCCTCCGGAAGTTCCTTTATAGTGCAGGGTTGTTTTGGCTATCCTGCATCTTTTGTTTTTCCATATACAATTGATTATTGTTCTTTCAAGGTCTTTGAAAATTGTGGTGGTATTTTTATAGCGATTGTGTTGAATCTGTAGATTGCTTCTTGTACGATTGCCATTTTTACTATATTGAGCCTACCTATCCAAGCGCATGGGAGATCTTTCCATTTTCTGGTGTCTTCTTTAATTTCTTTCTTTACAGACCCAAAGTTCTTGCTATACCAGTCTTTCACTTGTTTGGTTAGCATTATCCCTAGATATTTTATGTTGTTTGGGGCTATTGTAAGTGTGATGTTTCTCTGATTTCTTTTTCAGCCCATTTATTGTTTGTATATAATAGGGCTATTGATTTTTTTTAGGTAATCTTGTATCCTGCCACTTTGTTGAAGGTGTTTATCAGCTGTAGGAGTTCCCTGGTAGAGTTTTTCCGGTCACTTATGTAAACTGTCATATCATCTGCAAATAGTGAAAGTTTACTTCTTCCTTTCCAGTTTGGATCCCCGTGATCTCCTTTTGTCATCTTATTGCTCTATATAGAACATCAAGTACAATATTGAAGAGATATATGTAGAGAGGATAGCCTTGTCTTGTTCCTGATTTTAGAGGAATTGCGTTGAGTTTCTCTCCATTTTGTTTCATGTTAGCTGTTGGTTTACTGTATATTGCTTTTATTATGTCAGGTATGTTCCTGTTATACCTGATCTCTCCAAGTCCTTAAGCATGAAGGAGTGTTGGATTTTGTCAAAGGCTTTTTCAGCATCTAGTGAGTTGATCATGTGGTTTTTCTTTTGCAGTTTGTTTATAAGGTGGATAACATTGATAGATTTTCGTATGTTGAATGATCTCTGCATCCCTGGGATGAAGCCTACTTGATCATGGTGGATGATTTTTCTGATGTATTCCTGGATGTGATTTGCCAGAATTTTACTGAATATTTTTGCATCAATGTTCATGAGGGATATTGGTCTGTAGTTTTCTTTCATAGTTGTGTGTTTGTGTGGCTTGGGTACCAAGGTAATTGTAGCCTCATAAAAAGAGTTTGGCTATGTCTGTTTAGCTTCTGTTTTATGGAACACATTGAGGAGCACTGGAGTTAGGTCTTCTTTGAATTTCTGGTAGAATTCTGCACAGAAGCCATCTGGCCCTGGGATTTTTTTGGTTGGGAGACTTTTGATGACTGCTTCTATTTCATTAGGGGTTATAGGGCTGTTTAGATTGCTTATCTATTTTGATTTAATTTTGGCAAGTGATATCTATCCAGAAAATTGTCCATTTCCTTTAAATTTTCAAATTTTGTGGAGTACAAGTTTTCAAAGTATGACCTGATGTTTCTCTGGATTTCCTTAGTGTGGGTTGTTATGTCCCCTTTTTCATTTCTTATTTTATTCTTCAGCAGACTCTCTCTCTGCCTTTTGGTTAGTTTGGATAAAGGTTTCTCTATCTTGCTGATTTTCTCAAAGAACCAACTTTTTGTTTCATTAATTCTTTGCAATGTTTTCCTTTGTTTCTACTGTGTTGATTTTAGCCCTCAATTTGATTATTTCCTGGTGTCTTCTCTTCCTTGGTGAGTTTTTTTCTTTGTGTTCTAGAGCTTTCAATTATGTTGTTAATTCTCTAGTGTGACTATTCTCCAGTTTCTTCATTTGGGCACTTAGTGTTATGAACTTTCCTCTCAGCACTGTTTTCAAAGTGTTCCATAAGTTTGGGTATGTTGTGTCTTCATTCTCATTGAATTCTAGGAAGTCTTTAATTTCTTTTTTAATTTCTTCCTTGACCCAGGGATGGTGCAATTGTGCATTGTTCAATTTCCATGAGTTTTTAGGGTTTCTGAGATTTCTGTTGTTGTTGAATTCTAATTTTAAAGCACGGTGGTCTGATAAGATACAGGAGTTATTCCAATTTTTTTTGTATCTGTAGAGGTTGCTATGTTTCCAATAATGTGGTCAATTTTTTAGAAGGTTCCATGTAGAGCTGAGAAGACAGTATATTCTTTTGTGTTTGGATGGAATGTTCTATAGATGTCTATTAATCCCAATTGGGTCATAACTTCCGTTAGTTCCTTTATTTCTTTGTTAAGTTTCTGTCTAAAGCCCCTGCCTAGTGGTGAGAGCAGAGTGTTGAAGTCTCCTATTACAAGTGTGTGAGATTTTTATGTGTGATTTGAGCTTTAGTAATTTTTTATGAATATGATTGCCTTTGTATTTGGTGCATAGATGATCCGAATTGAGACTTGATGAACTTTTCCTGTGATGAATATGAAATGTCCTTCTGCATCTCTTTTGATTAATTTTAATTTAAAGTCTAATTTGTTGGATATTAGGATACTTATACCTGCTTGCTTCTTAGGTCCATTTGATTGGAAAACCTTTTCCCAACCCTTGACTCTGAGGTAATGTCTGTCTATGACATTGAGATGTGTATCTTGTATGCAGGAGAAAGATGGGTTCTCTCTTCATATCCATTCAGTTAGTTTGTGTCATTTTATTCGCAGGTTGAGACCGTTGACATTGAGGGATATTAATAAACATTGATTGTTGATACTTGTTTGTTTTGGATTTATTGGTGGTGGTATTATTGTTTGCGTATGTCCCCCCCCCCCTTTTTTCTTTTGTTTGGTAAAGCGAGATTATCTGTTGCCTATGTTTTGTGAGTGTAGTTATCTTCGTTGAGTTAAAGTTTTCCTTTCAGTACTTTCTTTAGGGCTGGATTTGTGGATATGTGTTATTTAGATCTGGTTTTGTCACAGAATACCTTGTTTTCTCCATCTATGGTAATTGAAAGCTTTGCTGGGTACAGTAGCCTGGGCTGGCATCTTTGTTCCCTTAGCTTTTGTAGGACATCTATCCAGGACCTTCTGGCTTTCATAGTTTCCATTGAGAAATTGGGTGTAATTCTAATAGGTCTGCCTTTATATGTTATTTGGGCTTTTTCCTTAGTTGCTCTTTTTTTTTTTTTTTTTTTGGTTTTTACGAGACAGGGTTTCTCTGTATTGTTTTGGAGGCTGTTGGTCCAGCCTGGCCTCGAACTCACAGAGATCTGCCTGCCTCTGCCTCCCGAGTGCTGGGATTAAAGGCGTGAGCCACCACCGCCCAGCCCTTAGCTGCTCTTAATATGTTCACTTTATTCTGTAGATTTGATGTTTTGATTATTATTTTGAAAGGGGACTTCTTTTTGGTCCAGCATATTTGGTGTTCTGTAAGATTCTTGTATTTTCATAGGTACATTCTTCTTTAGGTTATAGAAATTTTCCTCTATGAATTTGTTGAATATGCTTTCTGTACCTTTGAGCTGTATTTCTTCACCTTCTATACCTTTTATTCTCAGATTTGACCTCTTCATGGTGTCCCATATTACATGGATATTTTGTGTTAGGGATTTGTTGGACTTAAGATCTTTTTGGTCCATGACTCTATATCCTCTACAGATTCTCTCTTTTATCTCTTATAATCTATTGGTTATACTTACATATGTAATTCCTAACAGTTTACCCAGCTTTTCTATTTCAAGAATCCACAAGGAGTGAAGGTAATGAGCAAGAAATAGACAGTCTCCTAATTGGAATATTGGGAGCCTGGGGAACAAAACCATCATCTCTGGAGTCCAATATTTTATTAACATTGTTTAGACTTCCTTCCTGTTTTAGTGAAGATAAATTCTGTAAGATAAATTCTATAAAAGGGAATCACAGAAAAGTTGCTTTGACTAAAAATATCTACATAGGACATCTATGCTTTCTGATGTAGGGTTTTATAATTTAGTGGAAATATTTAGTATATGATCTCTAGATTTAATGGTGAGTCCAACACTACTTTTGTTATAAGCACATTTTAAAAAATTCCACCATCTGAGTGACTCAGTGATTTCTGTGATATTTTTACTCTATTCACACTGTTCTGACATAATCAGCATTATCTCTTTGCAATAATTTCCTGCATTCTAATAGAAACTCTGTGCATTAATATTAATTCCTATTGCCTTCTCCATGGTAACACATAGTTGTCTAATCCAAATGCTTTTCAACTGATTTGTCTGTTTTATATATTTTATTTTATGAAAGCCATTACAGAATGTGCTGAGCAAAGGCCAGGAGAAGAGAAAATTGCAGGCTGCAGGCCTGAGTCCTGTGGGGGTTGATCACTGCTCTCAGTCCTGCACAAGAGCAAAAAGGGCAGGATGGTCACAACCTTGCTGTTTTGTTTTTGTTTTTGTTTTTTGTTTTTGTTTTTTGTTTTGTTTTTTTATGCCGAGTCAGGAAGACTCCGGTAAGCAAGCCACGTGAATCTCGGCTTGTCGCTAGCAAAACAGAGCACACCTGAGAAAATGCTGCTACCAAAAATCTGTGCTTCTCTCCGTTCTTCTGTTTCTAAAATTCCTTTAAAGCTTTTGTTATTTTGCGTGGAAATTCAATCCCGCTCCTGACAACCATTCTGTTAAGGGAAGCTTTTTCTTTGAGAGGGAGCCGTTCGCCCGCCTCGTTCCAGATCCGCATCAGTCCCAAATAAACACACAGGAGGCTATATTCATTATGAAGCTGTTGGCCTTGCTTGTCTCTTACTGGCTAGCTCTGCTTTAAGTAATTACCCTATAATTGTTAATCTAAGTATGTCTCTTACCGGAGAGGTTTCCGGGTGTCCTACCCCAATGGCGTTACATCTCGACTCTCTTGTGTTTCTCCTTCCCAGAATCCTCCCGGACTCCTAGCCCCACCTATCTAGATTCCTATAGGCTCAACAGTACTTTATTGACAAATAATAGGGAAATAACAGGACTTCCCCAACAAATTGCATCTTTGACATTTCTCTATGAACAAAAGAAGCATGGATACAGGTACCTGCAGCAGGCTGAGAAGCCAGAGCATGGGAAGAGATTAGGAGACATCCAGGCTTGTGTGAACCACATCTTCCTAGCAGCTAGATTGGTTATTGTGGTGTGGATCCTTTTCATAATATGTAGGCACTTTTCTGTGATTTGGCCGTCTTTTCATATTCTTCCTCAGAGAAAGATGTGGAAATATCCTCATAGGCCTAGGAAAAATGAACATGTAAATGTAGTCACTCAACTAGACTTGTGTGTTGTTCAGCCCAGACTGCCTTTTATGTTGGAAGACTTTGGTCTTGCACCTAGAATCTCAAGATAACCCTTCATGGGCAATATTAAAGCCAAGTGACAGACCTGAGAAACAGCCTCTTCCCAAGGACACCAGAGGTACCAATGCTGATTACTTATTCTCCTCTCCCAGTTCCAAGGGGCTGGGAATCACCAAATGCCTTTAGGACTAAGGTGCCAAATTTAAGCTCTTCAGGGACGATATATACAGACACACTGAGCATTTATATGTGGAGAGATATCTCCAAAATTGTGGAGGTCCTGTGGAGACGATGGTCATTGTCACAAATGCCTCTGCTTCCACTTTCTGAGAATTCTTTCTACAGTGGCCTTGGTAACTCAGATGCTCCTGCCCTTCCCAAGTCTGACCACCATACCTTGCATATCTTATCTAGTTCATTGATGTGTTCTCCAGGGTTCTTCAGGAACTCTATGTCTTCATGACACTGGGGACACTTTGATGTGGAGACACAATCTGAGTGTTCCCAGTCAGGCTGACAGTAACAATTATCACCTACAATTGAGTTGTTCTCTTCTTTACCATGTCATTATCTGTGTCTGAGGGTGTCTCTAGGAGAAGTAATGTCCAGTATGAACCAGAAGTGCTAGAATTGTTATCCTTTCATAGTCCAAGCACCATGAATGCTGGGTTACAACCTTGAGCCCACTGTACAATATGTACCATGAATGTCGCCTATACGTGTAAAGCTCCTACTCAACATGCCCCATGAAAACAGGTATACAGATGTCAGTCTCCTACATCAGGCTTCATGAGGGATGGGTTGCAGGCCGGGGACCCGCGAGGACATGTACCATGAGTTCTGTGTTACAGGCATGTGTCTTCCACAGGAATGCACCACAAGTGTGTCATTGTAAGCATGCAATTGTACAGTTAATGCACCGTGGGTGCTGAGTTACAGGCATGAGCCTCCACAGTCCATGCACCATGAATGCTGGGTTAGTGGTATGAGTTTCCCACAGTATATACACCGTTTAAGCTGGGAAACTCATATAATTGTTATAAAGAGAATTTCAAATTTGTTGCATTATTAGGACATGGGTTTTCACAAATTTACCATTGTGACGTGTTTAGTCACAAGAACATGTGTTTTCCAAAGATGCCACTGCGTACTGCTTTAGGAATAGATGTGCTGTTCTTTCCTATTCCAGTTTTGTTCAATCAGTGTCCTGGTGCAGTGCTACAAAAACAGTCTCATACCCAGTGCTTTTCTCTAAAGCAATCAGCACTTATGTTACAGTACTTTTCTGTGAGCTGCATTCTATAACAATGTTGTTGCTGTTCCAAACAATTACTATTTCCACTTTGTTCTTAACAATTCACAATCCTGGTCCTCTTGGGAACAAATTCGCTCAGTTCTGATGCAAGTTCAGAGTGACTTGAGTAACTCATACCCTTTGTTGTAATTAGAGTTTAGATATTGCTGTAGTAGTAGTACATTGGCTTTGTTTTTTTTTCAAATACATCATTATGTTTTAATCACCTGTGCATGTGTTTTCCAAGGGTGCCGATGTGTGAAGCTTCAGTCAGATATGTGATTACTGTGTGCTCTTCTGTTCCATTCTTGTTCAGTCAGGGTCCTGGTTCAGTGCTACAGTTAGAATCTCTGGTCCTCTGCTTCCCTTTAAATCAATCATTATTCATGTTACAATACATCTCTGTGAGCTGCACTGGCATAACCAAGTTGTAGGTGGAGCCTTCCTGTCTGGTAGCTACTCTCACTCAGAGGCTTAATATTAATTACAAATGCTCAGACAATAGCGCAGGCTCCTTATTAAGTAGCTCTTACAACTTAACCAATTTCTATTAATCTAAGTGCTGCCCCTAGGCTCATGGCTTTTACCTCTATCCCATTTTGTGTGTCTGACTCATTCCTTATCTGTCTGGTGACCCCTCGCACTCTGCACTTCCTCATCCAAGCATTCAGTTTGGCTTTCCTGTCTAACTTTTTATTTATTTATTTATTTAAGTAAAATTTTTTTATTAATTGCACAGTTCCCCCTCCCCACTTCCTGCATCCCCACCTCCCCCATCCACATTTACTCCTCAGAGAAGGTAAGACCTCCCATGGGTGGTCAGCTCAGCCTAGAATATCAAGTTGAGACAGGACTAAGTCACTCCTCCCTTCATCAAGGCTGAACAAGGTATCCCACAATAGGAGATGGACTCTGAATAGCCAGTTCATGCACCAGAGATAAATCCTGGTCTAACTGCCAGGGGCCCCACAAACACACCAAGCCACACAACTGTTACCCACCTTCAGAGTTCAGTCCCACCCAGGCTCCCTGGCTGTTAGTCCAGAGTCTATGAGCTTCCACTGGCTCAGATCAGCTGTCTCTGTGGACTTTCCTGTCATGATCTGGATGCCCCTGCTCACATAACCCCTCCTCCCTCTCTTCGACTGGGCACCAGGAGCTCTACCCAGTGCTTGGCTCTGGATCTCTGAATTTGCTTCCATCAGTTACTGGATGTAGATTATATGATGACAATTAGGGTAGTTACCAATCTTATAATAGGAGAATGCCGGCTCAGGCACCCTCTCCACTATTGCTAAGAGTCTTTGCTGGCATCATCCTTAGGGATTCCTTGGACTTTCCCTAGAACCAGGTTTCTTTCTAACTCCATAATGGTTCCCTCTATCAAGATTCCTCTGTCATTAGCCTCCCTCCCCATCCATGTCCCAATTTGACCATTCCATTTCTTCATGTTCTCATCTGTCATCCCCTTCCTTCACCCTCCCCTGCCCTGAGCTTACCCAAGAGATCTTATCTATTCCCCCTTTCTAGGACAATCCATGTGTCCTTCTTAGGGCTCTCTTTGTTACCTAGCTTCTATAGTGCTGTGGATTGTAGCCTTGTTATCTTTTGTTATGCACCGAATATCCACTTATGAGTGTGTACCTACCATGTTTGTCTTTGTAGGTCTGGATTACCCCACACAAGAGGCTTTTTCTTCTTCAATCAGAAAACCCATCTGTTTTTCCAACTGGTGAGGCTCGTGTCTGTGCCTGTTCTTCCAAGTGGTGTGCTTTGCATCGGTGCATGTGTAGTCATCTGGAGTTTCAGGGGAGGGCTGGTGCATGCTTGCCTGCTGGTGAGGACTGCACCAGAGATGGGGACTTTCACCAGAGCCATTCCCTTATTCTTAAGTATTAACCTTTACTCATTAAGTAGTTTCTCCTCATCCAGTCCTCTCCCTAGCCTGTGGGAATCACTGATCTGCATTCAATTTCTGTGTATTTGACTATTCTCGATGTTTCATAAAATGTAATCATACAACATGTGGTGTTTTGGGTCTGGCTTCCTTTACTAAGCACAATGATTTGAAAGCTCATCAATGTTGCAGCATATATCTGCATTTCATTCCTTTGATGTATGGAAACATGATGTTTCATTTATCCACTCCTCTTTTGATGAATATTTGGGCCATTTCCACTTTGTGGCTGTCTTTCATCTTGCACCTCCTGTTTCCTCTCTGTGTCTCCATGGTGACTCCTTTCCCGCCTAACTTTATCCTGCTCAGCTATTGGACAGTCAGTTTGTTTGCTAAACCAATTATAGTGACATGTATTCAGTGTACAGAGGGATTACTCCACAGCACAAAGTTGTTGCTTCTTTAAAATTGCTACAATTTCCACTGTGTTGTCAACAGTCCTGATTCATTTAGGATTTGTAACAAGGAATCTTCCCACCAACAAAATGGGTCCCACCGCTGTCTCTGCCCCTAAATAACACAAGAGACAGTATATTAATTATGAAGCTGTTGGCTCTTTGCTATGTTTTCTCATTGGCTAGCTCTGAATTAACTATTAACCTAGAATTGATAATCTATATAATTTTGAAGGACTTCTCTTACCAAGGATGCAGCCTCATGTGTCCTCTCTTCCGAAGATCACATGACGGCCTCTATACTTAACGACATTTCCTAGAATCCTCCTCGACTTCTAGTCGCACTTATATTGATTCCCTATTTGCCAACAGTGTTTTATTCATCAATCAATAGTACAACATATACACAAAGGGATTTACCCATCAAGGATTTATTTTTTCTTCTAAATTTTGTAATTTTATTTTTTCTTTTTATTATTTATTTTTAAATGTAAATTAGAAACAAGGTTGCTTCACAAGTCGGTTCCAGGTCCCTCCCCTCCTCCTGTGCCCTCCGCCCAATGCTCCAATATCCCCTCATTTCTCCAGGGAGGGTGAGGCTCTCCATGGGGGTATCCATAGTCTGTCATTTCATCCAGGGCAGGGCCTAGACCCTCCCCAAAGAGTTCAGAGTGACAGTGCATCTCACATTGTTGGATGGGAGTCCAAAGTCCATTTGTATACCCGGGATAAATACTGATCCAATGCCAAAGGCTCAATAGATTACCTAGGCCTCCTCACTGACACCCACATTCAGCGGATCTTGATTAGTCCCATGCTGGATTCCCAGGTATCAGCCTGGGATTCAAGAGCTAAACCTTGTCAGGTCAGCTGTTTCTGGGGGACAAACCAGCCCAGCCTTAATCCCTTTGGTTATCAGTCCTCCCTCTCTGTTACTGGCTTTCTTGAGTTCAGCTCAGTGCTTAGCCGTGAAAGTCTGCCTCTGCTTCTATCAGCCACTGAATGAAAGTTCTATTTCCCAGACTCTCTGGCCATGGGATTGTAGGTAGGCACTCCCCAGATCTATGTCTAAAATCCATATATGAGGGAGTACATGCCATGCTTCTCTTTTTGTGACTGTGTTACCTTGCTCAGGATGGTTTCTTCTAGTGCCATCCATTTACCTGCAAATCTCAGGATTCCATTGTTTTTTCTGCTGAATAGTACTCCATTGTATAAATGTACCACATTTTATCTATCCACTCTTCAGTTGAGGGGCATCTAGGTTGCTTCAACTTCTGGCTATTACAAATAATGCTGCTATGAACAGAGTGGAACAGACATCCTTGTTGTATGAGTTGGCATCTTTTGGATATGTGCCTAAGAGTGGAGTTGCTGGTTTGTGTGGTAGGTTTATTCCCATTTTTCTGAGGAATCTCCATACTGATTTCCAAAGTGGCTGAACAGGTTGGCACTCCCACCAGCAATGGAGGAGTGTTCCCCTTTCACCACATCCTCTCCAGCATAAATTGTCATTGGTGTTTTTTATTTTAGCCATTCTGACAGGAGTGAGATTGTATCTCAGAGTTGTTTTGATTTGCAATATCCAAATGGCTAAGTATGCTGAGGACTTTCTCAAGTGCCTCTCATCCGTTTTAGACTCCTCTATTGAAAATTCTCTATTTAGTTCGGCAGCCCACTTTTTAATTGGATCCTTTGGTGTTTTGGAGACTTGCTTCTTGAGTTCTTTGTAAATTTTGGAGCTCAGCCCTTTGTCAAATGTGGGGTTAGTGAATATTTTTCCCATTCTGTGGGCTGCCTTTTTGTCTTTTTGACTGTGTCCTTTGCCTTACAGAAGCTTCTCAGTTTCAGGAGGTCCCATTTATTAATTGTTGATCTCATTGTCTGTGCTACTGGTGTTATGTTCAGGAAGTTGTGTCCTGTACCAATTTGTTCAAGGGTAGCACCCACTTTCTCTTCCAAGAGGCTCAGTGTGGCTGGATTTATGTTGAGGTCTTTGATCCATTTAGACTTAAGTTTTGTGCACGGTGATAAACACGGATCGATTTGCATTCTTCTACATGCCAGCCTCCAGTTATGCCAGCACCATTTGTTGAAGATGCTTTCTTTATTTCATTGTATATTTTTAGCTTTTTGTCAAAGATTAGATGATAATACATGTGTGGGTTAATATCAGGGATTTCAATTCATTCCATTGATCTACTTGTCTATTTTTGTGCCAATACCAGGCTGTTTTCAGGACTATAGCACTATAATAGAGCTTGAAGTCAGGGATGGTGATGCCTCTGGACGTTGCAGTGTTTAACAGGGATGTTTTGGCTATCCTGGGTCATTTGTTTTTCCATAAAAAATAGATTATTGTTCTTTAAAGGTCTGTGAAGAATTATGCTGGCATTTTAATTGGGATTGCATTGAATCTGTAGATTGCTTTTGGCAGGATTGCCATTTTTACTATATTGATCCTACCTATCCAAGAGCATGGGAGATCTTTCCATTTTCTGAGGGCTTCTTTAATTTCTTTCTTTAAAGATTCAAAGTTCTTGCGATATAGGTTTTTCACTTGTTTGGTTAGCATTACCCCAAGGTATTTTATCTTGTGTGTGGCAATTGTAAAGGGTGATGTTTCTCTGATTTCCATCTCAGGCCTTTTATCATCTGTATATAGTAGGGCTACTGATTTTCTTGAGTTGATCTTGTAGCCTGCCACTTTACTGAAGGTGTTAATCAGCTGTAAGAGTTCCCTGGTAGAGTTCTTTGGGTTATTTATGTAAATTATCATATCATCTGCAAATAGTGAAAGTTTGACCTCTTCCTTCCTAATTTGTATCCCCTTGATCCCCTTTTGTTGTCATATGGCTCTGGGTAGAACTTCAAGTACAATGTTGAAAAGGTATGGAGAGAGTGGACAGCCTTGTCTTGGTCTTGATTTTAGCAGAATTGCGTTGAGTTTCTGTCCATTTAGTTGATGCTGGCTGTTGGTTTACTGTATATAGCTTGTATTATGTTTAGGTATGTTCCTGTTATCCCAGATCTCTCCGAGACCTTTTTTCATGAAGTGGTGTTGGATTTTGTCCAAGGGTTTTTCAGCATCTAGTGAGATGATCATGTGATTTTTATTCTTCAACTTGTTTATATGGTGGATTACGTTGATGGATTTTCGTATGTTGAACCATCCCTGCATCCCTGGGATGAAACCTACTTGATCGTGGTGAATGATTGTTTTGATGTTGAAAGACCTCGAGATCAAAGCGCCGGGCACTGAACTGAACCCTCTGCCCAAGAACCAGAGCCAGACCACTGGCTGCAAATGCAAGAGGTGATTTATTGAGTAAACAGGCACCTGCGGATGCTACTGCAACTCGGGTACAGAGCATACCGGGCTTGCAGAGAGTACAATATTTATAGGGTTTTAATGGTTACATAAGTAACAGGCATTTCATTGGCTCATCTTGGGGCCAGGGGTAGTTCTCACGGACTAAGTTTCCTGGTATTACTTCATGAAAGACCCCAGGACGCTTCAGCAATTATTATCCTGGTCCCATGACTACTATGGTGATCATAGACACAACTGGAGGCAGGGGTAGTTGCCAAGGACTAGGTGTCCTGTTATTGCCACATAAAAGACCCTGGCACGCTTCAGCAATTATTATCCGGGTCCCATGACTGCTCTAGTGACCACAGATCCTGTTTGACATCCTGCCAGCTGGGCGAGGCACCTGGTCTGGGTTTCTTTCATTAGGCAATGGCCTGGCCTTGCTTTTCTTTTCCTAGGGGGTCCTGGGTAGGGGTCTTTCAATCCCCCCTTGTTATTGTGCATAGGTAGAATCTTTTACCTATTGTCCAGCCCTCTCTACTTAAGGTTTGCTTATGGTTCTATCTGTTTGAGGGCATGGTATTTTTGGGATTTAAATTTTTTCTGACAAACAGTTAGCCTCTCCTTGAGTTTATCCAGAGTTTTGGTTACTACCCCAGTCTTGTCTGCATAAAAAAACATTTCTCTTTGAGAGGGGCACATATGTCTCCCACTCTAATTATACTGTTCTCTATGTAAGGGAATTTTTTTCTTTTGACTTAGCATCTCAACCAGGGAAAAGAGGACGATGTATTTCTTTCCATGCTACGTCTTGCTGACTTTGGGACAAAGTTAGGGCACCCAAGAAGGCTGAAATGCAAGTCAAAAGCAAAAAGGGAATTTAGGTAATGGGGTATCTATCCAGGAGCAGCTGATTGGCAGACTGTGTGGAAGAGACAGGGGATGTCCACATCAGCTTAACTGGTTCACATCCTTAGCAAGTCTAGGGCTCACAGTCTTTAGGAGCAGGCTGTGGTCAGCAACTGATGTTCAGATGTGTTTGCCAGAAGTGGAAACCTGTTTTAGACATGTTTAAAACTGGGAACAGAAGTTAAAACTTATGTATTTTACTGGAACTCTTTAGACCCATAGTATTAGTGATCAGGAAGGTCAGGAATCCCATGACCAGGAGAGAAAATCTCATTCTCAGGAACAGACAGGTGGGATAACTGGCTGTACTTATCTGGAGTCCTCTTTGACCTGTGAGAAGTGGATTCAAGTGTATGACTTTTGATCCTCTTAAGCCTATATAAATTTTGTTATATAAAAGGACATAAAGGTTATAGGTACATTAGCATTATCAATTGGTACTGAAATCTACATTGTAGAAAAAGCAGATATCTGGGTATCTGTATTTTGTCCTAGCAGAAACTACAGATTTGGGCTAGTAGTGTGTATTTGTCTTCTGTCCAGGTATGAATTGGACAGAGGTATCTTTGGCCTGATGAAAAGCCCTTTAAGTTTATACTTAGATGATAACCAAAATAAACCTCAAAACCTTGAGCTTGTGATTGAACAAGTATTTAGATCCTTTGGTCCTTATTGAGACATATTAAGGCTTGATTTTTACATAAATAAAATGAGCTACCAAGCTGACTATAGTCTTGTGGATTTGGCTGCCTGATGTCAAGCTGACAACCAGTAATTCTTTTAGAGATCTGAGAAGGATAAATTTTATACAGTCCCCGAATCTACTAAAAAGTGCCAGGTACCAGTCCATATACAGCCATACCCACGTCTCCTCTATTAGCACTGGAGGCACAAGTATCAGGAACAGCATCAATCTCTACCAGGCCTGTAAGGTGAGTTTTCTTTCTCTCTGTGGAAGAGGGACATGGAAAAGACTGACCTTGTTTTGTCTCGGCAAAAGGGGTGCAATCAATTTTCCAGTGTCCCGCAGCTTTGTCCACATTCTGGGCCAGGTCCTGGCAGCAGCAGGTGTCACCTTTGAGCATCTTGCTCACTGGTCAGAGTCAACACAATCCGGGTGTAGGGACCAGGGTGCCTCGTAATCTTCTTTGGAGACTTTGGGTCACTGTTGGCAGTCTGTCTGATATTATAAACTTTTAAATTAAAATACTGCAGGTCTCTGAAGTATTAGCGGTTTGTCTGCCTTAAGTTTAACTGTTGAAAGTATAAACTTTATTAACCTTTATAAAACTATAACTTTATATTGTCAGGTCTAGCTTTAAACATTTTAACAGTATACATATTTTATAACCTTATAAATTGAAAACATTTTAAAAACTGTTCTGAAATTCCTTAATGTTTTTTAATATTGAAAATTAAAATACATTTTAGGCCTTTAAAACCATTATTATCTGGGTGACTGTTAAATTATAAAACTTAGCATTCCTGTGTATAAAAGCATTAACATTTTAAATCTGAATAAAAACTTGTTGATAGGATGGTACCTCATAACTTCCATGTGGTCACCTTTAGTTAAGATGGTGGATCAGGTATCTCTTTTAACTTTAGTAAAATGGCTACCAGCCAGCCATGTGGCCAGCTTGCCATGTGACTGACTGTAAAACGGTGGCGACCTGTACCACTTTTGTTTTAGCTCTATGCTTGTAATAAAACTTAGATTATGACAGAAAATACAGATAGAACTTTTTAACAAAACAAGCATACATAATTTTTGAGAGATCAATTTTTAAAATTTAGCATTTGTAGAAATGAAACATCATAGTAAACAGTTTACATTTTTTTTCTCTTGTAGTTATAACTTTAAGGCCATTTAGTTTCTGTGGAAAGACCGGATCTGGCCAAATGGCTTACCTGCTCCAGCCCTGTGTGCTTGGGCAGGGAGCTCTGGTGGAGGGAAAAGCTGGCAGATGGCTCCTTTGCCAGCACGCCATGTGCGTGGGGCAGAGAGACAGAGAGAGAGAGAGAGAGAGAGAGAGAGAGAGAGAGAGAGAGAGAGAGAGAGAGAGAGACCCCCATCCTCACATCCTGCACACCTCACAGACAGGCAGGTGAGGACAGAGCAGGCTCAGCTGTGTGGGCTGCAGCAGCAGTTGGAGAACAGAGCAGCTGCCTCACTGCATGCTCAGGGATAGGAGACCCTGGTACAGCATGCTCTAACCCATGGCACATAGTGGGAGGGACTTTTGCCCAGCATGCTATGTGTTCAGGGCAGCAAGAGAAGACCCCTGACCTGCACCATGTGTATAGGCGGGCAAGAACAGAGACAGAGGGATAAGATGGGCCAGTGACTAGCTAGGCTTGGCCAAAGTCCTCAGCCATAGGACCAACTTATAAAAAGAATTGTTTAGTTACTGAACCTGGGGCATATTAGATACACAACCAATTGTACACACACATAAAAAAAATTGGCATGCAACAGCTGTCTTAACATGAAAGTCACCTTATCAACAGGGTTGAAAAATTATTTATCCTGAACATGAAAACCTATTAACAATTTTAAATTAACTTTACAAAACTTGTTACTTGTAGTTTTCCCCTTGTAAGATTTCTATGAGGACCGCATCATCTAGGAGTAGATGATGATCTGGAGCTGGGACAGGGACCAAGGGTGAAGAAGGGGGGAGGGGAGGAGCCGACAGTTTTCTCCGAGACTGCCTTCGGAGGAGGTAGGAGAGTCACAAACGGGGCTGCCCATGTTGGGGGTCTGTAGCCAAATTTTCCCAAATAACAGTGTATGCTATCTGGTCCAGGTGTCCATGGGGTCCCTTGTCAAAGACCCGATCCTAAACCTGTAAGATAATTTCTAGGTTAAAGGTCCCATCCCGTGGCCAGCCCACATCGAAGGTTGGCCACTCAGATGTGTAGTTTATAGTGGTTAGAGGCACGAATCTGCACTTCATTTCAGTGATCTAAAGTAAGGCTCAAAGGGGTGGTTATGGTTTGTCCCATGCCTGAATCAGAAAACTCAAAATACAAAGACAAGTAGACAAACAAGACAATAACACAATTAAGCAACTCACAACCAGACATGCTGCGCGCTTTCGGCGGAGAACCGAAAGTAAATACTCAGACGGGTCAATAGTGGTCACGTTTTTCCCTTTTCAGGCCCATGAGCTCCAAACAATTGAGCTCTCCGGATCCCTGGCACGTCTGCCAGGGTGGCAGGGGAGAAGTCTGGGCTCGTCAGCCCCTTCTCAAGCCGCCCTAATTACTGAATGACTACATAGTCAAACTTTCGAACGCTGCTCAGAGACAGATCAACATACATACATATAACAAAGAACAAAGCAGACAGGGTGCCAGGGTGCCGGCTAGCTTACCTCCCGGTGGCACTGGTGGTTCTGGGGCAGAAATCTTGGTGGAAGCTCCAATAAAAGACCTCGGCATCAAAGCGCCAGGCACTGAACCGAACCCTCTGCCCAAGAACCGGGGCCAGACCACTGGCTGCAAATGCAAGAGGTGATTTATTGAGTACATGGCTGCAAATGCAAGAGGTGATTTATTGAGTACACAGGTGCCTGCAGATGCTACTGCAACTCGGGTGCAGAGCATACCGGACTTGCAGGGAGTACAATATTTATAGAGTTGTAATGGTTACATAAGTAACAGGCATTTCATTGGCTCATCTTGGGGGCAGGGGTAGTTCCCACGGACTAAGTTTCATGGTATTACTTCATGAAAGACCCCAGGACGCTTCAGCAATTATTATCCTGGTTCCATGACTACTATAGTGATCATAGACACAACTGGGGGCAGGGGTAGTTGCCAAGGACTAGGTGTCCTGGTATTGCCACATAAAAGACCCTGGCACGCTTCAGCAATTATTATCCGGGTCCTACGACTGCTCTGGTGACCACAGATCCTGTTTGACATCCTGCCAGCTGGGCGAGGCACCTGGTCTGGGTTTCTTTCATTAGGCAATGGCCTGGCCTTGCTTTTCTGAAACTAGGGGGTCCTGGGTAGGGGTCTTTCAATGTGTTCTTGGATCCGATTTGCCAGTATTTTATTGAGTATTTTTTGCATCAATGTTCATGAGGGATATTGGTCTGAAATTCCCTTTCTTAGTTGTGTCTTTGTGTGCCTTTGTGTGCCTTGGGGATCAAGGTTATTGAAGCCTCATAGAAAGAGTTTGGCAAAGACCGCTCTGCTTCTAATATGTGGAATACTTTGAGAAGAATTGGTATAAGCTGTTCTTTGAATTTCTGGTAGAATTCTGCAGTGAGGCCATCTGGACCTGGGCTTTTTTTGGTTGGGAGAATTTGATGACTGCTTCTATTTCCATAGGTGTTATATTTGTATTTAAATTGCTTATCTGCTCTTGATTTAGTTTTGGCAAGTGATAGCTATCCAGGAAGTCGTCCATTTCCTTTAAATCTTCGAATTTTGTGGAGTACAGGTTTTCGAAGTATGACCTGATGATTCTCTGGATTTCTTCAGAGTCTGTTGTTATGTCCCCCTTTTCATTTCTGATTTTGTTAATTTACATATTCACTCTCTGCTGTTTGGGAAGTTTGGACAAAGGTTTGTCAATCCTGTTGATTTTCTCAAAGAACCAACTCTTCGTTGCATTGATTCTTTGTATTGTTTTCCTAGTTTCTACTTTATTGATTTCAGCCTTGAATTTGATTATTTCCTGGCGTCTACTCCTCCTGGGGGAGTTTGCTTCTTTGTGTTCTAGAGCTTTCAGCTGTGCTTTTAATTCTCTAGTATAACTATTCTCCTGTTTCTTCATGTGGGCACTTAGTGCTATGAACTTCCCCTGTAACACTGCTTTCAAAGTGTCCCATAGGTTTGGGTATGTTGTGTCTTCATTCTCATTGAAATCTAGGAAGTTTTTAGTTTCTTTTATTATTTCTTCTTTGACACAAGAATGGTGCAGTTGTGCATTATTCAATTTCCATGAGTTTGTAGATTTTCTGCAATTTGTGTTGTTGTTGAATTATAATTTTAAAGAATGGTGGTCTGATAAGATTCATGGAGTTATTCCAATTTTTTTGAAGCTGCTGAGATTTGATATGTTGCCAAGTATGTGGTCGATTTTTGAGAAGGTTCCATGTGGTAGTGAGAAGAAAGTATATTCTTTTTTATGTGGATGAAATGTTCTATAGATATCTGTTAATCCTAGTTGGGTCATTACTTCTATTAGACCCTTTGCATGTCTTTCTTAAGGTTGAGAAAGTTTTCTTCTATGATATTGTTGAATATGTTTGCTGCCCCTTTGAGGTGGTTTTCTTCACCTTCTCCTATACCTAGTATTCTTAGGTTTGGTCTTTTCATGGTGTCCCAAATTTCCTGGATGTTTTTTGTTAAGGATTTGTTGAACTTAAGATTTTCTTTGGTTGATGAATCCATTTCTCCTAGTGTATCTTCAACACCTGAGATTCTCTCTTCCATTTCTTGTATTCTGTTGGTAATGTTTGTATCGGTAGTACCTGACCATTTGCCCAGCTTTTCTGTTTCCAGCCTTTCATCAGATTGTGTTTTTTTATTGTCTCTATTTCAGTTTTCAATCTTTGCATGTTTGCATTGTTTCTTGCAATTTTCATTTTATCTTTTCATCCATTTGTCGCATCTTATGAATGTTTTTGTTTGTTCTTTCTTCATTTCTTGCATTTTTTCTTTGCTTTTTCTTCCATTTGTTGCTTTTTTTGGAGAACACTGCATGTAAGTGAAGCATTATAGTGGCGTCTTTGCCAAAAAAAAAACCCACTGCAGATTAAAACACTTCACAATGGCATATGTGCAAAAAACAATGTACTGCTACTGCAACTGTATGTAAATTCCATTTGTGTTAAAGGACGTTAAGAATGAATTTGCTTGCTGAGCATTGGTGGCGCATGCCTTTAATCCCAGCACCCAGGAGGCAGAGGCAGGTGGATCTCTGTGAGTTCGAGTCCAAGCCTGATCTACCGAGCGAGTTCCAGGACAGGCTCCAAAACAATACAGAGAAACCCTGTCTCGAAAAAAAAAAAGAATGAATTTGCTTGCTTCAGTACAGCAGCATGTATGTTCCTATGTGTAATGGACTGTGAAGAATACGGTGAAAACAGAAGCACTTTTACAAGAGCAAGGGCTTTGTTATCCCATGAATCTACAGAGAGATGCATTGCAGCACACGAGGGGATTGATTTGCAGGAAGACAGAGGAAATGAGGTCATTATGCAGGAGAGCTGTCAGGACACTGATTAAGCAAGGATGGAACAAAAGAGCACAGCGTGCACCTCTGAAAGTGAAGCAGCCCACTGTGGTATCCTTTCAGTACACAGGCACTTGCTACTGAAAAGCCTCACAATGACGCACTTGCAAAATCAATGTGCTGCCACTGCAGTGATTAAATTCCACACTAAAGATCATGCAGTATTACTCCTGAAACTCTGAGTTTGTTTGCTTTAAATAACAACAAATGAGATCCTATATACAATGGGATTTTTAAGAACATAGAGAAAATGGTAGCATATTTTATCATTTTAATTTTTTATATTATAATCTAAGTTCCCCCTCCCTTCTCTCCTGCTATTCCCACAACCAACCTGCACCTCCCATCTGTTCCTTGGAGAGGGTAAAACCTTCCTGAGGCAGGACCAAGGCATCTCTTCACATCTCCACACCCCTGTGTGTAAACTGAGTAAGTTATCTTTCCATATAGAATTGGCTCCACTAAGTCAGTTTGTGCATTAGTGTTACATCTTGGACCCAATGCCAGTCATCACATACTGTCCCAGTCACACCATTACCACCATATTATGGGAGTCTAGTTGGATCTTATGCAAGTTCCACATTTCTTAGATATTTGAAACTCTTACTCCCAGATATATGAGCTCAGGTCAGCTGATTCGGTGGGTTTCCCCATCATGGTCTTGACTGCTTTGTTCGTATTATCTCTTCTCTCTCACTTCAGTTATATTCCAGGAGCTTGGCCCACTGCTTAGTTGTGGATTTCTGCATCTGTTTACATCTGTTTCTAGAAGAGGGTTCTAGCTTCTCTGGGGTTGTGGATTGTAGGCTGGTTTTCTTTTGCTTTATGTATGCTATTCACTTATTAAGGAGTATGTGCTATATTTTCCTTTCTTGTTCTGTGCTACATCACTCATAAAGTTTTTTTTATTATTTCTGTCTTTTTCCCTGTAAATTTTAGGTTGTCATTGTTTCTTACTAAATCGTAGTACTCCCTTTTGTAAATGTACCACATTTTTAATCCATTCTTCAGATGAAGGCCATCAAGGTTGTTTCCAAGATCGGGTTATTACAAATAATGTGGCTGTGAACATAGTTAAGCAAATGTCTTTGTGATGTGAATGTGCCTCCTTTGGGTATATGTTCAACAGGGGTATTACAGGGTCTTAAGGTAGGTTGAGCCCTAATTTTCTGAGAAATTGCCATATTCATTTCCACAGCAGCTGTACAAGTTACACTTCCACCAGCAATGGAGAAGTGTTCCCCTTTCTTCACATTCTCTCCAGCACAAGCTGCCATTGGTGTTTTTGATCTTATCCATTCTGATCAGTGTTAGATGGTATCTCAGAGTTGTTTTGATTTGCATTTCCCTGATGACTAAGGATGTTGAGGAATTCCTTAAGTATCTTTCTGTCATTTGAAATTGTTCTGTTGTAAATTCTGGGTTTGGATCTGTATCTCATTTTTTAATTGGATTATTTGGTAGTGTGATGTCTAGTTTCTTGAGTTCATTGTATATTTTGGAGATCAGTCTTCTGTCAGATGTGGGGTTAGTGAAGATCTTTTCTCATTCTGTTAGGAACCATTTTATCTTGTCGACTGTATTCTTTGCTTTACAGGAGTTTCTCAGTTTCAGGAGGTCCCGTTTACTAATTGTTGCTCTCAGAGTCTGTGTTACTGGTGTTTTATTTAGGAAGTATTCCCTGTGCCTATGTGTTCAAGGTTATTTCCCACATTCTCTTCTATGAGATTCAGTGTGAATGGCTTTATATTGAGGCCTTTGATCATTTATGCTTGAGTTTTGTGCATGGCGATTCATATGGAGCTATGCGCGTTCTTCTACACGTTGACAGCCAGTTATACCATCACCATTTGCTGAGTAGGTTTTCTTTTTTCCATTTTATATTTTTAGCTTCTTTCTCTAAAATGAGGTGTTCATAGGTGTGTGGGTTGATATCTGGGTTTTCTATTTGACTCCATTGGTCTGCCTGTCTATTTTTATGCCAATACCAAGCTGTTTTCATTAGTATAGTTGTAAGGTACAGCTTGAAGTCAGGGATGATGATGCCCCCAGATTATCCTTTTCTGTGCAGGATTACTTTGACTATCCAGGAGCTCTTGTTTTTCCATATGAATTTAATATTATTCTTTCAAGATCTATGAAGGTTTGTGCTGGTGTTTTGATGGGGATCACATTGAATCTGTAGATTAGTTTTGGTAGGATTGCCATTTTTACTATGCTAATCCTACCTATCCAAGTGCATGGGATATCTTTTAGTTTTTTCACACATTCTTTAATTGCTTTCTTTAGAGACTAGACATTCATGTCATACAGATCTTTCACTCGTTTGGTTAGAGTTACCCCAAGATAATTCAAATTATTTGTGACTATTATAAAGGATATTGTTTCTCTGATTTCCGTCTCAGCCCATATGTCATCTGTGGGTATAGAAGAGCTCCTGATTTTTTGAGTGAATCTAGCATCCTGCTATATTACTTAATGTATTTATCAATTGTAGGAGTTGTCTGAGTAAAGTTTTGGGTCACTTATGTAAACTATGGTATCAACAGCAAATGGCAAGAGTTTAACATCTTCTTTTCCCAATTTGTATCCCCTTGATCTACTTTTGTTGCCCAATTACTTTAATTAGAACATCAAGGACTGTTTTGAATAGATATGGAGACAGTGTACAGCCATCTCTTGCTCCTGATTACAGTGGACTTGTTTGGAGTTTCTCTCCATTTAGGTTGATGTTGGCTGTTGGGTTACTGTATAGTGCCTTTATTATGTTTAGGTATGTTACTGGCATTCCTATTCTCTCCAACACCTTCATCATGAAGAGCTTTTGAATTGTGTTTAAGGCTTTTTCAGCATCTAGCTAGATAATCATACGTTTCTTTAGTTTATTTATATGGTGGAATACATTGAAAGATTTTTGCATGTTGAACCATCCTTGCGTCTCTGGGATGAATCCTACTTGGTCACGGTTGATGATTTTTCTGGTGTGTTCTGGAATTCGTTTTTCCAATATTTTGTTGAATGTTTTTACATCAAAGTTCATGAGGGAAATTAGTCTGTAATTTCTCTTTTTAGTTATGTCTTTGTGAGGATTTAAGATTTAAAAAGTGACTTTGGCAACACCATCTAAATCAACATAATACAGGGTCCCCGGGAGTAGTACATGAGCATCCAAGTTTGCACGAGGTCTCCCAGGCAGTGCTGGCAGCCAGAGAGTACAACTAGGAGAAATCTGGGAGGACAGGTGGAAGAGACACAGCACAAGGAGAGGAGGACACTAGGGGACAGTCACCCAGCCACACAGTCAGCCAAAGAGTCAAAGTGAAAGTAAGAAATACAGAAGTAAGATAAAGAAAAAGCCCAGAGGAAAAGGGAAGGTGGGGTAACTTAAGTTAAGGAAAGCTAGCGAGAAATAAGCCCAGGTAATCCATGTGTTTAATTTTAATCAGGCATGTTGGGAGAGCCAAAGAGGGCTTCTGGTTGCTGGATTTCAGTTCTTTGATAGCTGGACCTTGGTAGTCAGCCTCAGGAGGAAGAGGCCAAAGAAGAGTTAGACCTTAGTGGCTAGCTTTAGGTATGTGATCCAATGTTTTTTAGCAAGGCATAGAGGATTTGGGAGAAGGGCAAGGCCTGCCAGAGTCCTGTTTGCCAGGCTCAGGCTAGTTAGAGTCCCTTCAGTTTCCTTCCCCATTCTCTTACAATGAGAGCAACGTAGCCCAACTCCTTTGTTTCTGTTGCCAATAGGGGTTATAGTTATTTCTAATGATTATTCTATTTATATGTTACCTCATCTGTGCGGTACATCATCATCGAATAGCTTTCCTATGCCCTAGATCTACATGGCCCTCTGAGATCTACATCAGCTCTCTGGATGGGCCCTAAAGATCCCTTCCTCTGTTTGACATCCTAAAAAACACGCCCACAGCAATAATCTGTCAGAGAAATCATCCTTGTTAAATCTATTGGCAGTCCATGCTGTTTTCTGAGACCGGGTAATGGAGGAGGGTCCAGGAATATTAGGCCGATCCATCAGGAAAGCAGGGATGACTCCTTTAAGTGCAGTCTCTAGGGTTGTGTCATGCTCCTCCAGTCATTTTCAACAGGCAGAAATTGGATGAATCCTGCCGAATAGTAGGGAGTCTGAACAGGGGAATGCCCTAGAAATCGAGGAAGCACGTGACTGAGAGGCCCCTAGGGGACTCCTAGCTCCCATCCCCTTGATGATGGCATTTCATATGTTCTAATAAAGTTTGTGGTTTTCATTCTCTTTTCTCTGTGTGTGTCCAGCACTACACCATTCTTCCCACCACATTCAATTTCCTGGGGCCTGCTGCTGTTGCTCCTTTCATGTGTTTGTCCATTGCATTGCCTGAAAATCCAACCCTTTGTTCATGGCACGCAACATCAGCAGATTGCCTACACGAATACCCCTCATCTCAAGAGCCCCGGATCACAACTACTAACAGTCTATGAACTTCTTTCTGCCCACCTCTACTTAGTTCAAAGCATGTACCCCATGGGCTGTAACACTCTGGGCTCTGTACAACTTTTAGTTCAGCCTCCCAAACAAGACCTTTATCCATGGCTTCATGTTCTGTGAGCCCTTGTATGTGATTAGTGATTGTATTTCAATATCACATAATCCCGGGGGATGAAATGTATTTGGGAAAATGAGAAATGGATTGATTTTTCTCTCCCTGCTCCCCCGTGAACCCAGTACATCATCTATGGCTATGAGGAAGCTAAGATGAAGATCTGTTTCATTTTCATTACAGGTCAGGGTGACCCAGTCAAATGGGTTCCCTGCCATAACCTCTTCTACAAACTTTTCTTTTTGCTACCTGGTGTTAGGGTCTTCAAGAAGTCCCACAAAACACCACCATCCATGTATGCAACCAGTGAGTGTTTACTATCTGGAGAGTAAATTTTCCAGCAAGCTGGGGCCGCACATCTGACAGGAAGGCAAAATGGGGACCCCAAGAGAGCATGCCGGCTCCTTGTAAGCATAGCCTGGGCGAGTTTCAGGGACAGGTAGGCTATGTCAAATGTAGTTGGTTAAGCAAGTATCAGTTATGTCAGTACATTTCTGATTGCCTGGGGCAGCAGCAGCTGGCTGGGGCTATAGGTTTTCCATCTTTGACTATGTTTGGACAAGTCCCAGGACCTGTTCCTGTTTGGGCATTGCCTTGAGGTACTGTGGGGACTGGCTCTGGCCTGGTACCTGTTATGTCCCTCTTCTCTGTTTACCTGGTATCTCTCTTGTTGTTTTTTTTAGGAAACTCGGGCCCAGTTGTAAAATGGGAAAAGTTCAGACGTTTCACATGGAATCAAGAAACAGTAACATTTACACACGAAGCCAAGTCTTTAGATACATTTGAACATGCCCTTTTTAAATTCTCGGAGAAGCTTCTGATAGAATGATGAAACTCATAGGCTAGGAGATTACTGCAAGTTACCAACCACAGCTTGGGACGTTTTATTTTTAAAATTTTCATATCTCATTTCCTTATCTTCTGCCTCAGAGACACCGCATGCTTGTATAGTTACCATGCACAAAGAAAGGTGTTCCTGTTGACTCCACCTATCACAATCAATCATACCACAAGCCTCGTGCTCACACGCATGATGACAAAAGGGAAATTTGAACTTTTCCAGGAGCTAATGATTACCTCCCCTCCCACCCTTCTGGGTAGTCAAAGCTGTTAAATAATGGGGAATGACTAAGGAGAGATACTCCTGAACATAAATTATAAAGCGTCCATGAGATCCACATTCATTTTTTCCAAGGTGAGGGGATAGTTTTGTTTTATGAAACAGTGTCTCATACCACCTTGCTGTAAAGCAGAGGGTGACATTCAACTTTTGATATTTCTGCCTCCATCTCCATGGTGCTGTGGTTTCAGGTGTGTATCACCATCCCTAGTGTATAGTTAATCGGCAGGGCAGGGATGTATTCCAGGGTTTCCTGAATACTAGGGAGTCCCTAAAAAATCAAGCCAGACTCACAATGTAGGGTAAAGGGTCCAAGGAAAGAACACCCTGACCCAGAGATCAGGGCAAAGAGAAAACACCCTGACCCTGACATGACACCAAGGACTAGAGCCGAAGGAAAAACACCCTGACCCTACCTTGATCCTGAGACCAAGGCCAAGTAAAGAACACTCTGACCCTGATTTGACCCCAAGCCCCAAACCAGGCCCAAGCAACAGACTCCCACCAATCACTACACTTGACCCAAGATCAGGCCACAAAAAATCCCACCGATTTCAGGCCACCCAGGAAAGCTCCACCCCTATCCCTCACTCCAAAATACTCTATGTAAACTTTACTTTGTCTTCTTCAGTTCCCTGGTGCTTCTCGACTGATTATAGGTAGCCACTCTCCTGTTTTTCCCTCCCAATAAATCTCCTGTGTGAGATTCGTTGTTCAGTGTGACTCTGTAGTATGGTCTGGTTCCCAACTGCCAGGATACCTTTCCCTTCAGAGCTGTAACACTTGTACTGGGGAGCCTTTCCCTGGCTGGAGCATAGCTGTAACACTTCTGTTGGGGAAGCCTTTCCCTGCAGACCTGTAACACTTTCACACAGTCCCTAAAGATAAGAGCTTGTACATCAACGTGATACTTTAACTTTGCTGAAAAGAAATTTATTGCAAACAACAGCCAAACAGAAACAGAAAAAAAGTGAACTTGCTTCAAAAGGAACATGGACTTCAGATCTAATGTCCAGAGGAAGACCCCATGGCATTGAGGACATCCCAGTTCAGTCCACTTGGGGCTTCAGGACAGGCTGAGCTTGTTGAAGAGGTATTCAGCCAAGCGGTTCTCTGGGGCCCCCATCTGGCGCAGATTGGTCAAATAGAGGCTCACCTCCTTCAGAACTTGGACCTGCTGATCCAGGCAGTGTTGCTTCAGGAAGTCGCAGAGGTAGGCGTTGCCTTTTCCCTTGGCCAATGCATGCAGGTTCAGCAGGCTCTGGTTGGTGGTCATCTCCATGTGGAAGGCACACTCCATGGCCTGGATGCCCCCTTGCCAGCTGTCACGGTCTGGTCTCGCGATGTTATGGAGGACGATGCGGCCTCCACACTTATTCTGCAGGGCCATGAACATCTCGGCACAGGCCTGGTGGTGGTGTGACTTGCTCAGGGAGAAACGCTTCAAGTTCCCCTGGGCCATGTCATCACGGTCAAAGTGGAAGGCCATCGATAAGTACACGTAGGAGGCGTACATCTCTAGCTGGATATGGGTGTTGATAGCGTCCTCGCAATCGAGGTCGTAGCTCTGGTGCACTCGGGAGGGCGCTGCGGCCATTATGGCGGGCACTTGAACACCACGACAGTCTCAGCAGCTCCTGTTCCTGCTCAGAGGGGCACGGCAGGTGTGAAGGCGGAGAACACACCGTACCTGAGTCCCTCAGAAGAGAGGAAGACGCCGCGTGCAGCTCAGCGCATCAGCACGACCTCAAGCGGCTCTGAGGGAAACACGAGGCGGCAACAGAAGTGACTATTGGCGCCTGATGATTACGTCATTCCAGCGCCAGGGCTTACAGCGGCAAGGGGGCAGGTCAAAGCGCTGGTTTCCGTAGCAACGGGGCGTGGTTGGCTCTGACTGACCTACACCAGGTTTTAAAGGACTCTGGGAATAAACTCCAAAGGATTAGGCTAAATCCTCTGGGTGCTTCATAAAGTAGTTTCTCTGGATATCTCTACAACGTTATGTCTCTCAACATTCTGCCGTTTGCTTTCCTAAGGTAAACTGTATGTCACACAGCGTTTTCCGAATGACAGCTCTCCTCACTGGCCTCAGCTAGCATTGAACTCACCCTAGGAGGATAGGGTCACGGGTTAGGACGTAGGGTCATCGGTGCCCAGTGCCATCAGTAAATCAGGCAACTGTGTGATAACCTTAACTTCCACATAGGATTTTAAAATCGTTTTTCCGATAATAAAAGTGACAGCTTTTTTGATTAACATAGAGGGTGCCTGAGAAAACACTCTGATGCCTTTCTGTGGGTACTGTAATTATTCATGGTGATTCAACGTCCTCCAACATTCTTTTACTGCCTTTTCAATCAATAAATGAATGCAGTTAATTAAATTAGCCTTAAGATTCTATTTTTTCTTTAGTATGAGCATGAGTGCAAGTATTAAGTGATCTTTTAAGAAGGCTATGTTATACTTCCTAGTGAGGCTTTTCTCCATAAACTGTACATTTTGCATTTTTCCTTCCTCAGCTTGCTCCTTTCCATTATAAGTCTGCATAGGTGTGATTACTAATAACCACAAGACACACTCAATACTAGGCTGATTTACAATTGCCTTTACCAATGCCATTAATCCAAAACTCTTCAGTTTACTCTCAGGAAGATTTTTTTGGACAAGTGCAAAAACCAGCCAAATCTGTCATCAAAGTATCACAGGAATGATCTCTGGGTCAATTAAGTTTTCCCTCTGAAACTTCTAGAGCTAGGCCCCCACAGTTGAAATCACCATCGGTACTATCTTCCATGCTCCAACTAGGATGGTGCATTAAACCCTGCTTAATTCGTTCAACTCTTCCCTACTCCAAAGTCGACATAATGCCAATAAGGGGCGTTGTTATGCCTGTGAGAGTAATACTCTTCTCCCTGGCACCAACTTCTGCCTTAGTCGGTGTTCTATTGCTGTGAAGAGACACCATGACCATGGTGACTCTTATAAGAGAAAGCATTTAATTGGGCTTGCTTACAGTTTCACATGTTCAGTCCATTTTCATCATGCCTTCTCCCTCTCCCTGGGTCCTGGACTACCTGGCTCTGTTCCTGCCCCCAACTCCCCTCCTTCTCAGGCCCGGTGGTTTCTCCCCGGCACTTACCTATGCCAGCCCTGTCCTGGGCCTGGGCCTGGGCCTTCTCCTTAGGGAACCTCTCCTCGTTGCTGTGGGGCCTATCTAATCCTAGCCTACCCAGGGATCCTTCTTCTCCAGACAACCTTCCTCTACCCTGGGATCTGTCTTTTCACCCTGGGATCTGTCTTTGACGGGTGATCACTCCTCAATGACAGCTCAAAGGCTGGCAAAGTTTGCATGGCTCCGTGGAGCATTTGTTAATTGGCTGAATAAGTACTCTGCATGCAGAGGCCACTCGGAGCTTGGCCAACAACAGCTCCATGACTCCAGCGTCAATGGCGCCTACTGCTGAGCCTCGTTCTAAACTGCCCCCTTTCCCTGGGATGTCTGATCTTGCTTTCACTCATTGGATGAGTCAGTGTTTCTACCCTAGTCTCATTTTAACTTTTGAGCTTCAAAATTTGTAAATAAATGAGGCATCATCGCTTGTATCATTTACTGTCAGTGTTGCAATCAGACACAAAAACACTATAATGCCAGACTTCATACCTGAATCTCCTAGATCCATTAGTTTATATTTTCTCAAATAGAAATAGAAAGAACCACATTACTCAGTATATCTCTATGGGGATACCAAAAATGATATTAATGCTAACAATATACATGAAATTTGATAATAATAGTATATATTAATACAGTTATTTTTCTGACTCTCATAAATTTCCCTTTTTACAAAACTGTACTTGAGACAATTCACTTGATATCTACATTTGTTATACATATATGAATCAAATAAAAGCTACTCCTGTTTCCTTTTTGACAATCAATACCACTGAAGGCAAAGGCAGCATAGAAAAACACTCATACATTCTCAAAGAAAGTGTATTTTACTGGGGTTTTCCACAATGGTTAAGCAAAAGATTACTGACATAATCTTATTTTGCCGATACATTTATTTTTTTTTGATGTTTGAATCACTTTTTCTGGTGTTTCCTGGCATAAAAATGTCAAGATTGTAATGAGCACATCTCAAATGAGACCATCCAAAACAAGTGAGTATAAGATGACGGTATTTTTAGTTCATTAGGCTCCAGTGCTTCAAACATTATTTGTGGGAGAACGAGGGAGGATAATGGATGGAGGGGAAGGAGAAGGGGAGAAGAGGAATGGGGAGGAGAAAATGAGGAATCAGGAAGATTGTGTCCAGGGATGAATAGAGGAGAGCAAGAAAAGAGATACTTTATTATAGGGAGCCATTATAAGTTTAAAGAGAAATATGGCACTAGGGAAATGTCCAGAGATATACAAGCATGATTTCAACTAAGAATCTAATCAGTAGTGGAGAGGCTACCTTAAAAATTCCTTCCCATATTATGAGACTGATGACTACCTTATATGCCATCCTAGAGTCTTCATCCTGTAGCTGATGGAAGCAGAAACATACACCCATAGCTAAGCACTGGGCCAAACTCCTGGAATCGAGTTGTAGAGAGGAAGGAATGATGAGCAATGGGGTCAAGACCATGCTGTTGAACCCCTCAGAAACAGCTGACCTGAGCAAGTGGGAGTTCACAGAGCCCAGTCTGACAGCTGGGGAACCAGTGTAGGACCAAACCAGGCCCCCTGAACATGGTTGTAAGTTAGGAGGTCTGGGCAATCTATGGGACCTATGACAGTGTAACCAGTATTTATCCCTAGTGCACAAATGGACTTTAGGAGCCCATTCCCCATAGTGGCTACTCTCTCAGCCTAGGTACACATGGGAAGGCCTAGGCCCTTTCACAAATAATGTGACAGACTTTGATGATTCCACAGTGGAAGGCCTTGCCCACCCTGGGGAGTGGATGGGGGGTTCGATGGGGGCCATGCGAGGATGAAAGGTAGAGGAAACTGGGATTGATATGTAAAATAAGATTGTTTCTAAATTAAATAAAATATAAAAAACTTATTTATGTAAAAAATACAATTTGTAAACAATGTACAAAATACGACATATTCAAAGAAGTTACTACTTATTGAGCACCCATATGGTCATTTAAGTCCCATCTCTTGCAGCCATCACCAACAGGCACTCCTTACTCAGAAACATAAATGCTAATCTTCATACAGATGACTAAAGTAGAAAACTGAAAACACGTTTTAAGATCAATCACCATTGATGGACGTATGATTCTAATGTATTCTGTGTAAAACAGGAATTTTTCCTTTTCCTATACTCTTTTTTTCTTTTTTTCTATTTTGCTTTATATTTACATTAGAAACAAGCTTGTTTTTCATGTCAATCCCAGTTCCCTCTTCCTCCCCTTCTACCCTGACCCCCACCAACCCCCTACACCATCCCCTTTCTGTGGTATAGACTGTGGCTTACGTTAATGATCAAGGAAAACAACCGAGTCCCAGTAGCCCAGCTAGCTCAAATCCCTTAATATTGAGAGATGTATTCACAGGTTCCAGAAAGCATCATTACTGAAACAAAGCTTTGAAAATAACAAAGATAGACTAAGATATTTTTGTTTAATAGCTTATAGGTAAAAACTCAAGAAGACAATATAAAATTTTAGAAAGGTACATAGCTGAGTGAGAAACTCGTTACAGTCGGGGAACAAAGCAGCCAAGTTATTACCAGGTAATTGACTTTTCTTGCTAGGAACAGTTGGTCACCAAACACTTTTAGGTTTTCAGATATCTATTATGATGGTTTATTTTGATTAAATTTTTGTTTATATATAACTCAAAATAAAGGTTCTTCTTTATTCAGAATCCATGTGCATTTGAAAAAATGTGATTTTGAAAACATGTGTTATACTGGAATGTCAGTTACAACATAGTGTCCTCTGTATGTGACAGGAAAACTGCATTCATGAATGTGGTTGCCTAAAATAAAACTAAACTATGACAGCACAGTTGCCATGCCAGTGTGGAAGGGGTAAATCTCAAAAGGCCACACACCTAGATGAAGAGCTATAGACAATTAATGACTATGGCGAGAGAGGGAGATTGAGACAGATAGACAGAGATTGAGAGAGAGAGATTATCAGTGTTACTCAGGTATAACCCCCCTTATTGGTTGTTCAGTCCCAAGTGGGCAGTCCTAAATACATACACATAAGAGTAGCACTAAATGGACTTTACAGGTTTTATTTATGAGTAAGGGTGTGTACAGCAATAATAATTAAAGAATAACAGGTCATGAATTTGAGAAGTGAAATTTAAGGGTTCAGGGGAGAAGTCCAAGGTAAGAGAGTTAATAGAGATAGGATGTAAGAGTATTTATATATTATAATATTTAAAAAGCAACAAAAGAAAGATGCCATGCAACAGAGTTCAAGTGGAGGGTTTTTTATTAGGGAAAAGAAAAGGAAAGCAGGGAGCCCTGCCTCCAAGACAGGAGTAGTGGGAGACAGGACAGAGAGGCAGAGAGAAAGTGTGTGTGTGTGTGTGTGTGTGTGTGTGTGTGTGTGTGTCAGAGACAGACAGACAGGCAGGCAGACAGACAGATACAGAGAGATAAGGAGAGAAAGAAAGAGAGGAGGATGGGAGGTAGCCTGGGCCCTTTTAAGGGAGGGTAGTGAATGTTCCTTCAGCTGAGGGCATATCCTGTCAGAAAACCAAGGACAGGCCAGTACAGATGCCTGAATACTAACATTATACATGAAAGTTTTCAAAATTAAAACATGTTTCTAAATATTCCCTACTTATATCACTGATTATGCTTACCACTGCAACTATTTTCCTTTTTATATTATTTTCTCCCAGATTATAACGTGTAATAGTCTAATGGTTGCTTGAATAAAGGAGTCATGCTGACATTTGAATCATGAAAATTCTGCAAGAAATAATTATCTATATTTGTTGAAGAATTTTTAAAGGGCACTAGAGACATGTTAGTAGACAGTCATACAAAACATACTACAAATACAAACTTGAGAAGGTACAGAAATACAGTATGTTGTAGCAATCCTATTATCTAACAAATTAGACTGAAGGATGTCATTGGTATGCACATTGGAGTCACTGAGAAGAGCTGTCACTAAAACAAAACTCTAGGATGTTAAACATAACTAACTGCTGGAATCATGAAAAGCACCTCATCAACAAAACAATCACATGTAAACAGTGTTCACATAGCTTGCTTAAAGAAATGGGGTGATTTGTTAAAATATTAGTACTTTATTAATATGTTTTCAAATACTGTATACGTGAGATGATCAGTGCAGTCACGTGGGTTGCTATGGAGCTTAGATCTCACGTTCTAACGCCTCATAACGGTTCTGAGCCTCCATTATCACTCTCTGTGATTCTGCAGCTAGTTCAGCCAGGAGCCCAAGCTTGCGGGTGGATCTATCGTTCACCATGGGTTTTCTGCGAAAGTCTCGTCGTCGCCAGCGCAACCGCTGCCCACTCCGCTCCTCAAGGGCTACGCCTGCCTATCCATTGGTGTTTATGGCACCACCCATGGTCTTGGCACCACCCATGGTCTCGCCACCATCTCAAGTGCGTCACAACTACCACTTCGACTGCGAGGCCGCTGTTAACCGTCTTGTCCAGCTGCAGCTGTGTAACTCCTATGTCTACCTGTCCATGGCCTTCTACTTTGATCGTGAAGATGTGGCTCAGGAGAACTTGGCAAGCTTCTTCCTGAACAAGTCGCACGAGTGTTCTGCGCACGCCGAGATGTTCCTGGAACTGCAAAACCAGCGTGGTGGCCGCATCTCACTCGGCTCTGTCAGCAAGCCAGTCCGTGTTGATTGGATCAGCGGCCTTAAAGCCATGGAGTATGCCCTTCGACTGGAGCTGACCACCAACCAAAGCCTTGTGGGCCTGCAGCTGCTAGCCGCTAGCAAGAGCGATGCCCATCTATGCAGCTTCCTGAAGAACCGTTTTCTGAACAAGCAAATTGAGATCCTCAAGGTGATAAGTGGCTACGTGACCAACATGCGCCAGATGGGGTCTCCAGATGACGGCATGGTTGAAAATCTATTTGGAAAACTTACCCTGGCTGGCAACAAAGAGAGCTGAGCTGAACAAAGTATAATAATTCTAAATTATTCCTCTCCAGGCTACCAGAATGGACACCTACATTGCCCTTCCAGCAAGTTCACTGGTTTTTCCTTCCCCTTTACCACTGTTTCCAATAAAGTCATTTGATTTCAATCAAATAAAGTGTCTAGTTTATTTATGTTTACTTCCCCTTACTTCCCAAGAATAAGGGCCTATTCCATGGAGGTCTAAGACCAGGATTCTCATCACCCACCCCTGGCCATCCTCTTACAGCCCCAAATCTCCAAAGGGTGGAAGGGAAAGCTGATCCAAGAGCCCCAGAAGTAGCATTCTTTATAAATCATGTGCGCATAGGTGGTAAGATATGATGGGGTGTGACGGGGAGTGTGGTCAGAACCCTGGTGTCTGTGCTTAGTGTAAGCAAGTGAAGTACCAGGGATCAAAGTAGGACTGAGACGGGGCAGGGATTAAAACAAGCAGTGGATGTGGGGGAGAGGGGAGGCAGGGAAACTGGGAGGAGTGGAGAGAAGGGATGTTGTTGTTGGGATGGATTTTTTTTCTTTTTTATTGTTCATTTTTAAATTTAAATTTAAATTAGAAACAGGGTTGCTTCACAAGTCTTTTCCAGGTCCCTCACCCTTTCCCTCCCCTCCTGCCGTGCCCTCCCCCCAATCACCCCAACATTCCCTCATCTCCACTGGGATGGTGAGGGGCTCCTTTGGGGTGTCCAAAGTGTGCCATTTCATCCAGGGCAGGGCCTAGACCCTCCCCCAAGATTTCAGGGTGAGAGTGCTTATTGCTATGAACTTGCCTCTTATCACAGCTTTCAAAGTGTCCCATAAGTTTGGGTATGTTGTGTCTTCATTCTCATTGAATTCTAGGAAATCTTTCATTTCTTTTTTTATTTCTCCTTTGACCCTGGAATGGTGCAATTGTGCATTGTTCAATTTCCATTAGTTTGTAGGGTTTGTGCAATTTGTGTTGTAGTTTCCAGGCAATCCCCAGGTGCTGGAACGCAGGCCCGGATGCAGGGCCAGGTTTAATTGGTTCCTCTGGAACAGCTGTTTCCCTGTTCTCTTGGATCTGCTGGTTTCTTTGTGTCATTGGTGGGAGAGAGGAACTGGAGTCTGGGGTGCTTTGCTCCCGCTGGGATTGGAAGCCCTGTGCAGTTCCCAGGTGATCCCCAGGCACTGGAACACAGGCCCGGATGCAGGGCCTGTTGTACCTGCTCCCTCCAGAAGAGCTGGTCCCCTGGTCTCCCTGGATCTGCTGGTAGGGATGGATTATATGAGGGAAGGATAACTAAAATGAAAAACCAGGATGTTAGATCAGGCATTATTCAGTGATAGACTCCAAATTCTGTTTCACTGCTAAGGGCTCAGCAGCAAATATCCTAGATATTGCTAGATATTGAAACATACCCAGTTTGGTTTGTGGTTTGCACACCCTTCCGGTGATGAATTTATCTTGATTCCTCTTATTCATATGTGCTTATAAACAAGGCAGATTATCAGTCCATGACTACTCCCAGAACTGGGATGTCTGATCTTTCTTTCACTCATTGGATGAGTCAGTGTTTCTACCTTAGTTTCAGTTTTAACTTTTGAGCTTCAAAATTTGTAAATAAATGAGGCATCATTCCTTGTATCATTTAATGTCAGTGTTGCAATCAGACACAAAAACACTATAATGCCAAACTTCATACCTGATTCTCCTAGATCCATTAGTTAATATTTTCTTAAATAAAAATAGAAAGAACCACGTTACTCTTTATTTCTTTATGGTGTAGTAAAAAAGATAATAATGCTAACAATATAAACTCCATTTGAAAATAATAGCATACATTAATACAGTTATTTTTCTGACTCTCATAAATTTCCCTTTTTCCAAAACTCTGTTCTTGAGACAATTCTCCTGATATCTGCATTTGTTATACATGTATGAATAAAAAAACTGCCCCTGTTTCCTTTTTGACAATCAATACCACTGAGGGCAAGGGCAGCATAGAAATACAGTCATACTTTCTCAAGGATAGTGTATTGTATTGGGGTTTTCCACAAAGGTTAAGCAAAAGATTACTGACATAATCTTATTTTGCCAATACGTTTCTTTTTTGGATGTTTGAGTCTTTTTTTCTGGTGTTTCCTTGCATAAAAATATGAAGATTTTAATGACCACATCTCAAACGAGACCATGCAAAATAAGCGTGTGTGTATAATATGACAGTATTTTTACTTCATTAGCCTCCTGTGCTTCAAAACTTAGTTGTGGGAGACTGGGGGAGGGGAGGGTTGGAGTAGAAGGAGAATGAGAGAAGAGGAGTGTGGAGGGGAACATGAAGAATCAGGAAGATTGAGTATGGGGAAGAATAGAGGAGAGCAAGAAAAGAGATGCCTTAATAGAGGGAGCCATCATAGGTTTAAAGAGAAATCTGGCACGAGGGAAATGTCCAGAGATCTACAAGCATGACCCCAACTGAGAAACTAAGCAATAGTAGAGAGGCTACCTTAAAAGCCCTTCCCGTATAATGAGACTGATGACTGCCATAGATGCCATCCTAGATCCTTCATCCAGTAGCTGATGAAGCAGAAGCAGACACCCATAGCTAAGCACTGAGTCAAAGTGGAATTCAGTTGTAGAGTGGCAGGAGTGATGAGCAAAGGGATCAAGTTCATGCTGAGGAAACCCACAGAAACAGCTGACATGAGCACGTGGGAGTTCACACAGCCCAGTCTGACAGCTGGGGAACCAGTGTAGGACCAAACCAGGCCCCCTCAGTGTGGGTGTCAGTTAGGAGGCCTGGGCAATCTATGGGACTTCTGCCAGTGGAACCAGTATTTATCCCTAGTGCACAAATGGACTTTGGGAGCCCATTCCCCATAGAAAGCTACTCTCTCAGCCTAGGTACACGGGGGAGGGCCTAGCCCCTTTCCCAAATGATGTGACATACTTTTTTTATCATTTTTTATTTTAATATTAAATAGCTTGTTTTGCATGTCAATCCCAGTTCCCTCTTCCTCCCCTCCTCCCGCACTCCCCTTCCTCTCCTCCCTCCCACCCTATTGCCAAATCCTTCCACATAGGGGATATCTAGAGTCTGTCATTTTAATCTGGGTAGGGTCCAGGCACTCCCCTAAGAGTCCAGGCTGAGAGAGCATCCCTCTTTGTGCTATAGGCACACGAAGACTGTTTATATACCAGGGATAGACACTGATCCACAGCTCAGGGCCCCATAGGTTGCCCAGGCCTTCTCGCTGACACTCACATTTGGGGGGTCCAGATCAGTCCCATGCTGGCCTCCCCACTGTCAGTCTGGGGTCCAAGAGCTCTCCCCTGTTCAGATCAGCTGTCTCTGCTGGTTTTGCCAGCCCATTCTTTGCCAATTTGCTCATCACTCCTCTCTCTCTGTCACTGGGTTCCTTGGGTTCAGTTCAGTGATTAATTGTGTGTTTGCCTCTGCTTCCATCAGTCACAGGTTGAAGGCTCCCGGATGGTTATAGACATCAAGTTCATTATCAGGAATGGGCATTCGAGGTGATCTCTCCACTATTGCTTAACTTGCCAGTTGGTGTTATCCCTTTAGATCACTCAAGGTCACTCTGGTGCCTGATCTGTATTCGATCCTATGATTCCCTCTTCCCCCTATTCTACCCCCCCTCAACTTCCTGTTCCCCCATGACCAACTCTCTTCCTCTTCACCCCCTCTCTTCTTCCCAGGTCCCACTCCCCCCACCCCTCGCCGTGTTCCCCATCCATTCAGGGGATCTTGTCTCAATCCTCTTCTCTTGGGTACTATGCATATATGCATATCTTTTAGGTTCTTTCCTGTTTCCCAGACTCTCTATCAGTGGAAGTGCAGACTGGCACTATCCTGATGCATGTCTAAAATCCATATATGAGTGAGTACATACCATGTTTGTCTTTTTGCGACTGGGTTACCTCACTCAGGATGGTTTCTTCCAGTGCTATCCATTTCCCTGCGAATTTCAAGATTCCATTGTTTTTTTTTCTGCTGAGTAATACTCCATTGTGTAAATGTACCACATTTTCTCTATCCACTCTTCAGTTGAGGGGCATCTAGGTTGCTTCCAGGTTCTGGCTATTACAAATAATGCTGCTATGAACATAGTGGAGCAGATGCCCTTGTTGTATGAACTTGCCTCATTTGGATATATGCCTAAGAGTGGAATTGCTGGGTCTAGTGGTATATTAATTCCCATTTTCCTGAGGAATCTCCATACTGATTTCCAAAGAGGCTGTATGAGTCGGCACTCCCACCAGCAGTGGAGGAGTGTTCCTCTCTCTCCACATCCTCTCCAGCATAAATTGTCTTCGGTGTTTGTGATTTTAGCCATTCTGACAGGAGTAAGATGGTATCTCAGAGTTGTTTTGATTTGCATTTCCCTGATGGCTAAGGATGTTGAGCACTTTCTTAAGTGTCTCTTGGCCATTTTAGCCTCCTCTACTGAGAATTCTCTATTTAGCTCTGTACCCCACCTTTTAATTGGATCCTTTGGTGTTTTGGAGACTTGTTTCTTGAGTTCTTTGTAAATTTTGGAGATTAGCCCTCTGTCAGATGTAGGGTTAGTGAATATCTTTTCCCATTCTGTGGCCTGCCTTTTTGTCTTTTTGACTGTGTCCTTTGCCTTACAGAAGCTCTTTAGTTTCAGAAGGTCCCATTTGTTAATTGTCGATCTCAGTGCCTGTGCCACTGGTATTATGTTTAGGAAGTGGTCTCCTGTACCAACTCGTTGAAGAGTATCTCCCACTTTCTCTTCTAAAAGTTTCAGTGAGGCTGGATTTATGTTGAGATCTTTGATCCATTTGGACTTAAGTTTTGTACAAGGCGATAAACATGGATCTATCTGCAGTCTTCTGCATACCAGTACCCAGTTATGCCAGCACCATTTGTTGAAGATGCTTTCTTTTTCCATTGTACAGTTTTAGCTTCTTTGTCAAAAATCAAGTGTTCATAGGTGTGTGGGTTAAAATTAGAGCTTTCGATTCGGTTCCATTGGTCTACCTGCCTATTTTTGTGCCAATACCAAGCTGTTTTCACGACTATAGCTCTATAATAGAGCTTGAAGTCAGGTATGGTGATGCCTCCTGAAGTTCCTTTATTGTATAGGGATGTTTTAGCTATCCTGGGCCTTTTGTTTTTCCATATAAAGTTGATTAATGTTCTTTCCAGGTCCTTGAAGAATTGTGATGGAATTTTGATATGGATTGCATTGAATCTGTAGACTGCTTTTGGCAAGATTGCCATTTTTATTATGCTGATCCTACCAATCCAAGAGCATGGGAGATCTTTCCATTTTCTGGTATCTTCTTTGATTTCTTTCTTTAAAGACACAAAGTTCTTGATATACAGGTCTTTAATTTCCTTGGTTAACATTATCCCCAGATATTTGATGCTGTTTTTGGCTATTGTAAAGGGTGATGTTTCTCTGATTTCTTTCTCAGTCACTTCATCATCTGTATATAATAGGGCCACTGATTTTTTGAGTTTACCTTGTATCCTGCCACATTGCTGAAGGTGTTTATCAGCTCTAGGAGTAACCTTGCGGAGTTTTTTGGGTCACTTATGTAAACTATCATATCATCTGCAAATAGTGAAAGTTTGACTTCTTCTTTTCCTATTTGTATCCCCTTTATCTCCTTTTGTTGTCTTATTGCTGTAGCTAGAACTTCAAGTACAACATTGAAGAGATATGGAGAGAGTGGACAGCCTTGTCTTGTTCCTGATTTTAGAGGAATTGCTTTGAGTTTCTCTCCATTTAGTTTGATGTTAGCTGTTGGTTTACTGTATATTGCTTTTATTATATTCAGGTACGTTCCTGTTATCCCTGATCTCTCTAGGACCTTTATCATGAAGGGGTGCTAGATTTTGTCAAAGGCTTTTTCAGCATCTAGTGAGATGATCATGTGGTTTTTCTTTCGCAGATTGTTAATATGGTGGATTACATTGATAGATTTTCTAATGTTGAACCATCCCTGCATTCCTGGAATGAAGCCTACTTGATCATGGTGGATGATTTTTCTGGTGTTTTCTTGAATCCGGTTTGCGAGTATTTTATTGAGTATTTTTGCATCAATGTTCATGAGGGAAATTGGTCTATAGTTCTCTTTCTTAGTTGTGTCTTTGTGTGGCTTGGGTATCAAGGTAATTGTAGCCTCGTAGAAAGAGTTTGGCAGTGAGCCTCCTGCTTCTATTGTGTGGAATACTTTGAGGAGTATTGGAATTAGCTCTTCTTTGAATTTCTTGTAGAATTCTGCACTGAAGCCATCTGGGCCTGGGCTTTTTTTATTTGGGAGACTTTTGATGACTGCTTCTATTTCATTAGGGGTTATAGGTCTGTTTAGATTGTTTATCTGTACTTGATTTAGTTTTGGCAAGTGATATCTATCCAGGAAATTGTCCATTTCCTTTAAATTTTCAAATTTTGTGGAGTACAGATTTTCAAAGTATGCCCTGATGATTCTCTGGATTTCCTCAGAGTCTGTTGTTATGTCCCCTTTTTCATCCCTGATTTTGTTAATTAGCATGCTCTCCCTCTGTCTTTTGGTTAGTTTGGACAGAGGTTTATCTCTTTTGTTGATTTTTCTCAAAGAACCAACTCTTTGTTACATTGATTCTTCTCAGTGTTTTTCTGGTTTTTACTTGATTGATTTCAGCCCTCCATTTGATTATTTCCTGGTGTCTGCTCCTCCTGGGTGAGTTTGCTTCTTTTTGTTCTAGAACATTCAGCTGTGCTATTAAATCTCTAGTATGACTGTTCTCCAGTTTTTTCATGTGGGCACTTAGTGCTATAAACTTTCCTCTCAGCACTGCTTTCAAAGTGTCCCATAAGTTTGTGTATGTTGTGTCTTCATTCTCATTGAAATTGAGGAAGTCTTTAATTTCTTTTTTTATTTGTTCCTTTACCCAGGGATGGTACAATTGTATATCCCTTTGTATTTGGGTGGAATGTTCTATAGATGTCTGTTAAACCCAGTTGGGTCCTAACTTCTATTAGTTCTTTTGTTTCTTTGTTAATTTTCTGTCTGGAGGTCCTGTCTAGCGGTGAGAGCGGAGTGTTGAAGTCTCCTACTACTAGTGTGTGAGATTTTATGTGCATTTTGAGCTTTAGTAATGTTTCTTTCACGAATGTAGGTGCCTTTGTATTTGGAGCATAGATGTTTAAAATTGAGACTTCGTCTTGATGTATTTTTCCTTTGATGAATATGAAGTGTCCTTCTTCATCTCTTTTGATTGATTTTAATTTGAAGTCTAATTTGTTAGATATTAGGATTGCTACACCCGCTTGTTTCTTGGGACCGTTTGATTGGATGATCTTTTCCCAACCCTTTACTCTGAGATAACGTCTGTTTTTTTTGAAAGACCCCAAAAGGGATACTTTCACGGAAGGGAGACCCGAACCCAAGGAACAACGAGACCACGAGCTTGGATGCAGCAGCAAGAGGCTTTATTGATAATACACGGGTACCCGGGCGTCTCAGTCTCGGGAACTGAGAGCCCCGAGCTGGGGACTCAGGGGTTCTTTCATAGCAAAAGCGCAGTACAGAAGCGAGAAGCCTAGTTACAGGACCCTGATTGGGCAATTTAAATGAGGCTGGGGCTCAGAACGAGGGCAATTGAGGTTTTGCTTGGAACTCAAGTCTTGGCCTTGGCCCTATCTGAGGAACAATAAGTCTCTGTGCTTGCCCAATCTTGCTGGGTTGGCTATGCAGACAGCAGACACCTGTGTCCCTGGGCAGAGTTCCCTTCTGATAGTAGTGACTATTCAGCTGTGGGGGAAACGGAATTTTCCATAAGCCTCAGCTGCCTGTGTATACTGGGCCGGGGTCTTTCATTCCCCCATTGTTCTTGTAACTGAATGGAATCTTTCATTCAAGGGTTTCTGCTATCTCGAAATCCCTTTGCTTTAGCTGCTGGTACTGTTGGGTTAAGACCAGGGATTGTAACCTTTCTTTTATGAACTGGGTCAGTCTGTTTAAGATGTATGGCCCAAACATCACGGGAACCAAAGTAATATTGAATACTCGGTGAGGACTTCCCTCAATAAGGGGAAAGGTAAGCATGAAGCATAAAAAGGCAATCAAACAACTCGGGAGAGTCTTATCTTTAGAAGATTTTGAGTGCGTTGGGCCTTTCATCCTGGGTCTGAATCCTCAGGGAGGCAGCTTTCACATGCGAGGCGTGTATCCAAGCAGCAATCCCGTCCACTTTGAGAGTAGTAGGGGTCGTCAACAGGACCGTGTATGGTCCCTTCCAGCGGGGTTCAAGGTTCTTAGCCTGGTGGCGGCAGACCCAAATGCTGTCTCCCACGTGGTAGGAGTGAGGGACGATAGGGTGTCTCCTCTGGTCTCGGTAGGCTTGGGCCAGAGGCTTCCAGACTTCCTGCTGGACCAGCTGGAGTGCCTGCAGGGGAGCTTGAAGAGAGGAGGAATTGGCATAGTCAGAAATATCTTGGTCAAAGAACTGAACAAAGGGAATGGTGGTTCCATATAAAATCTCAAAAGGGGTGAGGCCATGGGGGCCCGGTGTATTCCGGACACGATAGAGGGCAAGGGGGAGCAAGAGGACCCAGTCTTTAGTGCCAGCTGCAAGCGATAATTTAGTTAGAGTCTCCTCAATGGTTCTATTCATTTGCTCTACCTGTCCTGAGCTTTGGGGTCAGTAAGCACAATGCAATTTCCAATTAATCCCCAACAAGGTGGCCACAGACTGACTTACCTGAGAAACAAAGGCAGGCCCGTTGTCTGTCCCCAATACCTGTGGCATTCTGTAACGGGGGAAGATTTCTTCAAGAAGTTTCTTGGTGACCACCTTTGTCGTCTCGTGCTTGGTGGGGTAGGCTTCAGTCCATCCCGAGAAGGTGTCAACAAAAACCAGGAGGTCTGTGAAATCTATTTCCCAGTGCACCCCAGGCCAGTGCCCCCGAGCTCGGGTCCCCATGGGTAGCTTTAGCCTGGTCGCATTTACGCGGGCGCAGGCGTCACATCGCTCAGTCACTTGTTTTAGTGTTTCTTTCATTTCCAACAGGTGGCGGGTATTTTCTTCCCGGGCTAATAGTTCTTGCATGTTCCTGGAGCTCAAATGAGTGAGTTTGTGTAGGCTGCTAATCAGACTACAGCTGCTTGAAGGAGGTGACTGCTGTTTCCCATGGCCAGGGCAGCCTCCCGGGCGGCCCGGTCTGCCCTCCGGTTTCCCGGGCAACTGGGTTGTCACCTCTCTGATGCCCTGGGCAATGTATGATGTCGTGACAAAGGCATAACGGCTGTCTATGTAGACAGCAAGTTTCTTACCTTCCGCCAGCTTCAGAGCCTGTGTTAACAGAGGTGGGACCCAGTCACGGAAGAAACCAGAGGCTACTGGCACTCCCGCGCCGGCTTTCCGCTCGGCTCCCGGACTCGGGCCTTGCGGCTCCCACCGCTCCTTCCTCGGCTCGCTTCTGCCCCGCCCCCGCTCCATCCCCCACAGCGCGCGCTTGAGCGTTTCCGAGCCGTGGCTGTTCCCGCAGTCTTGGCTCCCTCCCTTGATGTACAAAGCTGCTTTCGTCCGTGAACCAGACGTAGTCGGGGTTGGGAAGGGGTTGATCCGTGAGGTCAGCTCTCGTCCCATGGACCTCGGCCAGGACCTGCAAGCAGTCATGAGTCTCTGCTTCCCCAGGAAGGGGGAAGTAGCGAGGCGGGGTTTAGGGTCACCGGAGCCCCGGAGTGGATTCGGTCCTTGTCCAGCAACAGAGTCTGGTAATGGGTCATCCTGGCATTGGTGAGCCAGCGGCCCGGTGGCTGCCTGATGACCACCTCCATAGCATGGGGGGCATAGATAGTCAAAGGCTGCCCCGAAGTCAGTTTGTCAAAGGGTTAAGTCAGATCAGGTAACCCCAGAGCTGGGGAGCTGAGCAGAGCCTTCTTGATGTCCATGAAGGCTTTCTCCTGGCTCTCCCCCCAGTCAAATGTAGCCCCCGTCTTGGTGAGGGGGTACAGGGGTGCTGCCATTTCCGCGAACCCGGGGATCCATAGCCTACAGAAACCTGCCATTCCCAAGAATTCCCGCAGCTTTTTTTATGGGGGGGGGGATGTCGAGGATGGCCTGTTTGCAGGCTTCTGTTAGCCAATGTTTTCCATCCTGGATTCTGTACCCCAAGTAGGTGACCTGGGTCCGGCAGATTTGGGCCTTCTTGGCAGAGGCCCTATACCCCAAGTCTCCTAAAGTCTTTAAGAGAGCTTCTGTCCCCCTAAGGCATTCCTCCTCTGTTTTGGTGGCTATCAGGATGTCATTGTAAGAGGATGACCTCAGGATGGTGGACTCTAAACCCGGCCAAGTCCTGATGTTAGGCCTCATCAAAGAGGGTGGGGCTATTTTTGAACCCTTGGGGCGACCTAGTCCATGTAAGTTGTCCCGAGATTCCCAGGTCTGCATCCTGCCATTCAAAGGCAAACAGTGGCTGACTGTCTTTGTGTAATCGCAGGCAGAAGAAGGCATCCTTTAAATCCAGGACTGAGTACCAAACATAGTCAGGTGGCAGTCCACTCAGGAGGTTATAGGGATTGGGGACCGTGGGGTGTATGTCCTCAACCCGCTCATTGACTTCCCGGAGGTCCTGGACCGGCCTATAGTCATTGGTTCCTGGCTTCTTGACTGGCAACAGGGGAGTGTTCCAGGGGGACCGGCAGGGGGTTAAAATGCCCTGCTCCAGTAGCCTCTTAATGTGAGGTTTGATCCCATCGCGGGCCTCCCGGGACATGGGATATTGTTTAATTGAGGCCGGGAGAGCAGACGCCTTCAAATGGACTATGATGGGAGCCTGTTGAAGGGCTAGTCCCATTCCTCCAGTCTCTGCCCAGGACTGGGGAAAGTCGGTCAGCCAGCGGTCCTCGACCTTAAAAGAGTCATCCTTGGGCTCATGTATTCTATATTCCTCTTCTAAGGCTATGGTCAGCACCGTGAGTGGGGCCCCTTCTGGCCCTGTGACTCTTATGTTGGCTTTCTCGAAATGTACTTGAGCCTTTAACTTCGTTAGGAGGTCTCGACCCAGGAGGGGGTATGGACAGTCAGGAACATGTAAAAAGGAGTGCATCACCTTACCGGTCGCTAGGTGGAGCTGGCGGTCCGTGGTCCATCGACACTGCTTCCCGCCGATGGCCCCCTTTGTCCCTCTCTCTACCTATCCTGTCTCTGCTCTGCGACTACTGTGGCCAACAGTTTAGTCATTTCTCTGTTACGCCTCTTGTCCCTTGCTATCTCCCTCTCTCTAATTTCCTGTCTCTGACATTCTGTCTCCATCTTTTCTCTCTCTCTCTCTGCCTGAGCTTCTCTTTTATTAAAAAATGCGTTCTGCCTCCCTCAATACATTTGGTAGTGTATACCCCTGTCATATGGGGTATACATTCTGTAAGCTTCCTTAAGTCTTTCTAAAAATGCGGCTGGCGATTCCTCTGCCTTCTGAACTCTCTGTCTTACCTGGGCCAAATTTGTAGATCGCTTACCCGTCCCTCGGAGACTCGCTACAAGCAACTGGCAATAAAGACGGGGCGGTCAAGGGGGAAAGCAGCGTCAATTTCATTTGGAAGCTGCATAGGTTGTCCATTTGCCCCAGGAACATTTTTTTTCCGGGCTTCAAGAAGGACCCGCTGTAGTGAGAACCGATTCTAATAGATCAGTCAGTCTCACGGGGTCTGCTGAAAATGAAGGGTTATTATTTTTCCAGTTATAAAGATCTGAGGCAGAGAACGGCCAGTACTGCAACTGGCCATCGGGGCCCGTACGGGGAGGCAGGGTGGTTGAATCCGGAGCGGGCTGAGGCTGCGGTGCCGCCCGGAAGAGCCGGAGCAGACGCCGGGGAGCGGGGCGAGGGGCGGGGGCGAGGGGCGTGGCGGCCGCTCTCTGTCCGTACCCGGTCCACCGCGGGCCGCAGGGAGGCAGACGAAGCTCCCCTCGCACCGCCGCCGGTCGCGCCATCACACTCAGGGCGCCCTTCCCGCAGCAGCCGGGACGCTGAACGCTAACCGGAAATGAGCCACAGCCCTAGCAGTGCCTGCAGCTGCGGCGGTGGCGGGGGTTAGGGAAGAGGAGGGGAGAGGGAGGGTCATAGACCAGCACTTCCCAGGTAACTATATAGGGTACTTGGTCCGGGTGGCCCTGAGGTCCAGGATCCATGACTTTCTCCTTCACCTGGAAGATAATTTGAGGGTTAAAGGTGCCATCTCGTGGCCAGCCAACATCAAAAGTTGGCCATTCAGAAGAGCAAAAGGTGATCCATTGCTTCTTGCGCGCATCGACAGACCGGTTGTGAGCATATTCCTGAACCTGTTGCCAATGTGAAAGGGTCAGGCTAGGCGGAGTGGTAACTGTCTGGCCCATTTTCTCGAGAGCGATGACAAACGACACTAAGACGGACGAACAGATAAGAAACAAAAACAAACAGATTTTCACTGCGCGGCTTTGACGTAAAGTCAAAAGCAAAAATTCAGATGGGTTCGGGAACGGGGGCCTTGTGCTCCCGTCCTCGTCCCCTACAAGGATGGAAAATCCCAGCGGGACTTCCCCAAACAAACAGGGCAGATTCCTAGGCATCTACCCCAAACAGACGAGTCCCTAAGGACTCCAGATACAGACGGGGCAGATTCCTAGACACCTACCCCAACCAGACGAGTCCCTAAGGACTCCAGACGCTACCAGGACGTCTCCTGGAGCTGCGGTCAGGAGTACGAATCCGTCAATTCCTCCTCGGTGCCACCAAATACAGATGTATACAGCTGTATACTACAGACGCAGGCGCGAGAAAATAACAGGCATAGACAGACAGCAGACAACAGAAATTGAGTCCGGACAATTCTTACCTCCCAGAAGTGGGTCGGTGGTCCCTGGGCGGGGGTCTCAATCTTCCCGGCCAACGCACCAAATGAAAGACCCCAAAAGGGATACTTTCACGGAAGGGAGACCCGAACCCAAGGAACAACGAGACCACGAGCTTGGATGCAACAGCAAGAGGCTTTATTGATAATACACGGGTACCCGGGGCGTCTCAGTCTCGGGAACTGAGAGCCCCGAGCTGGGGACTCAGGGGTTCTTTTATAGCAAAAAGCGCAGTACAGAAGCGAGAAGCCTAGTTACAGGACCCTGATTGGGCAATTTAAATGAGGCTGGGGCTCAGAACGAGGGCAATTGAGGTTTTGCTTGGAACTCAAGTCTTGGCCTTGGCCCTATCTGAGGAACAATAAGTCTCTGTGCTTGCCCAATCTTGCTGGGCTGGCTATGCAGACAGCAGACACCTGTGTCCCTGGGCAGAGTTCCCTTCTGATAGTAGTGACTATTCAGCTGTGGGGGAAACGGAATTTTCCATAAGCCTCAGCTGCCTGTGTATACTGGGCCGGGGTCTTTCATTTGATGTTGAGATGTGTTTCTTGTATGCGGCAGAAGGAAGGGTTCTGTCTTCGTATCCATTCTGCTAGTCTGTGTCTTTTTATAGGCATGTTGAGGCCGTTGACATTGAGGGATATTAATGACCATTGATTGGTGATCCTTGTTTGTGCATTTGGCTTTGTTAGGCTGGAACTTGGAAAACATCAACACAAAGCTTGTTCTGATGGGGCCCTACAACTCGACATTTCCCACATCTCTTCCAACTGAGATCTAACAAAAGCAAGATTAAACTAATGGCTCAGTAATGCCTCCATAGGAAAATGATGACCCTTGGAGGGCAGGGCTACTGTGTTTAGCAGGGGGTATGCCACATTCTAGACCTTAAATTCCATACTGAAATTTTAGAAATTTGTTAAATTCTGCTAAGCTGGTATACCTCCATCCAGTAGGTATATTTAAGAGCAATAAAAGAATTCTAATTGTATTGTTGAAATAGCAAACTTATCAGAAAATCATAAACACATTCATTGAGTCTTTCTATCATCAAGAGCTGAGCAGGGTCAGGCATAAATAGTACTTAGATAAGAGGATTCCATGAGTAAATGTCACGACCACCTTGACCAGCAAGGAAGATGCGACTCAGGAATCCTTCTCACAAGCAGTTTATTCAGGAACCTTGAACAAATCTTCTGACGCCAGGGAGTGCCCGCCCACAGTTTAAAAAGGCCCTTGGGCGGCCAACCCCGGTAAGCCATGTGGCGACAGCAGATAGGTCCACATACGAGGAAGCAAGCCTGATATCCAGCCTTGACCAAATAAGGAGTTGTTTATCACAGAGAGCACTTGCTATCGGGCTAGCAGAGGCGGAAGCCAGCACCATCTTAAGGGTGCGGCACTTCCCAGCTCTCTACAGTTCCCCCTTTTTTGTTTAAAATGCAACAGGCAAGAGTAGAGGTCTGATCTCTGACATAGACAGGGACATTGTACTGATTTTTGTTTGGTGTCATCCACCCAACAAACATCAGACCCGTCCGAATACCCTTTTTTTCAGAGGCGGGACTCTTGGGTACCAACCCGCATGCAATCAGACATGCTCTTCTCTGGGTCATTATTAGCTGACTCAGAGTGCAGTGCTCTGCCTCACATCCTGAGCGTATTTAATTAGTTTTTAAGGTGGCTAACCATGCCTGTGAGGGACTGTCCTGCTTCAATAGCGGTAAAGGCCTGAATGATCATGGCTGCATTGTGTCTTTTTGTGTGACTCTAATCTTACATAGAAACCACAAGCAAACCAGGGAGACCAACACCAAGAGACCTGTTAATGCTCCTATACCCGCCCACTCCTTAAGATGGTCCATTGCAGAAGTCAGCCAGGACGATAATCCCAATGCAAAGGAAAGGTCCACTCTGGTGGAATTCACATGGACCACTGCCAGCTTCAACTCCTTCAAAGTATCTTCAAATTTAAGTGACCAATTCTGTAAAAGAAAACTGGACAAATACTTGGACAAATTTGTAGCTTTTGTAAAATTGGCATACTGAACAAGAACACATATAATCGTTGCATTTTCCACTCGCAGCCTTCAGGTGCCAAGATTGCCACTCACTTCTCCTTAATTTGGCAGTGATTTTCCAAGCCTTAATGGCTATCTGATCCACCTGTTCAAATACCTGTCCTGGATATCCTGTCTGCATGTTTGCAAATCTACCTTTTCATTGCTGGAAGGGGGCACTGTTCATACCATGGGGATCATGGCAATAGTTTGGAGTTCCTCCTCATCCTCCTCGTCCTCCTCAGAGTCTGTAGAGTCTTCTAGAGCTGAGTACATCTTTCTTTTCTGTTTTCCTCCCTTTTCACAGTTTGCCTGCTCTGATCTCTCCTCTTGTAATTGTTCTAAAGCATTTCTCCCCTTTTTAACTGCTTCACTACATTTCTGATCCTCAAGGGAACTTTTTACTAGTCTCTAGACAGGCCAAACACCACCTCTGAGCGTTTGAAATAATTCAGCAGCATTTATCATCAAGTGTACTTTAGCAGTTGTTCCTTCCTGAGCAATCAAAAAAACTGAAAAACACAATAGTATACAGTATCCAGAATTTTTGTGTATTTTCCATATTGTTCCTGAGTCCCATGTCTCCCTAACTTCCAAAAATCTTACATTCTTAGAACGAAGCAGCTCATTCAGAGCCAAAAAATTGGGTGCAACTGAGAAGCGCCCATAGCCAAACTAACAATGTTTTTACTTTTGGTTTGCTGCTAGCCAAACTAACAATGTTTCTTTTAAGCTTCTAATGTTTCTGTTTAGCTTTTATTTTGGGTTCCCTGCTAGCCAAGCTAACTCCTGTTTCCTTTTTGACAATCAATACCACTGAAGGCAAAGACAGCATAGAAAAACACTCATACATTCTCAAAGAAAGTGTATTTTACTGGGGTTTTCCACAATGGTTAAGCAAAAGATTACTGACATAATCTTATTTTGCCGATACATTTATTTTTTTTTGATGTTTGAATCACTTTTTCTGGTGTTTCCTGGCATAAAAATGTCAAGATTGTAATGAGCACATCTCAAATGAGACCATCCAAAACAAGTGAGTATAAGATGACGGTATTTTTAGTTCATTAGGCTCCAGTGCTTCAAACATTATTTGGGGAGAACGAGGGAGGATAATGGATGGAGGGGAAGGAGAATGGGGAGAAGAGGATTAGGGAGGAGAACATGTAGATCTCTGAAAATCTCACTTGTGCCAGATATCTCCTCCATCCTATGATGTCTCCCTCTATGATGGTATCACTCATCGTTCTCTCCTCTATTTTTAACCTGACTCAATCTTTCTGTTCTCCCATGCCTTCCTATCCCCTCCTCTTCTCCTCTCTTTTCCCATCTCTCACTCTCGTCTTATCCCCCCTCCACCTGATACAATTAGGAGATCTCATACCATTCCCCATCTCTGGGTTACCATGCATATCTCTCTTAGGGTCCTCTCTGCTGTGTCTGAAAAAGAGTCAGAATGGGTAGAACAAACAATATTAGAGGCACCTTTGGATTGTATGGATCCAAAACTGGACTGCATTCTGGTTATTTTCCCATCTAAAGAATACCCCTGTGGATATTTGCAGAGGGAAGACATCATACTAGAGTGGGTAATTCTGCCACATAAACAGAATAAAAAACTGAAGACATATATAGAAAAGATCTCTGATTTGATATTAAAAGGTAAGTTAACGATTCGTCAACTAACTGGAAAGGACCCAGCAGAGATTATTGGACCTTTAACAAATGAGTAAATTTCCTCCTTATGGAAGGATAATGAATATTGGCAAAGGGCTTGCAGTGACTTTTTGGGAACGATTAGTAACAATTATTCTAAAATAGAGAGAATCAATTTCACAATGAAAGCAATTTCGATTCTTCCACTTATTGTGAGAAAAACACCTATTTCTGGAGTTCTTACATTCTACATTGATGCAAACAAGTCAGATAAAACAGGTTATAAATCAGGAAATATAAGTAAAGTAGTTCAAAGCCCTTACAACTCTGTATGAAAGGCAGAGTTGTATGCCATTCTCATGGTACTTAAAGACTTTACAGAGGCTCTCAATATAGTTATGGATTCTCAGTATTCAGAGAGAATCGTCTTACACATTGAGACTGCAGAATTTGTTCCCCATGATACAGAATCAACTTCATTGTTTCTACAATTACAGGAAACTACCAGAAATAGAACTCATCATATACATATACATACATATACATATACATATACATATACATATACATATACATATACATATACATATACATATACATATACATATACATGATGGG